>NC_083868.1:600000-959436 GCF_032452875.1 Bos javanicus
ACATACTTGAAGTGATCAAAGAGAAAAACCTACAACCCAGATTAAGCTTTACAAATAAGCGAAAGCTGAGAGAATTCAGCACCACCAAACCAGCTCTCCAACAAATGCTAAAGGATCTTCTCTAGACAGGAAACACAGAAAGGGTGTATAAACTCGAACCCAAAACAACAAAGTAAATGGCAACAGGACCATACTTATCAATAATTAACTTAAATGTAAGGAGGTTGAGTGCCCCCACCAAAAGACAAAGACTGGCTGAATGGATACAAAAACTAGACCCCTATATATGTTGTCTACAAAAGACCACTTCAAAACAGGGGACACATACAGACTGAAAGTGAAGGGCTGGAAAAAGTTATTTGATGCAAATGGAGACCAAAAGAAAGCAGGAGTAGCAATACTCGTATCAGATAAAATAGAGTTTAAAATAAAGCCTGTGAAAAGAGACAAAGAAGGAAACTACATAATGACCAATGGATCAATCCAAGAAGAAGAAATAACAATTATAAATATATATGCACCAACATAGGAGCACCACAATATGTAAGGCAAATGCTAACAAGTATGAAAGCTGAAATTAACAATAACACAATAATAGTGGGAGACTTTAATACCCCACTCACACCTATGGATAGATCATCTAAACAGAAAATTAACAAGGAAGCACAAACTTTAAATGATACAATGGACTCGTTAGACCTAAATGATATCTATAGGACATTTCACCCCAAAACAATGAATTTCACCTTTTTCTTCCAAGTGCACATGGAACCTTCTCCAGGATAGATCACATCATGGGTCATAAATCTAGCTTTGGTAAATTCAAAAAAATTGAAATCATTCCAAACCTCTTTTCTAACCACAAAGCAGTAAGATTAGATGTCAATTACAGGAGAAAAACTATTAAAAATGCCAACATAAGGAGGCTGAAGAACATGGTTCTGAATAACCAACAAATCACAGAAGAAATCAAAAAAGAAATCAAAATATGCATAGAAATGAAGGAAAATGAAAACCAAACAACCCAAAATCTATGGGACACTGTAAAAGCAGTGTTAAGGGGAAAACTCATAGCAATACAGGCTTACCTCAAGAAACAAGAAAAAAGCCAAATAAATAACCTAACTCTACACCTAAAGCAACTAGATAATGAAGAAATGAAGAACCCCAGGGTTAGTAGAAGGAAATAAATCTTAAAAATTAGGGCAGAAAGAAATGCAAAAGAAACAAAAGAAACCATAATAAACAAAGCTAAAAGCTGCTTCTTTGAGAAGATAACTAAAATTGACAAACCACTAGCCAGACTCATCAAGAAACAAAGGAAGAAAAATCAAATCAACAAACTTAGAAATGAAAATGGAGAAATCACAACAGATAGCACAGAAATACAAATGATTATAAGAGACTACTATCAGCAACTATATGCCAATAAAATGGACAACTTGGAAAAAATGGACAAATTCTTAGAAAAGTATAACCTTCCAAAACTGAACCAGGAAGGAATAGAAAATCTTAACAGACCCATCACAAGCATGGAAATTGAAACTGTAATCAGAAATCTTCCAGCAAACAAAAGCCCATGTCCAGACAGATTCACAGCTGAATTCTACCAAAAATTTAGAGAAGAGCTAACACCTATCCTATTGAAACTCTTCCAGAAAATTGCAGAGGAAAGTAAACTTCCAAACTCATTCTAGGAGGCCACCATCACCCTAATACCAAAATCAGACAAAGATGCCACACACACACACACACACACACACACACACACACACACAGAAAACTACAGGCCAATATCACTGATGAACATAGATGCAAGGATCCTTACCAAAATTATAGCAAACAGAATCCAACAACATAGTAAAAAGATCATACATCATGACCAAGTGGGCTTTATCCCAGGGATGCAAGGATTTTTCAATATCCACAAATCAATCAATGTAATACACCACATTAACAAATTGAAAGATAAAAACCATATGATTATCTCAACAGATGCAGAGAAAGCCTTTAACAAAATGCAACATCCATTTACGATAAAAACTTTCCAGGAAGCAGAACAGAAGGAACATACCTCAACATAATAAAAGCTATATATGACAAACTTACAGCAAACATTATCCTCAGTGGTGAAAAATTGAAAGCATTTCCCCTCAAGTCAGGAACAAGAAAAGGGTGCCCACTCTCACCACTACTAATCAACATAGTTTTGGAAGTTTTGGCCACAGCAATCAGAGCAGAAAAAGAAATAAAAGGAATCCAGATTGGAAGAGAAGAAGAAAACTTTCACTGTTTGCAGATGACATGATCTTCTACATAGAAAACCCTAGAGATTCCACCAGAAAATTACTAGGCTAATCAATGAATATAGTAAAGTTGCAGGATATCAAATTAACACACAGAAATCCCTTGCATTCCTATACATGAACAATGAGAAAACAGAAAAGAAATTAAGGAAACAATTCCATTCATCATTGCAACGAAAAGAATAAAATACTTAGAATATACCTACCTAAAGAAACAAAAGACCTATAGATAGATAGATAGATAGAAAACTATAAAACACTGGTGAAAGAAATCAAAGAGGACACAAATAGATGGAGAAATATACCATGTTCATGGATTGGAAGACTCAATAAAGTGAAAATGAGTATACTACCCAAAGCAATCTCTAGATTCAATGCAATCGCTATCAAGCTACTGACGGTATTTTCACAGAACTAGAACAAATAATATTACAATTTGTATGGAAATAAAAAAATCTTCGAATAGCCAAAGCAATCTTGTGAAAGAAGAATGGAACTGGAGGAATCAACCTGCCTGACTTCAGGCTATACTACAAAGCTACAGTCATCAAGGCAATGTGGTACGGGCACAAAGAGAAATATAGATCAATTGAACAAAATAGAAAGCCCAGAGATAAATCCATGCACATATGGACACCTTATCAACGATAAAGGAGGCAAGAATATACAATGGACAAAAGACAGTCTCTTTAACAAGTGGTGCTGGGAAAACTGGTCAACCACTTGTAAAAGAATGAAACGAGAACACTTTCTAACACCATACACAAAAATAAACTCAAAATGGATTAAAGATCTAAACATAAAACCAGAAACTATAAAACTCCTAGAGGAAAACATAGGTAAAACACTCTCTGACATAAATCACAGCAGGGTCCTCTATGACCCACCTCCCAGAGTAATGGAAATAAAAGCAAGAATAAACAAATGCGACCTAATTAAATTTAACGGCTTTTTCACAACGAAGGAAACTCTAAGGATGGTGAAGAGATAGCCTTCAGAATGGGAAAAAATAATATCAAATGAAGCAACTGACAAAGAATTAATCTCAAAAATATACAAGCAGCTCCTGCACCCCATTCCAGAAAATTAAACAACCCAATCAAAAAGTGGGCCAAAGAACTAAACAGACATTTCTCCAAAGAAAACATACAGATGGCTAACAAACACATGAAAAGATGCTCAACATCACTCATTATGAGGAAAATGCAAATCAAAACCACCATGAGGTACCATCTCACGTAGGTAAGAATGGCTACTATCCAAAAGTCTACAAACAATAAATGCCGGAGAGAGTGTGAAGAAAAGGGAACCCTCTTCCATTGTTGGTGGGAATGCAAACTAGTACAGCCACTATGGAGAACAGTGTGGAGATTCCTTAAAAAACTGGAAATAGAACTGCCATATGACCCAGCAATCCCACCGCTGGGCATTCACACTGAGAAAACCAGAAGTGAAAGAGACACGTGTACCCCAATGTTCATCGCAGCACTGTTTATAATAGCCAGGACATGGAAGCAACCTAGATGTCCATCAGCAGATGAATGGATAAGAAAGCTGTGGTACAGATACACAATGGAATATTACACAGCCATTAAAAAGAATACATTTAAATCAGTGCCAATGATGTGAATGAAACTAGAGTCTATTACACAGAGTGAAGTAAGCCAGAAAGAAAACCACCAATACAGTATACTAATGCATATACATGGAATTTAGAAAGATGGTAACGATAACCCTATATGTGAGATAGCAAAAGAGACACAGATATAAAGAACAGTGTTTTGGACTCTATGGGAGAAGGCAAGGGTGGAATGACTTGAGAGAATAGCACTGAAACATGTATATTATCATATGTGAGACAGATCGCCAGTCCAGGTTTGATGCATGAGACAGGGTGCTCAGGGCTGGTGCATTGGGATGACCCAGAGGGATGGGATGGGGAGGGAGGTGGGAGGGGAGTTCAGGATGGGGAATATATGTACATCCATGGCTGATTCATGTCCGTGTATGGGAAAACCACTACAATATTGTAAAGTAACTAGCCTCCAATTAAAATAAAAATAAATAAATAAAAATAACGTGGAATGTACATGTTGTTAGAGATATTTTTAAAAGGAAAATTATCTTCCACAGATAATTTTATAAACTCTGCTGGTAATTTTTCTTTCTTTATGATTTAATAATAACAAGTAGTCTATATAAAAAAAAAGCATGAATCATGATTTCATTCATTTACTGTATGTAATTACCCATTATTTGCTGACATTCAGAAAAAAGAAATCAGAATCTCTCCAGAGGAAAAAAATATACTTCTACATTTCTTCTTTCAGACTATTGCAGCTGAAAATTTTCTCATTTAATGAAGAGAGATTTAGAATCTCATTTATAAAATTATAAATTATAATTTTAGTAAAAAGAATAGATAAAATGCTTATGTATTTCCTCTTTATTTTCAGAAAGATCTAAAACATCCACCAAGGTTATAGCAAACAGTAAGATAAATTAAATAAGTGCATTAAGTATTTAGCGTTGGACATGACTGAGTGACTGAACTGAAGTTAGAAACCATAAGAAACAGAAGGGCCAGAAATTCTTAATTCATAATACGTATCCAAAGGCCTAAAACACGGCTCATCTTGAATTATCTCTAAACAAAAGTTTTGCTAGGATAAGTAGAAGACATCACTTCATTTCAAAGTGAGAATTTTTTTTTAAAAGAGAAATCACTTCAAATTTAAATAAACTTCCAGAGGGAACTAAATTAAATATATATATATATATATATATATATATACACACACACACACACACACACACACACACACACACACACACACACAAATACACAAGTATAAACAAATCACATTGCTGTACACCTGAAACTTACACAGTATTTTAAACTGACTGCACTTCAATTCAATGAAAAAACAAGAATCACCACCAACCTCGAAAACAACCACCAAAAAAAATAATGAACACATTTTTTTAAGTTCTTCATAAAAATCAGCTATATGTCTTTCAAAAGAGTATGAGCATTGTTTTTCTACAACCTCACTTTCTCTTCTTAAGTTGAATTTGAAATAATTTCTTGCATATTTATAATATAGAGTTCCTGGTCTGACTGACCCCACTATTTCTGTTGGGTTTGTATAATATCTGTCTCATCTTCATCCTCATTCCATCTTATATTCATCTTGTCCTTCTTAAAGGAATTCTTCCCCTTCATCCTCCTCCCCAACTTCATATTCATCTGGTTGTTTTTCCTTAGTGCTTTGTAATTCTTTTCTTTCATAATGGCATACTTATTATGCCAATATTTATAAATCTGAATCATGTACATGTATGGCTTTTATTATCACGCCATTTCATATCGTGACTTTGAGGGCTTCTATTTCTGCGGTGGGATCTTTTTTGCCACCATAAGGATCAGGGGACTGTTATGTGAACAAATACAGGGAAAGAAGAGTTACAAACAGAACAACTTACCTTTGTACGACCAAGGCCTGCTACAGACTTGAGAAGTTTTGAAACAGGCTCAGGCGATGGGAAGGCAGGATGACAGATGCCCTCAAACCAGGGTGATGGTTTGGGAACTGTTTCAACTACATCTTCAACATTACTATCAGAATTACTGTCCTGAGAGAAAGTTGTACTCTCTGGTCTCAAAATGCCACATTTTTCTTCTAGTACAGTGAAAACAGGAGAGAGTACATGAGAACATGTGTCATTTCAAATCAAGGAATAACACCAGGAGGACAGTCTTCAAATAACTTACTGTTTCTCTTGGATTGCTGAGAAGCCTTCATTAGCCTCGTTAACTTTGATTTCAAGACATGCTGGAGAAGAAAATAAGAGTTTGAAGAATATAACAAGTATCAACCTGAATAAAAGAATTATAATATCCCCCATTCCTCTATGATCTAACACAAAGAGCACAGGCTCTGGAGTCATTCAGATGTGGATTCAAATCCCAGTTCTGTCACTGACCTGCTCGTGGGGAAAGGATTATGATAGATAACATCAGAAGCCCCAGATGTTCCTCTCCTTACCCCTAATTGACTGCTATACAAATACTAGGACACCCACTAGATTACTTTCTCTACCAAAATGTTCTAGAGTAATAATTTATCCCCAGTAGTTTAGCTGCTGTTGCTGCTAAGTCGCTTCAGTCGTGTCTGACTCTGTGCGACCCCATAGACAGCAGCCCAGCAGGCCCCGCCGTCCCTGGGATTCTCCAGGCAAGAACACTGGAGTGGGTTGCCATTTCCATCTCCAATGCATGAAAGTGAATAGTGAAAGTGAAGTTGCTCAGTTGTGTCCGACTTTTAGCAACCCCATGGACTGCAGCCTACCAGGCTCCTCAGTCCATGGAATTTTCCAGGCAAGAGTACTGGAGTGGGTTGTCATGCCTTCTCTGCCAGTTGTTTAGAGCACTATGGAAAAACTAAGACATTTAAATTAATTGCTATATTTTGAAATTTGCTTCCATGATTAATATATACATGGATTATCACTTGTGGAGGGAAATATGAAAGTTTAGGTTTTAACAGAACCTTATTTAGATGGGCTAGAACTGCAAACACGATAAGCTACTTCTGTTTGTCAAACAGCTAGAGACCAATGAAACAGGGAAAGAAATTCAGCTGCTTCCATGAAACAGGGAAAAAACAAGGTTAAACCCATAGGGCAATGATCATGAATGAAAGCCACACTCTAAATAGAAAGCCATAAGCAAACATGTTCACAATAGAGACAGAGAGAGATGAACTGAAATAACAGACACTGAAGAAATGTGTTCTGCAAGGAAAAATTAGGTTAACAGTAAATATTTAAAAAAAAATTTTTTTTAAGGTAGAAGAGGAAGAAGAAAGGAAAAAGTGAGACATTCCTAGTCAAGAACAAACTTTACAGGAAAAAAAAAAAGTATAATAAGGTATGTGGAGAAACATATATTTAGAATTTATATACAATAGATCAGTAACATATCAGTATTCTTAAGGATATACTATGAGCAAAGCCTCCATTTCATATGATTTTATTAATATTTTTTATGCATCTACACTGTTCTTCAAATTTGATGAAAATATCAACATCAGTTCAGCTCAGTTCAGTTGCTCAGTTGTGTGCAACTCTCTGTGATCCCATGGACTGCAGCACACCAGGCTTCTCTGTTCGTCACCAACTCCCAGAGGTTTTACAAACTCTTGTCCATTGTGTTGGTGATGCCATCCAACCATCTTATCCTCTGTCATCCCCTTCTCCTCCAGCCTTCAAACTTTCCCAGAACCGGTATTCTCCAATGAGTCAGTTCTTCGCATCAGATGACAAAACTATTGGAGTTTCAGCTTCAGCCTCAATCCTTACAATGAATATTCAGGACTGATTTCCTTTAGAATGGACTAATTGGATCTCCTTGCCGTCCAAGGGACTCTGAAGAGTCTTCTCCAATACCACAGTTCAAAAGCAGCAATTATTCAGTGCTCAGCCTGCTTTATAGTCCAACTGTCACATCTATACATGACTACTATAAAAACCATAGCTTAGACTAGACAGAACTATGTTGGCAAAGCAATGCCCCTGCTTTTCAATCTACTGTCTAGGTTGGGCATAGCTTTTCTTCCAAGGAGCAAGCGTCTTTTAATTTCATGGCTGCAGTCACCATCTGCAGTGATTTTGGAGCCCAAAAAAAGATGTCTGTCACTGTTTTCATTGTTTCCCTATCTATTTGCCATGAAGTGATGGGACCAGATACCATGATCTTAGTCTTCTGAATGTTTTGTTGTAAGTCAAATTTTTCACTCTCCTCTTTCACTTTCATCAAGAGGTTCTTTAGTTCTTCAATTTCTGCCATCATGGTGGTGTCATCTGCGTATCTGAGTTTATTTATATTTCTTCTAGCTATCTTGATTCCATCTTGTGCTTCATCCAGCCTGGCATTTTGCATGATGTACTCTGCATATAAGTTAAATAAGCAGGGTGACAATGTATATCCTTGATGTACTCCTTTCCTGATTTTGAACCAGTTTATTGTTCCATATCCAGTTCTAATTGTTGCTTCTTGTCCTGTATACAGATTTCTCTGGAAGCAGGTCAGATGGTCTGGTATTCCCATCTCTGGTTCCTCTGCCTTTTCTAAATCCAGCTTGACCATCTGAAGTTCATGGTTCACATACTCTTGAAGCCTGGCTTAGAAAATTTTGAACATTACTTTGCTAGCATGTGAGATGTGTGCCATTATGTGGTAGTTTGAACATTCTTTGGAATTGCCTTTCTTTGGGATTGGAAGGAAAACTGACCTTTTCCAGTCCTGTGGCCACTGATGAGTTTTCCAGATTTACTGGCATATTGAGTGCAGCACTTTCACAGCATCATCTTTGAGGATTTGAAATAGCTCAACTGCAATTCCATCACCTCCACTAGCTTTGATCATAGTGATGCTTCTTAAGGCCTACTTGACTTCACATTCCAGGATGTTTGGCTCTAGGTGAGTGATCACACCATCCTGGTTATCTGGCTCATAAAGATCTTTTTTGTAGGGTTCTGTGTATTCTTGCCACCTCATCTTAATATCTTCTGCTTCTCTTAGGCCCACACCATTTCATCTTTTATGGTGTCCGTCTTGGCATGAAATGTTCCCATGGTATCTCTAATTTTCTTGAAGAGATCTCTAGTCCTTCCCCTTCTATTGTTTCCTCTATTTCTTTGCAGTCATCACTGAGAAAGGCCTTCTTATCTCTCTTTGCTATTCTTTGGAACTCTGCATTCAAATGGGTATATCTTTCCATTTCTCCTTTGCCTTTTGCTTCTCTTCTTTCCTCAGGTATTTGAAAGGCCTCCTCAGACAACCATTTTGCCTTTTTGCTTTTCTTTTTCTTGGGGATGGTCTTGATAACTGCCTCTGGTACAACGTCATGAATCTCCATCCATAGTTCTTCAGGCACTCTGTTTATCAGATCTAATCCCTTGAATCTATTTGTCACTTCCATGTCTAATCATAAGAGTAAATACTACATGAAACTAATTTCAGAGTAGGAAAACTAATTTCACAACAGAACACTTTACCTTGGTTTTAAAATCTAAGACTTCATCATTTGATGTAGGCCCTAAATCAATGCCAGGTTTGTTGGGAAACCTTTAAAGCAAAAACATACAATAAAAATGAGTGACCTCATGTCCTTGAATAAAAGAAGAAAAAAAAAAGCAAGTGAAAGTTTGTCGATATATTAAATGAACTTTCTTGACATTAATAAAATTTGGCCTGTTTTAAAACAGCTTTTTTTTAAATTTTTTTAAAGATTTCTTGATGTGGACCTGGAGAAGGAAATGGCAACCCACTCCAGTATTCTTGCCTGAAAACTTCCATGGACTGAGGAGCCTGGTAGGCTACAGTCCATGGGGCTGCAAAGAGTTGGACACAACTGAGCGACTTCTCTCTCTCTCTGTCTGATGTGGACCACTTTTAAAATCTTTACTGAATTAGTTCCAATGGTGCTTCTATTTTATCTTTTGTCTGTCTGACCCTGGGTCATGTGAGATCTTAGCTTCTCTGACCGAGTATCGAACCCACACTGCCTACATAGGAAGATGTCTTACTAACCATCTTAATCACTGCACCCCCAGGTGCAGTTTTTCATTACCTATTTCTGAATCCATCTCTCCCAACTTATGAAATATCTAGTTAACACTCATTCTTAGTTTCCATAACAGAGAGTGATAGCCAGTGTATCGGCAGAGCCTAAAAATAATTTTTCACTAAAAGTTCTAATTGCTGAACTGAAAATCCAACTGATGGATTGAAATAATTCTTGTTTGCCCAAACTGGAATAAACCTGATGACTTAAAACAAAGTGGAAGAATAGGCTTTTCCTTCTCCATTGTCTGTTCAAGGTTCAGAGACCAATCTGAGTCCATCCAAAATGGGAGTCTTGGTCCGTCAGCAGGGATACCACTTACTGAGATGGCACTTCTCTCCTTTACTCTAAGGGAGTACAGGGAATTTCCCCACAATGTCGAAAACTAAAATGTACACATGTCAAAGAACTAATTTATATCTTTAACTTATATGCTACATAGGTACTTCTGAGTCTCTGCTGAGGGCCATGGGAGTGGACGTGGGAGCCAGGAAGGCCAATTGTCAAATCACAGGTCAGCTCATTTTAACCAGGGTCAATTCATTAACCTCCTGAAACCACAGTTGCCTAATTAAAAGTAGAACACAGCTACTTTACAAAGCTGCTGTGATGACTCTATGAGGTCACAAATGTTAAGCACGTAATGCAGTGTCTAACCCAGAGTAGAACACTCAACAACCATTAGTTTCTCTTCTCCATGTTCCCTTATTTAAACATATAATTTAAAACATCCATAAAATCCTACCTCCTTGAAGAGTCCTCTTCAGAACTCTCATCCACTATTAAAGAAAAAAGCAAGATACATTTTAAATCAATGGAAGAAAAATACAGAGTATTAAAACCTCAAGACTGAGGCTTTGTTTAAAAGTATTCATTTCAAACCACACATGGAGGCCACACTAGAGGAAGAGAACAGTGGTTGTACTATACTCATAGGTTACTAATACCTAAGAACCGCTCCTCCCCTTTATAGTCATCAAATGCCAAACAAAACATCAAAGAAAAGAACTGCTGTTTACAATGACCATAATCCTAACCAAACTCCAGGAAACTGACAGAAAATGATACTATACCATTAATACAATAAGTACTATAAGCTGACAATAGCATGCTTAAACAGCATAGTATTTCTGGATTTCTATTGCCTGGAGCACTGAATAGAGACTATAGACGTCTTGCTGGGACATGACTACTTCTCTGGCTCTTCAGTTCACAATGAAAACGCCCTATCACAGGGAAGCTTGGTCAAAGGCACTGAACCTCACAGCAAGGTAAAATATCAGAAACAAAACTCTTCTCTTCCTGGCCCTCTTTCCAAAGGCAAGAGAAGTATGAAAGATGTAGTGATTCCAGGTTTATAAAGGATAATCTCTTGAAAGGCAGGTGGGGGAGCGCAAACGAGTAAAAGGGCTCAATTCAATGGTGAGAATAGGGACTAGACTTGTAGTGGTGAGCATGAAGTAGGGTACACAGACGCTGAAAAAGTTCAGCTTCTGTGTATATATATATATATACATACATAAATATACACTAACATGTTTAAAAAGAATCTGTTGAGACTATCTCCTTCCATTGCTCAGGAGTATCTGGACCACACAGATCAGGATTGCCCAAAGAGTGCTGTGTACTAGTGAGGGATATCATTATATCAGTCCTTCCCATTATATGGCAAATGTTTATAGAAATCATGCTTTTTCAGCTTGGAAGGCATACATCATCACATCCTAAGCTGATGAACAAAGGGAGTTAGGGAAGGATGGAGGGAACCACGGACTCTGGTGCTGTTGGACAACATTTTCCAGGGTCGTCATGATCTGATGCTGGAGGGATGACTCACATGCAGTGACTCCACGGGGAGAGGAGCACTGCAAGCTTAAGCAAGGAGGGCAGGGGCAGTCATTTGTAAACGTTTTCACCCTGTGACATCAGAACAATGCTTAGTACATAAAAGACACTTGAAATGTATCTGTTTAGTGAACAAATGAACAAATAAATAAGCATGTTTTCTTTGAGAAATTTCTTTAGAAAAATACAGAAATTAACCAGAGAAAAACTGTATTCTGAGCATATTGAAGACCAAGACACTGTCATCACTGTATCTCCTCTGACTAGTGTAATAAACCAAACTACAGCTCTTTGATAGATGTTTTTGTGGTTCAGTCACCAAATCTTGTCTGACTCTTGTGATCCCATGGACTACAGCTCACCAGGCCCTTCTGTCCATGGAATTTCCCAGGCAAGAGTATGGGAGTGGGTTGCCATTTTCTTCTCCAGGGGATCTTCCCGACACAGTGATCAAGCCATATCTCCTGCATTGGCAGGTGGATTCTTTACTACTGAGTTACCTGGGAAGCCCCCTTTGATTAGATAGAGGTCTACTCAGTTAAAGGTATCCTTGGACACCCTGTACAATGTGCTAGATGCCACATCCAGTGGACCTAATGCTGTTTTTGTTAATGCAAAGTATTTTTGTGCTTTTATTAGAACCTGCAGAGTCCCAAGTTGTTCTATTTGAATATCTATTATGATAATCTTTTAACTGATGGCAAGAGAACATCTTATTCTTACAAAACTATACTCTCATGACAATTGTCCAACACACAAAAGAAAATATCTGAGCCTAATGAAGTCAACCTATCTCACTCTCTCTGGATCTGTAAGGAATGAAGTTGGTAATCTAGACCTGCTTGGTACAATAGGCAAAATAACTGGTTCTCAACCAGGCATTGCTTTTCTGCCTTCTGTACAATCGGTAGGTATCTTTCAGAAATAATCTCTCTCTCTACTATGCTGCACACTGCCTCAGCTTTGCAGTTATTGTTTATCATTTCTTATCCTACCAGGAAGGGATTATTCAAGTTCCCAGTTTTAATGATGGTAACTATTTTAGTGAGACTAATCACTACACAGTGAAACTGAAAGTGAAAGTGAAGTTGCTCAGTCCTGTCCGACTCTTTGCGACCCCATGGACTGTAGCCTACCAGGCTCCTCTGTCCATGGGATTTTCCAGGCAATAGTACTGGAGTGGATTGCCATTTCCTTCTCCAGGGGATCTTCCCAACCCAGGGATCGAACCCGGGTCTCCTGCATTGTAGACAGATGCTTTACTGTCTAAGCCATCACTCACTAAATGCAAACCATTTTTAAAAATGAAAGTTCACTTTCATAAGACATCCAATCTGCTGTACTATGACTATAGATGAAATATACATCATACTCACTTAATTTTTTTTTTTCTGATTTACACAAAGATCTAATATAGGACTTTAGGGGCCATATTCAAGAGATAGATTTCTTTTCAGACAATACTGTCTTTGATGTTAAATCACCTACAATTAACTTCTTAAAGAATTCTGAATACTAGAATATAAAGAAATTAATTAAAAAATAAAATACACATGCAATTTACACTACTTTTTTCATAGTTCTTTCATTATTGAAACTTCCTCATTCCTACTTTATCTATGGTAGAATCACCAAGAGTAATTCAGTATCAGATGACGTACCTGGGTTGCTATTTTCAGGAGAAGTTTTAGATCTCTTTTCTTTATATTCAGAAATCAGTTGGCGAAAGCTATGTATTAAAAATGTGATAAATAATATTTTAGCACTGATACAAAAAACTACCAAATTCTTAGATCGTTTCAGACAATGTCAGAAATAATATCAAAACTTCAATTGTCATATACATTTCAAGTTTCTAAGTTCTATAAACTTTTATTTAGCATGTAGTAAAGGAGAAAGTAATGGTATAAATTCACCCTGCTTATTTAACTTATATGCAGAGTACATTATGAGAAATACTGGGGTGGATGAAGCACAAGCTGGAATCAAGACTGCCTGGAGAAATATCAATAACCTTAGATATGCAGATGACACGACCCTTATGGCAGAAAGTGAAGAAGAACTAAAAAGCCTCTTGATGAAGGTGAAAGAAGAGAGTGAACAAGTTGGCTTAAAGCTCAACATTCAGAAAACTAAGATCATGGCATCCAGTCCCATCACTTCATGGCAAATAGATGGGGAAACAGTGACTGACTTTGTGTTTTTGGGCTCCAAAATCACTGCAGATGGTGATTGCAGCCAAGAAATGAAAAGACGCTTACTCCTTGGAAGGAAAGTTAGACCAACTTAGCATATTAAAAAGCAGAGACGTTACTTTCTTATCATAGGTCCAACTAGTCAAGGTTATGGTTTTTCCAGTAGTCATGTATGGATGTGAGAGTTGGACTATACAGAAAGCTGAGCACAGAAGAATTGATGCTTCTGAACTGCAGTCTTGGAAAACACTCTTGAGAGTCCCTTGGACTGCAAGGAGATCCAACCAGTCCATCCTAAAGGAAATCAGTTCTGGGTGTTCAATGGAAGAACTGATGTTGAAGGTACTGATGTTGAAGGTGAAACTCCAATATTTTGGCCACCTGATGCGAAGAGCAGACTAATTTGAAAAGACCCTGATGCTGGGAAAGATTGAAGGCAGGAGGAGAAGGGGACAACAGAGGATGAGATGGTTGGATGGCATCACCGACTCTGTGGACATGATTTTGGGTAAACCCTGTGAGTTGGTGATGGACAGGGAGGCTTGGCGTGCTGTGGTTCATGGGGTCCCAAAGAGTCAAACACAACTCAGCAACTGAACTGAACTGAAAGGAAAAAGAAAAGGAAGATGATATAGTCATGAACTCAGGGCAGTACAGCTCCAATAATTAACTAGATTTAGCTTGGCATACGAAAAATCTCTCGAGCTTGTAAATCCTACCTCTATAACCAACTGCTCTTTGTTTCTGGAGGAGTTGTTTCTCTTCAGTTCAAAGTCTTCCTCTACACAACTGGGATAATACTACCTTATTTCAAAAGAGGATTAATAGGATATAATGAGATAATATATGCCCAAAATGCTTGCAGAAACAAAGAGTGGAATAATTTCATCTTCAACTTTATTGCTGTAACTACTTTGGAATTCCAAGTAAATCCCAATGTGTGCTTTTTCATACGTTTATCATTCAAGTGTTGCATGAAACTGTTATTAATTCTGGTGATTAGCTGTTCTTTGTGGTTTGTAATTTAGGGAATCTCAGCTTTTAGATAATGTATACCTAAATTTATTTATAACATATGAATTCACTACATTAGAGAACATAATGATCCCCCATTATTGCAGCTAATTACACCAAGAACAGAAAACTAATCACAATCAAGACCTGGGCTGGACCACTACTCTTTCTTATCTACCTACTCAAACTCTGAACCAGCAGATCTTTCTGACAATGCTGTTTAATCTCCATGTTCCTCTCCAATTCACTTGGAAGACATATCCCTACTCTTACAGTGGGTACTGGCAAGTTCTAGATAGGGCTTACCTCTCTGAATTCCAACTATCTTACTTGAGATTTAGGGATTTCTGCTGAATGGGTTCCTTATGGGGCAGATTCTGAAAACATTTAAGGTGGAGGCAGACAGAAATCCTTTGGAAGATTTTCATTATTACAGGAAAGAGATCCCATGAGGGGCCAAGCATAATTAGGGAATCTCAGGCAAGCTGGCACCCACTACTCTGGGAAGGATGACAGGGAACCTGTGACCTAAGAAAAGGTGCCCCTACAGGACAGAAAGCTGCCTTGAGGTTCAAGTCTAGATTCAAAGGAGAAAGGGAAGTCTGCTCAATCCCTGCACGAGCACTTGACCCTCTCTGACAGCCTAAAATGGTCCCCCCTGACATCTGCTAGAATAAAAGATAAATAAGAGCCTCAAGGGCACCTCATTGTGAAGATCTAGGCTTCCATGTGGGCTCCACATAAGGTGTCTGAGTGAGGGGGGAAGCTAGGTGGCCCAGCTGCCCGAACTGGGTGCTGTAGCTTTGTTTGCAGCAGTGACTGAGCGACAAGCATACATATGAGAACAAAGGAGTTCTCACTCTGAAGTCGACGTGTGCATCACATTAAAGGCTGGGGAACCTGGACCCAGAGGGGCAGCCTGGGAGCAAAGGTCAATCATGAGCCCACTGAAGGATGAGTTTTGTTTTTTGTTTTTTTTCTTTTAAAATGATTTTATTAAAGGTCTTTATAAAGCCACATCCAGACTCCAGATCCAGCTGCCAAGCAGACCCTGTCAAGACCAGCTGTAGCAGCAGTGCTGCAGCAGTAGAATCAATGCAAGGAACAGAATGATGAGAAGGAATTATTTTCTCCCCTCCAAATGACTTGTGGAAGAGGACTGTTTCATTGATCTTAGGGAACCCTCTGGGTTCTTGGAAAATTCAAGTGGAAGTGTATAGAGAGGAAAGCCCTCAAGAGAAAACAGGATTTGCTGCTGAAATAAATATTGCAAGACCCAAAGAACTACTTAGAAATATCACAACTGTGACACTGTTCATATGCCATACCAAGAGGTCACACTTGGAATGAAATAGCTAATGTCAGGCTTTCTAAGGATCAAGGTCTACATGTCCTGAGATAAAGCACCCCGAGCCCATAGTGAAGAGTATCTAATTGGCCTATGCTTGGCTTTCAGCTCTTGAGGGGGAACATCTCACCACCATTCTCCAAACTGTCTGCACCAAACTGGAACTCTCACTGGTCATGTAGCAAGTAACAGATAAAATTATTTTTGGCTGCAGTTTAGTGAGAACTGGCATTTTATTTTATTTATTTTTATTTTTTTTACAGAATAGTTCAAATTTTATTTTTTTTAAAAAGACTAGTGTATGTAGATAGTAAAATGTCTGGAAGATGTATAAATATATACCAAGATCTTACTGTGTTTATTTCTGCATGATGGAATTACAAATGATAGTTTTCTTCTATATAATAAGAAGAAACTATTATATAAGAAACTTTTATATTATATAAGAAACTATTGTATAAGAAACTTCTATATAAACTATTCTAACTATTCTATATAATGGTTTACATTTACAAAGCCATATTTCCTCTCCTCTAGCTCTCACACCCCAACCCTGATGCCTGGAGAATAGGATATATGCAGTTCTTTGTTTCTTTTTACCACTTGATATAATTATAGGTACACACTAGACACAATAAAATTTATCATCATCATTTTATCAGTTATATTTCTTTTTTTATTTTTTATTTTTTTAAATTTTATTTTTTAACTTTACAATATTGTATTGGTTTTGCCATATATCAACATGAATCCGCCACAGGTATACACGTGTTCCCCATCCTGAACCCTCCTCCCTCCTCAGTTATATGTCTAAGTCATTAAGCAAAGAGTTCAGGTACTGTAATGAAGTGACTTGACCAGAATTACACAACTAAGGGTAAATCAGAATAGGATGTAGGGCTCATACCCCTAATCTATATTTCTTTAAAAAATCCTTTTTTATTATAAAAGTGTTCAAACATACATAAAAGAGGGAATATAATATACTCTCATGTACCACCACCACCACCCAGCTTCAACAGTTATAATTTTGCCATTCTTATTTCATCAGCTTCCAATCATTGTCCATCTACATCTGACTGGAGGATTTTTTTTTTTTTTCCAGAAAAACATCTACTTCTCCTTTATTGACTACGCCAAAGCCTTTGACTGTGTGGATCACAACAAACTGTGGAAAATTCTTTTTTTTTTTTTGCAGAGCTGGTGATATTTATTTTTTTATTTTATTTTTTAAATTTTATTTTATTTTTAAACTTTACAATATTGTATTAGTTTTGCCAAAAATCGAAATGAATCCACCACAGGTATACCTGTGTTCCCCATCCTGAACCCTCCTCCGTCCTCCCTCCCCATACCCTCCCTCTGGGTCGTCCCAGTGCACCAGCCCCAAACATCCAGTATCGTGCATCGAACCTGGACTGGCGACTCGTTTCATACATGACATTATACATGTTTCAATGCCATTCTCCCAAATCTCCCCACCTTCTCCCTCTCCCTCTCCCACAGAGTCCATAAGACTGATCTATACATCAGTGTAGTATCTGTTCTTATCAGAACTGGCATTTTAATGTGAACACTTACATATTAAAACCACTAATAACAGCATATTCTTCTGCAGTCCACCTAAAAAACATCTTGAGAAAAGATGTCAGCACCTTGCTGAAGAAGTCTGACGACATTTGTTGATTCATACTTGACAGCAAGCATGAAGGCTGTTCTAAAACAACAGAGAGATGACTTCAGCCTCAGGAAGTTGAGTTGATTTACTTAAACAGTTAATTTGATATGGTTTACCAAGTGAACGCCTTGCCCTTTCATGAAGAACTGACCATTTACAAGCTCAAGTGTGCATCTTTGCAAATTACCTCCAAGACCAAAATAAAGGGACAGAAAAGAAGCCTCCTGTCCCACTGGGAATCCAGGTAGCAGCACTTACTATTTCAAAAGTCCCTGATGGGGACTTTCCTGGTGGGCCAGTGGATAAGATTCCAGGCTCCCAGTGCAGGAGGCCTAGGTTCCATCCCTGGTCAAGGAACTTGATCCCATATGCTGCAACTAAGAGTTCCCACAACTAGGACCCCACATACCCAAATAAATAAATGTTTTTTAAAAATAATAATGAAGTCCTTGATGGACAAGAAACGATGCTGAGGTCACTTATCTGAGGCAGATGACTATCTAAGGGATAAATTCCCTATTTCCTCCTTAGTCTGATATATTTGGCTTCAAAGTCAGCTAAAGGTTGGGCTAAGGAAAGGCTACTGGCAAGTTTAAATCAAAAATATTGATAATAATGGGAATAAAAATAGTCATGGTGGCAGTTAATGATGTAGACAAGCATGTGCTAGGCGCTAAAAATGAAATACTATATATAAAATCTTTCTCACACACAGGCACCTTTGAAAGATGCATTACTATTTGCCTTTTGTATCAGGAAACTTATTTGCTGATGATAACCCTAATCGGCAGGAAACCTAGGAATTGAACCTAGCCTGAATCTAAAGCCCATCATTTTCATCTGTATCATTCACCTCTGACTTGTCTTGGTTAAAGGAACTGTTTATCCAATAAAAGCTATCTTTCTTGCTTCTACCTGCATTAAAAATGCAAATATAAAAATGTACTAAAATGAGAAAGGATAAAAACTATGAGACCGCAGGATCAGGTGACCGTAAGTAATAATCACCTTTTTGTGGCTGTTGTTATTTAGTTGCTATGTTGTATCTGAGTCTTTTGTAACCTAGTAACATCAGCATTTTTCAATCAGAGTAATTTAAAACAAAGAGTTATCCAAAAGACAAAATCAAGTCTTTTAGGTTTACTATGCATCTTATAAAAATATATACATACAAAGCAGAGGTTAAAGAATTCTTTTAAAAGAATTAAGAAACTCGATACTGTCATGAGGTAAACTAAAAAGCAGAATCCATATTTCACAAAGCTAATAAAACTAATTTGAAATACCTCAGCTATTATAAGATCAACCAACCAAACAAAAAGAGGTTGCATAGGACATCGGTCAATACTTTAAAGGAATATGAATCCTGATATACATTCCTGCTATATATTGTTCATGATTCTCAGTCAGAATAATTGATATTCTACCTAAGTAGATCACAAATGAATTCTCTTATTCATTTAATCTTGATATTATCATCCTAGAATAGCACTAAGGGTTTTAAAAAGAAAAAGAACAATGGTACCTTTTCATCTTATCAACCGCATGTATATTTGCTTCTTTCTTTACTAAAAACTCCACCATTTACCCTCTCCTTTCACATATAGCAAGTAACAGTGGTGTCAGGTCATCCTGTAAAACAGGATGTTTCCAATGTACACAGTTAACCTATTTCTAAACTGAAATTAAAATCGTGCAACCGATTTTCTGAACTTAAAAATAAAAGTCAGAAAGTAAATGAAAGAGAGCCCCCTCCTAATTGCCCTGTGTATCTTCTTTCTCTTTAATATGTTCCTCATCTGGGCCTTCCCTGGTTGTCCAGTGGCTAAGTGTCAAGCTCCCAATGCAGGGGGTGGGGTTATCATTTAGCTACTGTATCAACTGCATATTTTAGGGACAATGCTGAGGCAGAAATATATAATACTATCTATAGCATGCATAACCTATCCAAGGATGACCATGAGTAAACTCAAAAGGTTTACAGACATTCCAGTGGGAATATTATTCTCTATATGAACATGCAAAGAGAGAAACTTTTGTTTTTCTTTTTCAAAAAGCCAACTGTGGGAACCCTGTTTTACTGCTTTCTCAGAAATGTCTCCTGGAATTTAATCTTACTCATTCTCTCTTCCTTGCTTGCTCTTTCCACCGCCCTTCCTTAAGTTAGACGTTCTGGCGGAGAGGTCAGCATTAGCTAGATGCTAACTGCATGCAGAATGAGCACCCTCCCCACCTTATCTTCAAAGACCCTTCTTGATGACTCTCATGTGATTAACTCCAGACCACCAGGAGGAAGCTTCCAAAATTCTAGAGTTCTGGTGTCTGTCTTGCTTTACTGCTCTTAGTTAAAGATTGCAACATAAAATTACCAATATATACATGCTCAACATTTTCTCAGGGAGTTGCTCTTCCACCAGCTCTCCCTGCACTGTATCTTATAATCTTGTGTGTTTGTGAGAGTTATTCAGTGTGAAACTGCCACAACCAACTTAAAAATTCTAATTTGAAAAAATTAATTCCATTCTTAAGAGATTTTTTAAAATATGAAATCAATTATAGATTAATTATACTGTCTTTAAAAACCTTCAAATATTTATCAAAATAAACTATCAAAAATTGGAAACTCAAATGCTTATGGATGGAAAGCTGATGACCTAAGTAAGTGAAAAAGCCAGGTGAGACCAGTAACCCAGAAAACACCCATCCCACACAGAAGGGGTGGCCTCTGCACGCAGACCAAACAGTAGGATGGGCTCAAGGGGGTCCAGATTTGGTCCTTGGAGAAGCCTGAACTTCCGCATGAGCCTCCTAAATTTGAAATGTTGACTCAGTGTATGGAGGTAAACTAAACATATCCAAGGGTCATGTTTGGTTTATGGCCCACTCTTGGTTTTATGTTTGCTGTTTCCAAACAGGTGGGTATAAAGCAAATATTTGTATATGAAACCTTTCCTTTCTTTAGTATCACACAAAAAAAGTTTTTTTTTGTAAAAAATGTTTCACAAAAAAAAGTGGGTCCCAATATGTAATAAATACAGCTATTAAGACTCATCATTCAATTAAACATAAATTCTTTTAAAAAGACTCAAAATTCACAGTCAAGAATGTTTCCACTGCCTGTTGAAACTACAATCTATCTCTAGAATTCTTCTAGATTGTTAATAAAATGGATCATGAGTTTCCAAGCCAGCTGAAAATAAATGCTTACAACAATTCCCCTCTGTACTATTACTAACTTCATGGGTTTTAAAGCTCTCATCTGCTTATGCCAGGGATCAGCAATTCTAACAGACACCCTGCAAGAGTCTGTCCTGAAGCTGACACCAAAAAAGGCTCATGAGTTACTATTACTGCAGTCAGGAAAACCCTGCTGGTAACAAACATCTGTTGACCTAATGACCTGGATGATAAGTGAAGGTGCAAAATCCTTAAAGGGTCAGACTCTACAGATGAAGTGACTTCACCATGAGCAAATTGCTAAAGACTCTTGGAGTGTCACTGAATGATGAGTGGTTGGAAGGAAAAGGAGTTATCGTTCAAGCCCATAGATATTGCCAAAGATACTCCTTTTAGTATCTCAAGCACAGGGGCAGAG
The DNA here is from genome assembly GCF_032452875.1 of Bos javanicus. Lineage (NCBI taxonomy): Eukaryota > Metazoa > Chordata > Mammalia > Artiodactyla > Bovidae > Bos > Bos javanicus. The sequence goes on from NC_083868.1 coordinate 621,613, forward strand.
AAAAAGTCAGGCTAATATTGTTGAAAAGGAGGGAGCTGATGGAAGTAGCTAGCATTTATCAAACTCCAATGCTTCAGGAGACTACTTTCTTTTGTGAAGGGTGCATTTAGAAATTAGATGTATTCACTCCATAGTTATTCATCAAGGATTGGTTCAGAATCTCAAGGGAATAGTTCTAAATACACACGTCCAAGAGTTCCTCGATTTACTCAGTCAAAATCTACAGCGAACAGCCTAGGCTTATACATTTTTAAAATAAGTTTTCCCAAATAATTGTGGTTCACCAGCAGAATATAGCTGAGAATTAGTGCAGCAACCACTTTAGTCTCATCTCTTACTCACATGGCCAATTCCTTCTCTTACATGAAGGTTTGAATAAAAAAGAAAAGTGTAAGAGGCAAGAGTCATCAAAACTGCAATTTTTAAAATTTTCCTGGGTAAACAGTGGTAGAACAGGGAATAGTAAACCCAAAAGGCAACCTGATCTCATTTATTTATAAACCCCTTACTTCCTTCCCATTGAGACATTCTAGATGGGAGAGCAGAGTCTAGACTCTTATCTAAGTGGATGGTTCTGCCAGAATAGGATAATATCAGGTAGTTATTTGTTCTTCTCTCTTAATTCCCACTTAATCATCACCTGCTCACTGTCAGTCTGTTTTGATCAGAGTCTTCTTAAAACTGGCACCTAGGCAAATTTATAATTCACTCACACTCTTTTTCAAAATAACAACTATTATCCCTGAAAACTGAAAAGCATATAAGAAATATATAAACTGAAGGGAATAAAAAGCACAAACCAAAATCTCAGGACTTCCGTGGTGGTCCCGTGGCTGGATCTCAGTTGTCCCAGGAAAGAGGGCCTGTGTTCGACCCCTGGTCAGGAAACTAGATCCTACATGCTGAAACTAAGCCCAGCTCAGCCAAATAAATATTAAAATAAATAAATCCTCTTCTTGGCATTTCCCAACTGCCAAAATTCCAGCTTGACTTGCACTTTTCACTAGCTTCCTCCTTTTCATTTCCTTTTCCCCTCTTAAGACTTGGGCAGTGAAAGAGAAACTGTGTTTATATAAACCATTTTTCATAAAATGGCAATTTGTGAACAGCACCAAGATTTCTAATATGTTGTAAAATGCTTTTGTTATGTTTGAATTTTAAGACAAAGTCTACTGAGACCAATTTTGCTTTACTCTGCTATTTTAGACTGATTCAAAAAAAAAAAAAAAAAAACCTTAAGTGGGGGAAAATATTTGCAAAATGTTTTACCTTTAACAAGTGCAGTGTTATCATGAATACCAGCCATAAACGCATAAAGGAATGCTTTACTCTCTAATGCTTTGGGAATATAATTTAAATTGAAATCTTAGACAATTTAGTTCCTTCAAAATACTTTTACTCAGGGAAGGCTGGAGCTTCCAAAGAAGGAAAACTGAGCCCACCTGTTAGAGTAGAGGGAGTTCCTGGTGGGGCTGCAGCTGCAGGACGTCACGTGTGTCCTGGAGAAAGCAGGAGAGGCGGCTTCACCGTCACCAGCTCCACACACACACAGCTGCAACCCCACTGAGCAGCTCCCTGGGGCTGATTGCGGGAGACCCTGAAGTGTACATCGCAAACCAAGCAGTCATCAGCACAAGTGAACGCCCTTGCTGGGAGTCAAACATGACCTGACCCTATTGGCCAGATCTTGGAACCGGGGTCCTGGAGGGCTCAGGGCTCCAGGCCTGCTGCCTCCCAGACCCACTTGTACTCACCCAGATCCCCCTCATGGGCACTGGGTCTCCTTCCTCCTTCCACCCACCCCCAGGGGCACCCATTCTTTGAGCCCCTGGAAGCAGCCACTCTTCACATCACTTCACTTCCCCCAGGTCTTCATCATTTGTGGGCTCTCAGTCTACCACCCACTCCAGGCATGTTATGACGGGAAATCTTCCTTCTAGGGTAGATGGCTGGCTGGGAGACAGAGCTTTGCCCTCTCTGTGGGCTCCAACATGTTTCCCACTGCAGTGGCTTTGGAGTTGTTTCCATTGTAACAGGGCTTGATGGACACTATTCAGTTTACCTATTTACATAGTTAGAAATAAAACACTTCTACTCTTTCCTGGAAAATCCCATGGACGGAGGAGCCTGGTAGGCTGAAGTCCATGGGGTTGCAAAGAGTCAGACACGACTGAGTGACTTCACTTTCACTTTCCACTTTCATGCATTGGAGAAGGAAATGGCAACCCACTCCAATGTTCCTGCCTGGAGAATACCAGGGACAGGGGAGCCTGGTGGGCAGCCGTCTATGGGGTCACACAGTGTCGGATATGACTCAAGCGACTTAGCAGCAGCAGCAGTTTAAAAAAAAAAATGCTTTGCAAATATTTTGTAGATAAAGTTAGTTGAGATACACCTTGTTCCTGGCTTCTATATTGGCATCGCAGGAAAGCAGCTTTGTTGCGAGTGATATATTCTGGCAAAAGACAGCGTACTGGAAAGCAGTGTTCCCACAGACATCCAAGACATTTGGGTCAGCACCATGCTCCAGCAGAAGAGTTGCACACTCCTCTTCTTGGCATTCTATGGCCTTGTCAGTGTTGTGCCAAGAAACAGAGTGTAAATTCTAGGAATTCAAAGTAAATAGTCCACAAGCTTCACCAGTTTGCTATATCTAAATGAGATGAATTCACTTTTAGTCTCAGTAGTTAAATCACATCCACCTTGTGTGGACACAATTCGCTGCCCCATACCTTCATCAGTGCTGTCCTGTTTTCATTGTCATAGAGGTTAAGCAGGTATTTTCTCTCCAGGTACAGAGTTACCACTGCTGAATGGCCATTGGCACAGGCCAAGTGGAGGACAGTCCTATGAAAGCAAGAGGAGTTTTCAGGAAACTGTAGCGTTACTGTTTCAAAACAAATAATTGTTCCTGTGATTGAAAACATTCAATACCATGCTATTCCTACCGCTCTAAAACAAATATTTCATTTCCTTCTGGAGAAAGAACATTATATATTAGCATTAGCTCTTCTTAACACTAATGAAAGAACAATTTACTTGAATAGAATGACCATGACCTTGAGATTCAGCTCAACTTGGGTTTGAATTTGACTTTCACTCTGTCACTTAGCTGTTGCTCAGCCTCTCTGTGCCTCAATTTCCTCATCAACAAAATGGAGAGAGAGAAGCAGTTCTCTCACAGGACAGCACTGCTATGCTTAAATGAGATCCATGCAGAGTTTAGAACTGTTCCTGGCACAGGTTACAGCTCAGTAACTGTTAGGTAATATAATGATACTTATTACTATTACTACTATTTTACAAGGACAACATCTCAATGAAGTCAAAGGATATCATACCTCCTTTGCAGATACATTTTGAGGATTAGAGACAACACTGTGCTTCAATGATTCTAATATGTTCATTTCTGACATTTTAATGTCTCTGACATTGGAATGAAATTTATAATTCACAATGTATGTACAACTATAATTGGTAGCATTTTTGCTTGCTCATTTCTCATTTTTCCTGTTGATCTAATTACCATAAAGTCTTTTTGTCTAAGGTTGCTTCTTTTTAATTAAAATACCAGATCAGATCAGATCAGTCGCTCAGTCGTGTCCAACTCTTTGCAACCCCATGAATCGGAGCATGCCAGGCCTCCCTGTCCATCACCAACTCCCAGAGTTCACTCAGACTCACGTCCATCAAGTCAGTGATGCCATCCAGCCATCTCATCCTCTGTCGTCCCCTTCTCCTCTTGCCCCCAATCCCTCCCAGCATCAGTCTTTTCCAATGAGTCAACTCTTCACATGAGGTGGCCAAAGTACTGGACTTTCAGCTTTAGCATCATTCCTTCCAAAGAAATCCCAGGGCTGATCTCCTTCAGAATGGACTGGTTGGGTCTCCTTGCAGTCCAAGGGACTCTCAAGAGTCTTCTCCAACACCACAGTTCAAAAGCATCAATTCTTCGGCCCTCAGCTTTCTTCACAGTCCAACTCTCACATCCTTACATGACCACAGGAAAAACCATAGCCTTAACTAGATGAACCTTTGTTGGCAAGGTAACGCCTCTGCTTTTGAATATGCTCTCTAGGTTGGTCATAACTTTCCTTCAAAGGAGTAAGCATCTTTTAATTTCATGGCTGAAGTCACCATCTGCAGTGATCTTGGAGCCCAGAAAAATAAAGTCTGACACTGTTTCCACTGTTTCCCCATCTATTTCCCATGAAGTGATGGGACCGGATGCCATGATCTTCGTTTTCTGAATGTTGAGCTTTAAGCCAACTTTTTCACTCTCCACTTTTACTTTCATCAAGAGTCTTTTTAGTTCTTCACTTTCTGCCATAAGGGTGATGTCATCTGCATATCTGAGGTTATTGATATTTCTCCCAGCAATCTTGATTCCAGCTAAAATATAGATGATGCATATTACATATTATTATATATTACAGGTACACAACATAGTGATTCACAATTTTTATAGGTCATACTCCATTTAAAGTTATTATATGATATTTTCAATATTCCCCATGTTGTACAATACATTCCAGTAGCTGGCAGGATTTTAGTTCCCCCACCAGGTATTGAACCCTAGGCCCACAACAGTGAGTCTTAACCACTGGATGACTAAAGAACTCCCTAGATTCCCTTGACTTATGAAAAGGCTGAAAGTTGTCTTAAAATATCAATCCTCAAAAAAATAAAAATAAAATAAAAATAAATTGAAATTGTGCCAAAAAGACAAGCCCTGTCTGCTAAGCTGACTTGCCTATAGACAGCTTGATCTACAGAGAGTTTTAAATTTTTTGTGTTGTTAAAATGTTAAATCAACACCCAGATTTATTTTCTTTGTGTGTGTGTGTGTGTGTGTTTGTGTGGAAATCCAGGAAACTCCAGATTTCTTACTTTTGAAATCATTCTTAGAAAGATCTTTGGGGTGGGAGGAAGGCTCACAAGGAAGGGGATATATGTATACTTACAACTAATTTATGATGTTATACAGCAGAAAAGAACACAACATTGTAAACAATTATTCTCCAATTAAAAAAATAAGGTTAAGAAACAGTAGAAATAGAAAAAACAGAAGGTCTCTGTTAGCAGATAAAAAATGTATAAATAGGAATCTGAGTTTTATTCTGGTACTTTTCTCACTCTGCATATTTGAAATGTTTGATCCATACTCTATCTGAAACTTTTTGGTGAGATAAAAATTGAGTTATTTTTCTCTTTTACCAGGTTATTTCTCCACCATCTACACACAGTTTATCATTTCTAACAGAAAAAGTCATCATTTTCAAGTTCTAAAGTGTTACATACATTTGGGTGTTTGGGTATTCTGTTCTATTCATTTATCTATCTTTACAGTTGTTAGTAAATGAACACTTTGTGGGCACTTATAGCACGTTTTGATATCTAGAAGGGTAAATCTTCCTCTACTATACAAAACTTTTAATTTCATCACAACAATTAAAGACAGCATATGTAACCCAAAATCTTTAAAACCATGAAATGTTGATTTGCTTTAAATATAGAAAGACCATACATCCTAAGAAAATGTCTTTCTATTCAAGGACACAGCCAGCTTCCTACCTCAAAGCTGTCTTCTAAGGTCCTTCAGCAAAGAACACATACACCTAAGTGTACACTGATATAAAATGGACATTGAAATGTATCTGAAGAATTTTTAATCCAGAAGTTTATTTGGCATGGGAATTATCTTGCTCACTATGCAGTTTTCTGTAATATATAACCTTATGGTATAAAAAATGTATACATTAAAAATAAGATATTGACAACACCAGAAATCTGTCCACTGCCATGATCCACAATAGGCGATCCATGAAGAAGTGCATTCATAAATCACGTGAGAAAAAAATGTGAGAGCCATAAGGTTGAGAAGATTTATTGAAGGCTATGTAACTTGAGAGCTTTTACTCATGAGTACATCATGCTAACCCATGTGAATAAAAAGTAGGAGGAAGAAAGGAAAAACAGATGCTATTCATGTTTCATTTAATTTCTGTGATTACCGACATTCAGTTAAATGACTTCAAAACTATCAGTAAAGCTCTATAAGGGGAATTATAAATGGGTCCAAAACCAGCTAAGGCTTTTTGCTGCCTTTAAAGTCTGTGGGATGCTGGATCGCAGGAAGGTATCCAGGAGCCTTGGAGGGGAAACTCACAGGAGGGATCTCTGCCAGGCCCTTCCACTCTGCTTACCTGTCCATCTTGTCCCTGTCGTTCAGGCCATTTTTTCCAAATAACAGAACATGCTGCACATTGGCTACGTTGCCCACAATGGCAGCTTTGTGGATCTTTCTGAGGTCTTTGTCTCGGATGCGGTACCCGGGCTGGAAGTTGATTCCATGACCACTGTCTCTCACTGGGTTGATGGAGGAGCCAAAGCGCTACACACCCTTCTTACTCCCAAAGCCAAAAATCTTCATCGCAGAGCCTACAGACACACACACCTTACCTCTCCCTCGGCTCTTCAGAGTCCCCTAAACCCAACATGAGCACTACAGTTAAGCCAGAGCTGTCCTGCCAAAACCTCCCAGCTGGGAAGCTCAACGGTTTGGAATCTTTCATCCCAGAATGATCGTTGCTAAGCAACACTTCTAAACACATTGCCCATTCACACAGAGGCCTGGCATGCCAGCCCAGTGCTCATATGCAAGAACTGTAAGTTGATTTCCTGAAAGAAACAAACACTATCAATAAACCTTTACCTAAACTAAGAAGGAAAGAAACTGAAATATAGAAAAGGAAACTGAAATATAGAAATGAAAGTGACATTATAACTGTATAACTGTCAAAATAACTATAGTATCCAAAGCAATCTACAGATTCAGTGCAATTTCTATCAAATTACCAATGGCATTTTTCACACAACTAGAACAAAAAATTTTACAGTGTGTATGGAAACAAAAGACCCCAAATAGACAAAGCAATCTTGAGGAAGAAAAGCAAAAGCCAACAGAATCAGGTACCCTGACTGCAGACTACTCTGCAAGCTTCAGTTATCAAAACACAGTACTAGCACAAAAACAGAAATATATTGAATTATCAATGGAACAAGACAGAAAGTCCAGAGAGAAACCTACGTACCTGTGGTCAATTAATCTAGGATAAAGGAGGCAAGATTATACAAAGGAGAAAAGATAGCCCCTTCAATAAGTGGTGCTGAGAAAACTCAACAGCTACATGTATAAGAAGGAAATCAGAACACTCCCTAACATCATACACAAAAATAAACTCAAAATGGGTTAGGCACCTAAATATAAGACAGGTCCTGTAAAACTCAGAGGAGAATATAGGCAGAACACACTCTGACATAAATTACAGCAGGATCATTTTCCATCCACCTCTTACAGTAATGAAAATAAAGAGAGAAATAAGCAAATGGGATATAATTAAATGTAAAAGTTTTGCACAGTGCAGGAAATCATAAACAAGAAAGATGACAACCCACAGAATGGGAGACAATATTTGCAAATGATGCAATTGACAAGGGATTAATCTCTAACATATTCAAACATCTCAAAGAGCTCAATATCAAAAAACAAACAACCTGATCAAAAAATGAGTATAAGATCTAAATACACATTTCTGTAAGGAACACCTACAGACGACCAAAAAGCACATGAGGGATGCTCAGAAAGGATGCTCTGCATCACTAATTATTATAGAAATGCAGAAATACTATAATAAGGTATCATTTCAAACCAATCAGAATAGCCACCATCAAAAAATATACAAACAATAAATGCTGGAGAGAGTGTAGAGAAAAAGGAATCCTTCTACACTGCTTATGGAATGCAACTAGGTACACCCAGTGTAGAAAACTCTATAAAGTTTGCTGTAAAAACTAAATATAGAGTTGCCATATGATTCAGCAATCTCAGTGCTGAGCATATATCTGGAGAAAACTATAATTCAAAAAGGTACATGCACCCCAATGTTCACTGCAGAACTATTTACAATAGCCAAGACATTGAAGCAACCTAAATGTCCATCAACAGAAGAATGGGTAAAGAAGATGCAGTATACACACACACACGCACACACACACAGACAGACACACACACACACAGCGAAAATGGAATATTACTCAGTCATAAAAAGAAATAATAACGACATTTGCAACAACACAGATGGATCTCAAATTACAATACTAAATGAGGTAACTCAGACAGAGAAAAACAAGTATCACATCACTTACATGTGGAATTTAATAAAAATAAACTTATTTACACAACAGAAACCAACTCAAAAGATCTGAAAATCAAATTATGGTTATGAAAGGGGAAACATGAGGGGAAGGACAAATTAGAAGATTGGAGTTAACATATATACACTATTTTCTAGTAGTCATGTCTGGATATGAGAGTTGTACAATAAAGAAGGCTGACTGCCAAAGAATTAATGCTTTTGAACTGTGGTGTTAGGAGTAGACTCTCAAGAGTCCTTGGACTGCAAGGAGATTAAACGAGTCAATCCTAAAGGAAATCAATCCTGAATATTCATTGGAAGGACTGATGTTGAGGCTGAAGCTCCAATACTTCAGCCACTTGATGTGAAGAGCGGACTCATCAGAAAAGATCCTTTTGCTGGGAAAGATGGAAGGCAGGAGGAGAAAGGGGACAACAGAGGACGAGAGGGTTGGATAGCATCACCAACTCAATGGGCATGAATTTGAGCTAACCCCACAAGATAGTGGAGGACAGAGGAGGCTGGCGGGCTGCAGTCCATTAGTTGCAGAGTCAGACACGACTGAGTGACTAATACTTTCACTTTGAATATGGAAAACTTAACAGTGCTGGTTTTTAAATCACTTAAGTTAGCTGCAGAGAAAATAGTATCAAAAGTACTTAGATACTACTGTTTAAAAGTAGTATTCAGTTCAGTTCAGTTCAGTCGCTCAGTCGTGTCTGACTCTTTGCGACCCCATGAATTGCAGCACGCCAGGCCTCCCTGTCCATCACCAACTCCTGGAGTTCACTCAGACTCACATCCATAGAGTGAGTGATGCCATCCAGCCATCTCATCCTTTTTCGTCCCCTTCTCCTCCTGCCCCCAATCCCCCCCAGCATCAGAGTCTTTTCCAATGAGTCAACTCTTCGCATGAGGTGGCCAAAGTACTGGACTTTCAGCTTTAGCATCATTCCTTCCAAATAAATCCCAGGGTTGATCTCCTTCAGAATGGACTGGTTGGATCTCCTTGCAGTCCAAGGGACTCTCAAGAGTCTTCTCCAACACCACAGTTCAAAAGCATCAATTCTTCGGCCCTCAGCTTTCTTCACAGTCCAACTCTCACATCCTTACATGACCACAGGAAAAACCATAGCCTTGACTAGACGAACCTTTGTTGGCAAAGTAATGTCTCCGCTTTTCAATATGCTATCCAAGGAGTAAGCGTCTTTTAATTTCATGGCTGCAGTCACCATCTGCAGTGATTTTGGAGCCCTCCCCCCGCAAAAAAAATTAAGTCTCACAGTGTTTCCACTGTTTCCCCATCTATTTCCCATGAAGTGATGGGACCAGATGCCATGAGCTTAGTTTTCTGAATGTTGACTTTTAAGCCAACTTTTTCACTCTCCTCTTTCACCTCCATCAAGAGGCTTTTTAATTTCTCTTCACTTTCTGCCATAAGGGTGGTGTCATCTGCATATCTGAGGTTATTGATATTTCTCCTGGCAATCTTGATTCCAGCCTGTGCTTTTTCCAGCCCAGCGTTTCTCATGATGTACTCTGCATATAAGTTGAATAAGCAGGGTGACAATATACAGCCTTGATGTACTCCTTCTCCTATTTGGAACCAGTCTGTTGTTCCATGTCCAGTTCCAACTATTGCTTCCTGACATGCATACAGACTTCTCAAGAGGCAGGTCAGGTGGTCTGGTATTCCTATCTCTTGAAGAATTTTCCACAGTCTATTGTGATCCACACAGTCAAAGGCTTTGGCATAGTCAATAAAGCAGAAATAGATGTTTTTCTGGAACTTTCTTGCTTTTTCGATGATCCAACGGATGTTGGCAATTTGGTCTGTTTCCTCTGCCTTTTATAAAACCAGCTTGAACAACTGGAAGTTCATGGTTCACGTATTGCTGAAGCCTGGCTTGGAGAATTTTGAGCATTACTTTACTAGCGTGTGAGATGAGTGCAATTGTGCAGTAGTTTGAGCATTCTTTGGCATTGCCTTTCTTTGGGATTGGAATAAAAACTGACCTTCTCCAGTCCTCTGGCCACTGCTGAGTTTTCCAAATTTGCTGGCAAATTGAGGGCAGCACTTTCACAGCATCATCTTTCAGGGTTTGAAATAACTCAACTAGAATTCCATCACCTCCACTAGCTTTGTTCGTAGTGATGTTTTCTAAGGCCCACTTGACTTCACATTCCAGGATGTCTGGCTCTAGATAAGTGATCACACCATCATGATTGTCTGGGTCATGAAGATCTTTTTTGAACAGTTCTTCTGTGTATTCTTGCCACCTCTTCTTAATATCTTCTGCTTCTGTTAGGTCCATACCATTTCTGTCCTTTATCAAGCCCATCTTTGCATGAAATGTTCTCTATTTTTTTTTTGCATGAAATTGGTATCTCTAATTTTCTTGAAGAGATCTCTAGTCTTTCCCATTCTGTTGTTTTCCTCTATTTCTTTGCATTGATTGCTGAGGAAGGCTTTCTTATCTCTTCTTGCTATTCTTTGGAACTCTGCATTCAGATGCTTATATCTTTCCTTTTCTCCTTTGCTTTTCACTTCTCTTCTTTTCACAGCTATTTGTAAGGCCTCCCCAGACAGCCATTTTGCTTTTTTGCATTTCTTTTCCATGGGGATGGTCTTGATCCCTGTCTCCTGTACAATATCACAAACCTCCATCCATAGTTCATCAGGCACTCTGTCTATCAGATCTAGTCCTTTAAATCTATTTCTCACTTCCACTGTATAATCATAAGGGATTTTATTTAGGTCATACCTCAATGGTCTAGTGGTTTTCCCTACTTTCTTCAATTTCAGTCTGAACTTGGCAATAAGGAGTTCATGATCTGAGCCACAGTCAGCTCCTGGTCTTGTTTTGGTTGACTGTGTAGAGCTTCTCCATCTTTGGCTGCAAAGAATATAATCAATCTGATTTTGGTGTTGACCATCTGGTGATGTCCATGTGTAGAGTCTTCTCTTGTGTTTTGGAAGAGGGTGTTTGCTATGATCAGTGCATTAATACTACTTAAATGTAGTATTTTTAAAATGCCATATAAATTTTCATCATATACACAAAAATATTTCCCTTTAATAAGAATTTTCTCATCATGCTTAATGAGAAAAAACTAAAATGTCATGAAAACAGTCCAGAAGGGAATTTTTACTATTTATCTTTCAGATCATATATTTTTTCTTCAAAATCTGTACATATTCTTGTGATGTTTTCAAAAGCAGGTCCTGAGACAGATTTGACCCATCTGTAGCTCCTAAAGGAGACAATCCATAGGACTCAGATTCAAATTTAGCAGCAGCTGGAAAGAAAAAGGATTACATTCTTTATCTAAAATACTTGAGTTAACTCAGTATTAGTAAAAAAAAAAAAAACTGAGATATTTCTAAGTGCTCTGAAAAATTAAACATATCTATAAATGACAGAAAACAAAATACAAGATTACAATTATATAATCATCCCATGGTCCCACATGTGGCTGAGTATCAGAGCTTCTGGATTTCTCATTCTTCACTCATTTACTCAATAACTATCTGCTAAGATGCTGAGACAAACACTGGAATTACAAGATGAAGGTGACCCAGTCACCCTGAGAAGTGATAATGCCATAAACTGTAAAAATAGATGAACAGACAATTTCCATATGGTATCATAAATACTAAGACAGATATACAAGATGGCACAAGGAACACTAAGAAGGGACAGCGGGCTTTGTGTCAATACTGCCAGCTTTTTGGTGGAGGTGGTATGGAAGTAGCTACCTGAAGGATGGGAAAAAGTACAAGAGTCAGAGGGGAGAAGAATGTACAAAGACCAGAGGTGAGGAAAAGAATCTGTGGGATCCTACACAGTCTGGCTGGTTAGATGCACAGCTAAGGGGCAGAATAAGGTGGTAAAGAGATAAGGCCAACTACTTTGGAAGGACCCACATTGATGCAGGTGTTTGGGGCTTTTCCTGAGGGCAAGAGATAAAACTACTGACAAAGTCAATGACACAGAAATTATAAAGTCACCCACCAAGTGACAGCTACACAAACATAACGGTGTGAGTCTGGATGTTCTAGCCTTAACCACTACCAGACACTTGAGACGTTGATGAACTCCATGCTTTCTGAGAATGGTGTCAGGGTGCAGATGGACAGTTCCACAGTGATGGCAGTAGTAGAGAAAGGATACAGCCAGAAATAAATAGAAATACATAGATATTTTGAGATTTTTTTAAACTATGGAACATGATGAATAAATAAGGAAGAAGAATATTTTTCACTATGACTGCTCATGCTTTCACATTTTTCATTAGCTATGTATAAGAGGAAATGGCAACCCACTCCAGTATTCTTGCCTGGAGAATCCCATGGACAGAGGAGCCTGGTGGGCTGCTGTCTATGGGGTCACAGAGAGTCGGACACGACTGAAGTGACTTAGCAGCAGCAGCAGCATGTATAAGAAAAAAAATATTTAACATAGCATCTGCAATCCAAACAATGGAAAGAGATGCCATTTATTGTCTACAGTGTATTTCAGAAATCAATATCTAAATTTAATTCATACATTTTGGCAACATACCTTCTCTTAGTTCTCTAGTTTTACTCCTTTCCAACTCCTGCTGCATCTGAAATAAGTCAAATAGTATTTATCCTTAAGTTAAGCAAGAGATATTATCATAGGAATGTTATACAGCTTACTAAATATGACATTTAAATAATACTTTTAGCGACTAGACCTAACTTGAAGATTACTTAAGTAGAAAAATAATCACATAAATAAAATGCATTCCTACTTATTTCACTTATAAATAACAGAGAACATATATATAGAACGTTAACTGATAAAAAATACAATAAATATCAGTCTATCGAGTACACATAATTTCAAAGAATTAGAGAATGACCCATGATCCTAGGAATGACCCACATGATTACTATCTTCTCCCCCTAACAGCTCCTGCCCTAAATACATACTTCTGAGACCTTTATTTTGATTTCTAGATGAGGATCCTGTTCAAATGGAGGAAGTAGTTTGAGTTGAATGTTTTTAAGGAGAACACACCTGAAATTTTCTTTAAACTTTTCCATTTAACAAAAACACAGAAAGATGAGAAAATTATACACAAGGAAACAATGTACCAGCAAGTTTTTATTCTAAAGGTGTTTAGTGAGAAGGATTAACACATAACTGTTAGTTTCCAAACTATGTCCCATAGAAGGGGAAGGTCCCACAGGGGTCACTGCAGGGTTGAGGAACTGAGAAGTCACAAGTGCAGGACCTCTGGCCACTCCTTTGGCTAAAAGGGTTTACACTTATCTCTGTTTTATATAATATGGTTCCACACAAAATTTTTTTAAAGAAAGTTTGTTTCCTTTGAAAAAAAAAAAACAAACTTTTTTTAAGGTATGAGAGTCATGATTTAGGCAAAGTTCTTAATTCTACAAAAGAAGTAAGAAAGCCAATGACTTTCTTACTGAGTCCAGAGTCCTATGCCAGCTACTTCCTCAGATTAAGAAAAAAACACATAGATTTTTAACTATAATGCAGAGAAAATGAATATGTAAAACCTTCTTACATAGTTCAATAATGCTTGTGACGTGACATGACATAGTAGCTTTCTAAGTAAATCATGTTTTAAAGGTAAGAGGGATGGTATGGAGAGGGATGTGGGAGGGGGCTTCAGGATGGGGAACATGTGTACACCCGTGGTGGATGCATGTTGACGTATGGCAAAACCAATACAATATTGTAAAGTGAAAAAAAAAAAAAAAAAAGATAAAATAAATAAATAAATATCTTAAAAAAAGAGTAAATTATTGTCAAACTCCTATATGTAGCAGTCATTTGACATAGTTAATTCATAAACATACATTTAAAAAAAAAAAAAAACACACACACGACAGGGAACTTGAAGGAGAAAAGTTTCAAGGTGAGGACTTATAATCCTACCCTCCTTATGAGAGGTGAGGAGATTTACCTAATGGGTGAGTTTGGGAGAAGGAACTTCTCCCAAAGTGCTTGCTTGGTTCCAAATCACTACTTTTAAAAGATGTATGTGCCCACAGCACTGTGAACTTGGGTGTGCAGTAAGCGGCCTGTGTCTGGAACGGGGATCAGGCATTTTCTTCCTCCTCTTAAGCCTGCATGGGGAAGTGTCTGACTTGGGATGAAGTGTTCTGAGGCCCGCTGTGACCACACAGCTAAAGCACATCCTCCAGTTTCACAGCTCTCAAGTACTAAGACCCATTGTAGATGCAGTGTTGTCAAAGAAACCTTAATTGCTCTCCTACAATGGCAAGAAGCCAAATGAAAAAAACAGGTTGAGACTGCATTTAACAAGGGCTACTTTTCTGTGCATCACAAACATCAGGAAAACACCATTGAAACCATAAACCTGTGTGCACTGACTGAAATGGATATTTTAATCATAATGATTAACAGTGAAAACTGGTTGCATTTTAAAACTCCCATCATTGCTATCTTAGATACCATTCATCCAGGTGATGTCAAGATAGAGATAAAGTGATCTTCATTTATAATGTTTAAATGTTTGAATTAACTACAAATCTAGGAATATTCTACAAATGCTCAGCAAGATTGTCTTTTTTAATTTTAAATAAAAATGCTATAGGTAAAATAGCAATTAAAGAAAGTGACAAAAATGTCATTTTTGTAAGAAACGACAAAATTTATGTAAGAAAATGACAAAAAATGTTAAGCCAAAACTAGAAATTAATGTTTTGGTTTAGTATTTTAAGTTTATTTAATTCATAAAAAGGATTTACATAGGATTCCTTTAAACAAAAAGCATCCATATGTGGTTAGTGTTTAGATGCCAGTGATTCACTTATGCTTAGAGGTAGAAAAACTTCATTGGGTACAGCAGAGCTTGGAAATGATTATGAAGCATTGCCAACTGAAATCAATTAGAAAGGAAGTGAAACATCTGAAAGAATAATTTTGGATACTAGGCAATAAGATTTCATTTCTAAAGTAGAATTTAAATGCAGCTTTTCAAGAAATTTAATAATTTAGTAAGTATCTCTTAAAATCAAGAACTCTGGGACAAAAAAATCATAAAATTTCTGTCTCCTTTATTAGCATAGCTAATTATGGCTTGTACTTAGTGTGCATTAAGTCAAATAAACAACTCAGAATTTCACCAAATTAAAAACAAGGATCATTCATATCAAAAATCTAAAACCCAGCGCAAAAAAAGATAATAGAACTAACCTTGGTCAAGTAAGGCTCCTCAAGTAACAAGTCACAGTTGGGAGAGGAGAGAAAGGACATCAGGGAGAAAGGGAGGTGGCTTCACAGTGACACCTGCTGCCCTCTGGGACACACCTCCCTCCAGGAAACAGTTCAGGGATGAAGAAACACCCCATCCCACAAAGTCACTTTCAAGCATTTGCTTTCACCACCCTTGTATACATGTTTCACTCATGACCTCGAAGAAATTAAGTTTTGGCTCTGAGGAATCATCTAGAGTCACAATCTAGAGGGGGGGACAAGAAAGTCAATGGGTTATTGAAAAGAGCTAAAACAGCCCCAGGAACAATTACAAGTACCCCCTGCTTTTCCAAAGTTCACTTTATGTTACTTCACTTCTAGGAAAGGCCTAAGTCAGCATCTGTTTTTGATAATAAAAAAAATTTTTTTTGAAGAGACTTTTTGATTTCATATAAAAAGTTTCAGCATACGTTTTACAGTGAGAGGCATCGCGCTCCCCAAGCAGGGAAACTGGCCCCACTGAGCTCCTTCCCTGGAAGCCACACCTCACATCTCAGTGTCAAGTCACCACAACCCTGAACCCTATATGGGAGCACCTGTGTTTCACTTGTGCATATTCATTTTAGGCTTCAACTAGCAGAATGTGCCCTCGGGTACCTGCTTCTCTGCTTTATGCTGCTTTGGCTTATGAAAGGTTTCCTAGGAATGCTCTGCTCTCAGACAGTGGGGAAACCTGGACTAGGCACTGGAGGTGCCATCTGCCCTTTCCATCCTCCACACACCCTCCCTCAGTCAGATAACCATACTATTTCTAGCCACTCTGTGAATTATCCTGTCTTTCACTCCTGTGTTAATTGCCCCCAATTTCACAAGCATGCCTTTATGCAGTGTGCTGCTGCTGCTAAGTCACCTCAGTTATTTCCGACTCTGTGTGGTAAAACTTAAAAGGACACCGTGTTAATAGTTTGTCTTAGGCCACCCTCTAGCAGTGACCATCTAGTTAGCTTTCACTTCCTACTAATCTCATGAACTGTGCTCTATAAAAATTAGGCTTTAGAGACAAATTAACAAACTAAATTTACTTTCTGTGATTCTGTGTTTTGACTTACTTGTCTAGTTTACCTTCCAATGACTTTCTAACTTCTAGTTCTACTAGGTAGAGTTGCTTATATTTTCCCAACTCTGCTTTATGAGAATCTTCTTGCAAAATCTTCTTGGAGAGCTCAGATTCCAAGTCTTTAATTCTGAGTTCCATCTGACTTCTTATGGAAGCATTATTCTTCTCTTGTAACTGCTCTTAATTCTCCTGAGATGTTGCTTGTATCTAAGGCAAATTTAAAAAGATAATATTTTAAAAATAATCATTAACCTGGAAAATGGTATTTACTCCCTTTACTTTTGAGTCAGTGATTCAGAAAACAATTTTAAAGGTTAAGCACTGGGACGACCCAGAGGGATGGTATTGGGAGGGAGGAGGGAGGAGGGTTCAGGATGGGGAACACATGTATACCTGTGGCGGATGCACTTTGATATATGGCAAAACCAATACAATATTGTAAAGTTAAAAAATAAAATAAAATTAAAACAACAACAACAACAAAAAGAGCAGAAGTTTAAAACAATTATTATCAATGTGAAGTGAATTAAATGTGAATTATAAAATTAAAGTGGAATTATTGTTATAGTGGTGTTTATTTAATCTGATAATTCAAAGAACAAGAGGATCAACTTAAAATTTTAAAAATTTAACAAGACAACTTAAACATAATTCAAGAGGATGGGACCAGTTCTAAACCACGATATTTTCTTTTCCTCCTAGTAGTCTTGTTTTATACCAATTGGTCTAATAATTCAAAGGACTCTCCAGTGAGAATCATTCTGATAGGTCAATTTGGTGATAACTGTGATGGAAACAGAAATATTTAAAGGGAGAAACAAATGCCCCCTTCCTTCCAGAAAACTACCAAACCAACTGCTCTAAGGGAAGTAGAGGAAACACAGAAGCTGTATAGATCCAAAACATAATTTACAATGAGGTGAATTCAAGAACATGACAGATGAACAAATTAACCTGCAAAAATAGGTTGACTTCCTTTAATTTCTCTACGAGATCCTGTCTCACCCTTTCATCAATCTCCCATTTATACTGCTCTACTTCACTGTGTTTTATCATATTCATTTCTATATGACTTCTGAGGTTCACTACTTCTTGCTCCAACTTCTTTTTATTCTCTAGTTTTTCACATTTCTTTTGCATTAATTTCATAGATAATAACTCCTCTAGAAGAACTTGATTTTTTGCATCCAGGTGCAGACATTTTGAAGACGCAGTTTCCAGCTCTGCTGTAAGATCATCAATCTGCAAGAATAAAACAATACTGTTTGGTAATGAGGCAAGTGGACTGAGCACAGCCTAACTCAAAC
This sequence comes from Bos javanicus, assembly GCF_032452875.1. Lineage (NCBI taxonomy): Eukaryota > Metazoa > Chordata > Mammalia > Artiodactyla > Bovidae > Bos > Bos javanicus. Next base: position 639,455 of record NC_083868.1, read on the forward strand.
CCAGGATCAAATAGATACGATGGTATCTGTATTGTAGAATGTAGGACCAGGGATTACTCAGAGAATCAAGAAAGAAGTTCAAACCACCAGGAGTCACAAAATATATTCTTCACTGTCATCATCTTTGTCACACAACATTTGCACTTGATTTTACACTCTTTTCTATTTTTTCTCCATAAAATCACTACAAGTCACCACTTAGTAGAATGTCTCTTACTCCTTCCCCCCATCTTAATGTCCCATGTTTTAAAGAAGTTTGAGTTATCTAGGGCTGAGTTAATAAACACTTCCCAAAAGAAGATTGTGAAAATAACTCTCATTAATAAATCTTATAAATATGGATTCTAATCCCATGTATTTTTCTGAACTATGAATAGTTTTTGCTAATTTGAACTGCATTCTAAAGAAAAATAATTCAAAAGGTTAAAGAAATCCCATCTAATAGCTTAGTGAGATGATCCACACATTTTTCTGAACAAAAACAACAAAAAAAAAATGCCTCATTTTTGTAACCATTTTTGTTACTTTTCACAGAACAGAACATACCAAACAAAACAACTAACAAAATTTGCAGGAATTTCAGGGACACCAAGTTGCAAAGAACTTTCCTTTAGACAGAATGATTACTCAGTAAGTCGAGGTGAGTGGATGTGGTGGTATTGAAACTGTCTACAAATTCTTTGACACATTTCTCTGAAATTCCCTCCCCTTAAATATGTGCTGGCCTCAGTAACTAATTTCTACTGGATGGAGTCTGGGGAAACTGACTTTTGCTCTGTGGGAAAGCCCACCCTTAGCATAAGTCACTACACTGTGAAGAAGCTCAGACAACATGCTGAGCACCTTCCCAGTACCCCCACTGACCGCCCCCAACTAATGCCCCATACAAAAGCCATCTCCAACTGCCAGACATGTGCATGAACTAATCTTCAGATGACTCTGGTCCTCACATTCATGATATCCCAGCTGATGCTGACTGGAAAAGAAATGTGCTGGCCTCACTCACTGAGTCTTGCCCCAACACAAATGTTTGAACAAAGTAAATGCTGTTTTGAGCCACTAGGCTTTGGCGTGGTTTATTATACAATTTGCTGGCAATAAATACCTGGCACAGATACTGATATTAAAAATGCCATTAAAAAAGAACTAAAAGATGTGAGAATGCCTTTCAACCTGGAGGTAGGTAAGATCTGAATGGATTCAGAGAAAGAAATGAAAACCCAAAGGGCTTCATGACATTGTAAACTGAATCCTGATGGCCCTTAAAGAGGCTGCTGGTAACAGCTTCTAGGCAAGAGAAGAAAACAACACTGAAACACAGGGGAAAGGAGACTCTTGCTACGAACCAGTTGAAAGTAACATCAATGAGAGGGATAAGATATCAAAAAAAAAAAGGGGGGGTAGCTATTAAATATAAAGGAACCAGGCTCAATTACATTTGGGTTCAATATCTGTTATCTCCTTTACAGCATCTCCACATGTCCAGTGGTCACACAATGCTAAAAGAAAGAAACAGCTTCTGGGCTAAGATAAAACCTAGGGTGCTGTCAGGAAAACATGGTCTAAAGGTGAAGCCTGTAGACTGTAAAACCCTTCATTAAGACCATGGAAAGACTTAAGGTGGTGCCTCAAATTCCTTTAAAGATCTTAAGGGCATAAGAATTTTAAAGGCATCATCCTACAAAGCTTCACAAGAAGCCCAAGGTGAAGAGCTTCTCTCAAAAAAAGATTTGTGAGGGTAGCCTCTCCAATGACGTGAACCCCAATCCAATTTTCAGGACAGTAAAAGCTTTAAAGAGAACCTTGGCAGCAAAAAAACAGTGCTTGGCCTAACAGAGACCAAGACATACAAATAAGAATAGCCCTTTGGGATTTTCTTAGAAGTTCAATAAAGAGGAAGCTGGCTTAAGAAACATGACTCAGCTACAGACAGAGGTCATTTCTTATGAAAAGGACAGCACATAGAGCTCAGAGGGTAGAGCAAAGGAGAAGCACTCCTATGGGCAGGACCAAGTCCTCATCAAAGAGCTTGCAGCACCAAACCGGACCTCAGAGCTGCTATGGACTATGGTGCCTCCCATTTCCCATTTCTGAATGGGAGAGTCTAGTCATTCAGCAGAATGGTGGGGGTGTGGGTGGCAGATAACTTATCCCTTTAGTTCTCAAGTCTTAGTACTGAGAAGGTTGTGCTCACAGGGTCACACTCTAGAAACCACACCCAGAAACCTCATCTGCATGTGCCACCTGTACCTGATGAAGATGGTAAGACCTATACTTGAGCCTGGGCCTGACACTGTTAACAACTGAGACTTGTGAGGGAATGGGTAGGGAAAAGGGTATTTTTCATTGGAAGGAATATAAAAAAAATTGTGGCCAGTGAGTAACTGTGCTAGTTTTAAATTTACCCATTATTTTTAAAAACTTTATTCTGTAAAAAAGGTAGAATATAAGCCAAGTATAAGTGACTTGCTCCTATTGAACAGAAGATGATAAAAATGATGCTGTGTGAACTGCAAAGCGAGATTAGACAAGGCAGCAGAGCTTCTGCCTGGCTCTCAACCTGGCAACCAGGCTCCACGTTGTGAGTAAGCCCAGGCTGCAAAGAGAGCCTAGGTGTTCAGGGTAGGTGTTTCACTTGTCTGCCTTCACCAAAGTCCAGCCAACCACAGATACCAACTATCAGACATGGGAATGAACACACCTTCACCCGATTCCAGCCCCCAGGCCTTGAGCTGCCCCACCGGAAGCTGAGGGGATAAGAAGCCAGCCGTCCTGGCCACCTTTTCCTAAGTGTAGATTTTGAACAAAACCAATGTTGTGTATTGAAGCCACTAAACTTAAAGCTGATTAGGAAAAAACAGAAAAATGGATTTTTGAAAAAGAGAAAATAAAGAAACATAACTTGAATGCAGGTAGAAACTGGTCTCCTATAAACTGGAATATAATAAAAGGTGAGATTTTTAATGACAATGTTGATGAGAAGCATATAACTAAAAGGAAGACTTAAGAACTATTCAGGAAGAAGTTTTTTCAGGGTTCCCTTCAATTACAATTTCTTACAAATAGGCAGGTATGACTCCTTAGAATTTCTGCTCGTTTGAAAGCAATGAAGACTAATAAGCAATGAGACATATGATTCGAACTTTAAGAAATAACTAGAAATAGTTTAATTACCAAAATCAGACTTTTGACCTCATCTCAATTTACTGAAATTCTAAAACAGATGGGTAGCTTTGAGTAGTTATTAATCTAGAACTCAATCTTCATTGTCCTTTCCTCAGAGAGAGAAATAAAACACCACGAGATGCCACTTCATACTTTCTAGGATGGCTATACTCACAGAGACAGGTAACGACTAGTGTTGACAGGAATGTATAGAAATGGGAACGTTTTACATACTTTGGATAAAAATATAAAATGATGCAGCCGTGCTGGAAAACAGTCCAGGCAGGTCCTCAAAAGGTTAAACAGAGTTGCTGTGTAATACAGCAATTCTATTCATAACTGCTTTCCCAAAAGAAATGAAAAAATATATTCACACCAAAACTTAGACATAAATGTTCACAGCAACATTACTGACATTAGCCAAAAAGTAGAAACAACCCCAAAGGTCCATCAGATGATGAATGAATAAATCAAATATGGTACATCCATACAATAGAATATTAGTGAGCAATAAAATCAAGGAAATACTGATACATGTTAGATGTACCTTGAAAATATTATGCTAAATGAAAGAAGGCAGTCACAAAGGATCCCATATTGTGTGATTCCACTGACACAAAATGTCCAGAAAAGGGACATCTACACAGTCAGGGAGTGGAGTCATGGTTTCCTCAGACTGGGAAGATCAGGAAAGGAAAACTGGCACAGGGTGTTTTCTTTGAAGGGTGATGAAAATGTTCTAACGTGGTAATGCCTGTATAACTCTTTAAACACAATAAAGTTACTGAACTGTATGGTTTAAATGAATGAACTGCATGGTATGTTCATTAGATTTCAACAAACCTGTCACCCAAAACAATGGATGCTTAGGGTCATTAATGCTGTGCTGGTTAGCTTCAGATCACCAGCCAGAGTTCAAGACAGAGAGAGTCAAGAGTGTGCCCTTTTTATCTCAAAATGATATAGGGAAAAGCTGTCTTTTTTACTGGTGTCCAACCTAAAAAATTAATAGACAAATCTGTGTTTCACTGCTGAAAGCATGGAATGATTTATATTTCCCCAAATTAAGTGATTTAGGGGTTCTAAAACTGATTAAAAATTACCTTATGTTTTAGCATATTAATTTGAATATCCATTTCAGTTTGACTGGTTTTTAAATCTCCATGGAAACTAAGCTCTCCATTTTCATATTCATTTAACTTCCTTCTTGTCATTTTTAAGAGTTTCTTAAATCTGTATAAATGTATAGAATGAGTAAGTTCTTTAAGAGCAGATATCTAATAATTAAACAGATATATGTTCTATCAGATAAAACAAACAAATTATAAATTATAATCCTTTCTCATTGTTCAAATTTAATATTCCTTGAAAGTATAATAACTAAATTCTAATCTTAGATAAATATTATGAAGAAAAATTTTATCACATTTAAATATACTGTGTGTGATATATATAATATATGAGTTCTTATAAATAAGTTAACATCAATTTTTAGCATGCTAGTGTGAAATATTAATTTATTATTAAATGTTAGTTATAAACCAGAGATCAGTATTCAAGCTAAAGATGAAGAGATATTATATATGAATGTTTTTTGAAAAGACACAAGACACGTTTTTTTTCCCTATTGACCACAGCCTCTACAAAAAGAAAACGAAGTAGATACAAAAAGCCAACAAGATTCTTACTCAAAATTGAGAAAAAAAAAAAAGAAAAAGAAAAATATTTGGAGCCTGAGTTAAATGGGAAATAACCCAGGCTGAGAGTTTTAGAAGAAAGGAAATCAGAAGAGAGAGCGAGGGTACCAGTCTCTTCAAGACTGTTTTAAGAGGTGTAGAAATCTTGCCCAGCACATTGTTAACATAATGCAAAGCAATGTAGAGAAAATTAAAAGAGAAAAATATTAATGAGAATCAGAGAAGAACCCTTTGTATAATCATCCCTTGGCATCCACAGAGGACTGGTTCAAAAATCCCCCAACACTCTGTATATACAAAATCCACGGATGCTCAAGTTTCCCAAAGCACATTTTCCTATACTTTCAGTCATCCCTAAATCACTTACATTATCTAATACAATGTAAACGCTTTGTAAATAGTTATAAATACAGTGTAAACACTATGGAAATAGTTGCCAGCTTGAGACCAATCCAAGTTTTGCTTTTTGGAACTTTCTCAAAAAAAATTTTTTTCCCTGAATACTTCTGATCTTGGGTTGGCTGAATCTGTAGATGATGAGAGTTAACTGCACTCAGCAAAAACAAAAAAAAACAAAAAACAGAACAAAAACAGAAGCAGTTTTTTTATCTTACCGATCAAAACATGGTCACTAATTTTATTATTCTTTAAGTTACACATAGATTTTTGTATGTACATTTTATAACTAAAATTTTGGGGCAAAAAGAAAATATAAGACAAATCAAGATACTTTTTAACGTTGTCCAACAATAACACAAGTAGGTTTTTAGATAATAAATTACTTCAATGATGAAGGGAAGGAACACAATTAAAAGAAGGCAGGATTACCAAAAAGAACAAAGATACTTTGCAGAAGTAAAAATTCAGCATAGATAATGAGGAAGAGAGTGACATTACTATATGCAGAGGCATGGTTGTTACTGTTTTAGAAATCATTACAGATAAGTATAACACTGCTGCACTCAAAAACATTTCAGATTGTGCTGACTTTCCACAGTAAACCTGGAAATAGGATAATGTGTTTAATTATGAACATACACATAAAAAATGAATTTGTGTCTAAGGTTTTTAAAAAAATAAAATTATACTTTAATTAATAGTTGAGATTATCAGAAATATTAAAATCTTACCCAGTAATCTCTTTTTCTAACTCACTATTTTTCTTCTTTTCTTTTTCTTCTTTTCTTGGTCCAAGCTATTTTCCAGAGATTGTTTTGTGTGTGTGTGTGTGTGTGTGTGCTTGTGTGTGGTTTTATTTATTTTTAAACTTTACAATATTGTATTAGTTTTGCCAAATATCGAAATGAATCTGCCACAGGTATACCTGTGTTCCCCATCCTGAATCCTCCTCCCTCCTCCCTCCCCATACCCTCCCTCTGGGTCGTCCCAGTGCACCAGCCCCAAGCATCCAGTATCGTGCATCGAACCTGGACTGGCATCTCGTTTCATACATGATATTATATATGTTTCAATGTCATTCTCCCAAATCTCCCCACCCTCTCCCTCTCCCACAGAGTCCATAAGACTGATCTATACATCAGTGTCTCTTTTGCTGTCTCATACACAGGGTTATTGCTATCAGAGATTGTTTTAATTCAATGCATTTCTTTAATTGTTCCTTTTCACCCTCAGACTTAGAAAAAAACAAGTTTAGAAAATTATTTTTAAACACCTAGAGAGACTTACTCTTCCTTAAACATATTATTTCTCATGAGTTCACAAGTTAATACGAATTTATAGTAAACACAGTTTTTAAACCTGATTGATGCCAATAACAGATTTCAAAATTGATGACTTTTCCTAAAACAACTTAAATGATTTCATCATTTTTCTGGAATTTAAATTGCCAACATTTATTTGTTAAAAATAGAGACTTTTACACATAAAATACTAAATGTTAATGAAAGTTCTTATAAACACTGCCTATATTTACATTTTACTTTCTAGAGATGCTCTAACATCATTTTCATCAATAGTTCAAGATATTCCAGGTTTTGTTAAGTCACACCTGACTAAAATAATCTTTGAAAAATTCCCATGCAACTCCCATCTCTAAAAAAAAAAAAAAAAACCTAACAAATGAAAAATACAGTCATTCAGAAAAATGGTTCTATGCAGACATAGTGTCATAGTGTTCATTCTTAATGAAGAGAACAAACTAAAATATTTAAAATGATTCATTCTCAAAAATCTCACAGAAAGATCTTGATTACAAAAGGAACTCAAAATTCTCAATCAAACCATTACTCAAATTTCTGGACTCAGACAGATATTTGTGTACCAATGTTCAAAGCAGCAATATTAACAATAGTCAGAAGGAGGAATTTCATTAACAGATGAATGAATAAACAAAATGTGGTCTATATAAAATATTGCTTTTGGATTATCACAATTTTTTAAATTAAAATCTTACTATAAAAATCATGAATTTCATGAATTCAGTCGACTTCTTCTATAGAGGAATCACAGTACTAGTAGCAAGCAGAATCAATAAAAATACAATAATTTAATCAATGAGACTTTTCATATTGTCCAAAATATTCCTATATATTACTAGTAAAAAAATTAAAATCCCTTCTCAGTATGACAGAAATTAAGAGACAAAGACACCAATGTCCCCGTCTACTCAAGATAAGGCCTGATGCCTCGTACTGACTCCAAAGTAACACCGAGAATAAAGTCACAACACGAAGGGCCACTGACACCCCGGTTGCATCCTCCAGAAAAAGACGCAGTTTCCAAATCCAACTGGACAAGAGGCCTGACACCTAATTCACAACTCAAGGAGCAAGTCTAGTTCAGTGCCTCAACACAAGACGAGGCCTGCCTCCCCTGTTCAAACTCCACAGAAACCTCGAGATCCATGTCAGAAATGGAGAAGAACCCTGAAGGTCCCACCTCAACTCGAGATGAGGCCCTATTCATCCCTGCAGTGATGCAAGACCAATTCCGAGGTGCCCCTCGCAACTCGAAAGCAGATCTGACTTCCCTGAAGAAATACAAGTGGGTCCCGCAAGTCCCCACGCAACTCGAGAGGAACCCTAAGCTTCCCACTATAATTCCACAAAAACCACGAAATTCTCCCATCCACATGAGATGAGGCCTTTTTATGCTGCAGCGTTTCCCAAGAAATCTCACGTTCCCTCTTGGAACTGGAAAGGGAACTTGACACCCTTTCTGAAACCTCAGAAGCTTCCCAAGATATCTGTGCCCACTTAAGAGGAATGCTGAGTTTCCTGCCACAACTCAAGAAGAGCCCTGTTTTCCCTTCCTCAACTCTAGATAACTGTCGATTACGCTGCTTCGTTGGTAAAGGAATCTCAATGTTGCTGTCACCCCTCAAGAGGAGGCCAGTCTCACCTTGAAACTCGAGTGCATTCCCGGCAGTCGTGCCTCAGTTCAAAAAGGCCCAGATTTCCCCATCCATTACAGATAAGACTAATTCCCCTGCACTGACTCGACTGCAATCCCGAGTATCAACTCAAAACATGAATGGAGGTGTGACAACACTGGTGTACCTCGAGAAAAAGCCCCAGATTCTTATGCCAACTTGACAGGAAGCCTGACACCCCTTTTACACCTCGAGAGGGAAGAGGAGTTCCATGTCTCCACACGAAATGAGGCCTGACTCCCCTGTTGACACTCCATAGGAACCCAGAGATCCATGTCAGAACTGGCGAGAAATACTTAGGTTCCAGCCTCAACTCGAGATGAGGCCCTGTGCCCCTGCACCGACTGGAGAGGAATCCTGAGAGCCCCCTTGCAACTCGAATGGAGACTTGACTTTCCTGAGGCAACACGAGTAGGTCCCTGAGGTCCCCGTAGCAACTGAAGAGGAACATCAAGTTTCCTGCCTCAACTCGAGAAAACTCAGGAGATTCTCCTCTCAACGCGCGATCAGGTCCCTTTCCACTGTAGCATCTCGAGAGAAATCCCACCTTCCCTCTTAAGACTCGAAATGGTACTTGAAACTCCTTAGGCAACTCAAAAAGTCTCCACTCAAGAGGAACACCGAGTTTCCCACCACAACTCAAGAAGAGCCCCATTTTCCCCTCCTCATCTCAAGATGAAGGTCCATTCCCCTGCTTCGTCTGCAAAGGAATCGCGACATTCCCGTCGCACCACAGGAGGCCGGTCTAACCTCGAAACTCGAGAGGAACTCAAGGAATGGGCCACCGTTTGAAAAGACCCTGAGGTAACCATCGACTCGAGACAAGGCCTCATTCCCCTGCAACGACTCGAATGTCATCCCGAGTATCAACTCACAACATGAAAGGAGGACTGAGAGCCCCGTGGCACCACTAGAAATAGCACCAGATCCCTACCTCAACTCGACAGGAGGCCTGACACCCCTTTTTCACTTCGAGAGGGAAGCAGAGTTCCATGTCTCCACACGAGACGAGGCCTGACTCCCCTATTGAAACTCCATAGGAACCCAAAGACCATGTCAGAACTGGAGAGGAACCTTGATGTTCCATCCTCAGCTCGAGATGAGGCCCTATGCCCCTGCACCGACTGGAGAGGAATCCCGAGAGGCGCCTCGTAACGGGAATGGAGACTTGAATTTCCCGAGGGAACATGAACGGGTCCCTGAGGTCCCTGTCGCAACTCAAGAGGAACTCCAATCTTCCTGACGCAACTCGAGAAAACCTAGGAGATTCTCCCATCAAGGCGAGATTAGGCCCCTTTCCACTGCAGCAACTAGAGAGAAATTCCACCTTCCCTCTTGAGCCTTGAAAGGGCACTTGACACTGTTTAGGCAACTCAAGAAGTTCCTGACACACCCGTCTCCATTCGAGAGGAACAGCGAGTTTCCCGCCACAACTCAAAAAGAGCCCCATTTCCCCCTAATCTTCTCGAGATGAGGGTCCATTCCCCTGCTTCATCTGCAAAGGAATCCTGCGTTCCCGTCACACTTCAGGAGGAGGCTGGTCTCACATTGAAACTCGAGAGGAACTCCAGGGTCCGGGACACCATTTGAAAAGACACCGATGTCCCCATCCACTCGAAATAAGGCCTCAATCCCCTGCAACAACTCGAATGTCACCCCGAGTATCAACTCACAACACGAAAGGAGGACTGAGAGCCCCGTGGCACCTCTAGAAATAGCCCATGATCCCTACCTCAACTCGACAGGAGGCCTGACACCCCTTTCCCACCTCGAGAGGGAAGCAGAGTTCCATGCCTCAACACGAGATGACTTCTGACTTCCCAAGGGAATGTCCATAGGAACCCAGACATCCCTGTCAGAGTTGGAGAGGAAACCTGTGTTTCCCACCTCAACTCGAGATGAGGCCCTAGTCCCCTGCACCAACTCGAAAGGAATTCTGACCTGCCCCTTGCAACTCGAAAAGAGACCTGAATTCTGTGAGGCAACAGTAGCGGGTCCCTGAGGTCACCGTCACAACCCAAGAGGAACCCCAAGCTTCCCGCCCAAACTCGAGAAAAACCACGAGATTCTCCCCTTAACGCGAGATGAGGCCCTTTTCCAAAGCAGTGTCTCGAGAGAAATACCACGTTCCCTCTTGAAACGCGAAAGGGAACTTGACGCCTTTGATGCAACTTAGGAAGTTCCCCGACATACCTGTCCACACTCGAGAGAAACACCAAATTTCGTGGCACACCTCAATCTGAGCCCCTTTTCCACTTCTCATCTCGAGATGAGGGTCAATTCCCCTGCTTTCTCAGGAAAGGAATCCCAGTGTTCCCGTCACACCTCAAGAGGAGGCTGGTCACACATTGAAACTCGAGAGGAACCCTCGTGGGTTGTGCCAAAATCCCAAAGACACCAATTTCCCCATCCACTCGAGATAAGGCCTGATGCCCCTGCACCGATTCGAATGTACCCCCAAGTATCAAGTCACAACACGAAGGGCCACTGACATCCCGGTTGCATCCTCCAGAAAAAAAAAAAAAAAAACACGCAGGTTCCAAATTTGACTCGACAAGAGGCCTGACACCTCATTCATAACTCAAGAGGCAAGCCAAGTTCAATGCCTCAACACAAGATGAGGCCTGCCTCCCCTGTTCAAACTCCACAGAAACCGTGAGATCTATGTCAGAAATGGAGAGGAACCCTGAGGTTCCCGCCTGAACTCGAGATGAGGCCCTATTCATCCCTACAGTGATGTGAGAGAAATGCCGAGGTGCCCCTCGCAACTTGAAAGCAGACCTGACTTCCCTGATAAAACACGAGCGGGTCTCCCAGGTCCCCATGCAACTCGAGAGGAACCTTAAGCTTCCCACACAAACTCCAAAAAACAATGAAATTCTCCCCTCCACACGAGTTAAGGCCCTTTTACACTGCAGCATTTCCCAAGAAATCCCACATTTCCTCTTGGAACTTGAAAAGGAACTTGACACCCTTCATGAAACCCCAGAAGCTTCCCTAGATACCCGTCCCCACTTGAGAGGGACACTGAGTTTCCAGCCACAACTCAAGAAGAGCCCCGTTTTCCACTCCTCAACTCGATATGAGTGTCAATTCCTCTGTTTCGGCAGTCAAGGAATCCCGATGTTGCCATCACCCCTCAAGAGGAGGCCAGTCTCACCTTGAAACCGAAGCACATCCCTGGCAGTCGTGCCTCAATTGGAAAAGACCCCGATTTCCCCGTCCACTCAAGCCTGACTCCCCTGCACTGACTCAATTGGAATCAAGAGTATCGACGCAAAACATGAAGGGAGGTGTGACAGCCCCGTGGCATCTCGAGAAAAAGCCCAAGATCCCTATGCCAATGGACAGGAAGCCTGCCACCCCTTTTACACCTCGAGAGGGAAGCAGAGTTCCATGTCGCCACACGAGACGAGGCCTGACTCCCCTGTTGAAACTCCATAGGAACCCAGAGACCCATGTCAGAACTGGAGAGGAAACCTGAGGTTCCAGCCTCAAATTGAGATGAGGCCCTATGCTCCTGCACTGACTGGAGAGGAATCCCAAGAGGCCCCTCGCAACTCGAACAGAGACTTGCCTTTCCTGAGGCAAGACGAGCGGGTCCCTGAGGTCCCTGTCACAACTCGAGAGGAACCCCAATCTTCCCGACACAACTCCAGAAAAACCACAAGATTCTCCCCTCAACGCGAGATGAGGCCCTATTCATCCCTGCAGTGACTCAAGACAAATCCCGAGGTACCCCTCGCAACTCGAAAGCAGATCTGACTTCCCTGAGGTAACATGAGCGGGTAGACCAGGTCCCCACACAACTCGAGAGGAACCCTAAGCTTCCCAGCACAACTCCACAAAAGCCATGAAATTCTCCCCTCCACACGAGATGAGGCCCTTTTACACTGCAGCATTTCCCAAGAAATCCCACGTTCCCTCTTGGAACTCGAAACTTGACATCCTTTATGAAAGCCCAGAAGCTTCCCAAGATACCCATACCCACTCGAGAGGAATGCTGAGTTTCCCACCACAACTCAAGAAGAGCCCCGTTTTCCCTGCCTCAATTAAAGATTAGTGTCAATTCCTCTGCTTCATTGGTAAAGGAATCCCAATGTGCCCGTCGCCACTCAAGAGGGGGCCGGTCTCACCCTGAAACCCGAGCGCATCCCTGGGAGTCGTACCTCATTTTGAAAAGACCCCAATTTCCCCATCCACTCCAGACAAGCCTCATTACCCTGAACTGACTCGACTGGAACCACGAGTATTGACTCAAAACACGAAGGGAGGTGTGAAAGCCCCGTGGCACCTCAAGAAAAAGCCCCATATACCTATGCCAACACAACAGGAAGCCTGACACCCCTTTTACACATCGATAGGGAAGGGGAGTTCCATGTCTCCACACGAGACGAATCCTGACTCCCCTGTTGAAACTCCATAGGAACCCAGAGATCCATGTCAGAACTGGAGAGGAACCCTGAGGTTCCATCCTCAACACGAGATGAGGCCCTATGCCCTTGCATCAACTGGAGAGGAATCCTGAGAGGCCTCTCGCAACTGGAATTGAGACTTCACTTTCCTGAGGCAACACGAGTGGGTCCGTGAGGTCCCCGTCACAACTCGAGAGAAACCCCAAGCTTCCTACCCGAACTTGAGAAAACCCAGGAGATTCTCCCATCAAGGCGAGATGAGGCCCCTTTCCACTGCAGCATCTCGAGAGAAATTCCACCTTCCCTCTTGAGCCTCAAAAGGGCACTTGACACCGTTTAGGCAACTCAAGAAGTTCCCGACATACTCATCTCCACTCGAGAGGAACACTGAGTTTTCCACCGCAACTCAAGAAGAGACCCTTTTTTCCGTCATCATCTCGAGATGAGGGTCCATTCCCCCACTTCATCTGCAAAGAAATCCCGACATTTCCATCCCACATCAGGAGGAGGCTGGTCCCACATTGAAACTCGAGAGGAACCCTCGTGGATCTTGCTACAATCCCAAAGAGACTTATTTCCACATCCACTCGAGATAAGGCCTGATTCGAATGGAAGCCCAAGTACTGAGTTCCAACACCAAGGGGCACTGACACCCCAGTTGCATCCTCCAGAAAAAGCCGCAGGTTACAAATCCAACTCGACAAAGGCTTGACATCTCCTTCCTATCTCGAGAATCAAGCCGAGTTCCATGCCTCAACACAACATGAGGCCTGCCTCCCCTGTTCAAACTACACGGAAACCCCGAGATCAATGTCATAATTGGAGAGGAACCCTGAGGTGCCCGCCTCAACTCGAGATGAGGCCCTATTCATCCCTGCAGCGATGTGAGAGGAATCCCGAAGTGCCCCCTCGCAACTCAAAAGCAGATCTGACTTCACTGAGGAAACACCAGCAGGTCCCCCAGGTCCCCACGCAACTCGAGAGGAACACTAAGCTTCCCACCACAACTCCAAAAAACCACGAAATTCTCCCCTCCACATGAGATGAGGCCCTTTTATGCTTCAGCATATCCCAGGAAAAGCCCCGTTCTCTCTTGGAACTCGAAAGGGAACTTGACACCCTTTATGAAACTCCAGAAGCTTCCCGAGATACCCATGCCCACTAGAGAGGAACACTGAATTTCTCACCAAAACCCAACAAGAGCCCCATTTTCCTCTCCTCAACTCGAGATGAGGGTCGATTCCCCTGCTTCGTCTGGAAAGGAATGCCGATGTCCCCATCACACCTCAGGAGGAGGACGGTCTGAACTTGAAACTGGAGAGGAACCCAGGGGTCTTGCCACAAATCGAGAGACTCGGAGTTCCCCATCCACTCGATTTAAGGCCTGATTCCCTTGCACTGATTCAAATGGAACCCTGAGAATCAACTCACAACACGAAGGGAGGACTGATACCCCAGTTGAAAATTCGAGAAAAGCCCCAGGTCCCCAGTTCAACTCGACTGGAGGCCTGAAAACTCTTTTACAGCTCGAGAGGAAAGCAGAGTTCCATTCCTTAACACAAGTCGAGACCTGACTCCCTGTTTGAAACTGCAGACACACCGCAAGATCCATGTCAGAATGAGAGAGGAACCCTGAGGGTCCCACCTCAACTGGAGATGAGGCCCTCTTCCATTGCACTGACCCCAGGGGAATCCTGAGAGGCACCTGACAAATAGACAGGATTCCTGACTTCCAATAGGCACCATGAGAAGTACCCTGAGGTCCACGTGGCAACTCGAGGGAACCCCCACTTCCGGCCACAACTCAAAAAACACCTTGAGATTCCCCCTTCCATGCGAATTGAGGCTTGATTCCCCTGCTGTGACTCCAGAGCACTCCTGTGCTCGCCCTCGCAACTTGAATGGAGACTTGACTTTCCTGAAGCCACACGAGCTGGTTTGAGGTCCCCGTCACAACTTGAGAGGAACCCAAAGTTTCATGCCCCGATTCGAGAAACCCCAGGAGATTTTGCCCCTCAACGCGAGATGAGGCCCCTTTCTTCTACAACATCTCAAGAGAAATCCTACCTTCCCTGTTGAGCCTCAAAAGGGTACTTGACAACCTTTAGGCAACTCAAGAAGTTCCCTGACATACCCGTCTCCACTTGAGAGGAACACCGAGTTTCCCACCACAACTCAAGAAGAGCCCCGGTTTCCCCTCCTCATCTCGAGATGAGGGTCCATTCTAATGCTGTGTCTGCAAAGGAATCCCGACATTCCCGTTGTACCTCAGGAGGAGGCCGGTCTCACCTTGAAACTCGAGAGCAACTCCAGTGGTCGTGCTACCATTCGAAAAGACCCTGATGTCCCCATCCACTCGAGATAAGACCACATTCCCCTGCAACGACTCGAATGTCACCCCGAGTATCAACTCACGACATGAAGGGAGGACTGAGAGACCCGTGGCACCTCTAGAAATAGTCCCTGATCCCTACCTCAACACGACAGGAGGACTGACACCACTTTTGCACCTCGAGAGGGAAGTGGAGTTCCATGCCCCAACACGATACGACATCTGAAACCCGAGTGGAATCTCCATAGGGACCCCCAAATCCCTGTCAGAGCTGGAGAGGAACCCTGAGGTTCCCGCCTCAATTCGAGATGAGGCCCTATTCATCCCTGCAGCAATGGAAGAGGAATCCCAAAGTGCCCCTCACAACTCGAAAGCAGATCTGACTTCACTGAGGAAACACGAGCGAGTCCCCCAGATCCCCACACAACTCGAGAGGAACCCTAAGCTTACCACCACAACTCCACAAAAACCACGAAATTCTCCCCTCAACGTGATATGAGGCCCTTTCCCACTGCAGCATCTTGAGAGAAATCACACGTTCCCTCTTGAAACTCGAAACAGTACTCGACACCCTTTATGAAACTCAAGAAGTTTCATGACATTCCTGTCCCCACTTGAGAGGAACACTGAGTTTCCCAACACACCTCAGTCTGAGCCCCTTTGCCCCTCCTCATCTAGAGATAAGGGGCGATTCCCCTGCTATGTCTGGAAAGGAATCCCAACGTTCCCATCGCACCTCAAGAGGAGGCCGGTCTCACATTGAAACTCGACAGGAAACCTCGTAGGTCGTACCACAATCCCAAAGACACCAATTTCCCCATCCACTCGAGATAAGGCCTTATTCGAATGGAACCCCAAGTACTGAGTCGCAACA
The DNA here is from genome assembly GCF_032452875.1 of Bos javanicus. NCBI lineage: Eukaryota > Metazoa > Chordata > Mammalia > Artiodactyla > Bovidae > Bos > Bos javanicus. The sequence continues at coordinate 655,329 of NC_083868.1, forward strand.
CCAAGGGGCACTGACACCCTGGATACATCCTCCAGAAAAAGCCCCAGGTCCCCAGTTCAACTCAACTGGAGGCCTTAAACCTCTTTTACAGCTCTAGAGAAAAGCAGAGTTCCATGCCTCAACATAAGTCGAGACCTGACTCCATGTTTGAAACTACAGACACACCGAGATCCATGTCAAAACAGGAGAGGAACACTGACGTTCCCGCCTCAACTCGAGATGAGGCCCTCTTCCATTACACTGACCCCAGAGGAATCCTAAGAGGCCCCTCACAACTCGAAAGGATTCCTGAATTCCCATAGGCACCAGTAGAAGTTCCCTGAGGTCACTGTCAAAATTCGAGGGACTCCAAACTTTACTGCCGCAATTTGAGAAAGACCTTGAGATTCACCCTTCTACGCGAATTGAGGCCAGATTGCCCTGCCGTGACTCGAAAGCAATCCACACTCCCCATTGCAACTCGAATGGAGACTGGACTTCTCTTGGGCAACACGGGAGGCTCCCTGAGTTCCCCGTCATAAATCGAGACAAACCCCAAACTTCCCGCCACAACTCGAGAAAAACCACGAGATTCCCCCATCATCACGAGTTGAGGCCCCTTTTCCTGCAGAGCCTAGAGAGCAATCCCGAGTTCCCTCTCAAAACTCCATAGAAGGCTTGACTCCCTTTAGGCCATTCAAGGGCTCCAGGAGATGCCCGTTGCAACTCAAGAGGAGAGCAGAGTTCCTTCCTTCAACTCGAGACGATGCCTGACTCCCCAGGCGAACCTTGAATGCAACCCGGAGATCCCTGTCCCCACTGGAGAGGAACATGGAGTTTCTGGACACAATTCTATCTGAGGCCTACTTCCATACAGTGAATTGCGAGGAATCCAGAAGTGCCCGACACAACGTGAAATGAGACCTGACTTTCCTGAGGCAATAGGAGCGGGACCATGAGGTCCACGTCGCAACCAGAGAGGAATCCCAAACTTCCTGCCAAACCTTGAGGAAAACCAAGAGATTCCCCCTCAAAGCGAGATGAGGCTCTTTCCCAATGCAGCATTTCAAGAGAAATCAAAAGTACCCTTCTGAAATTCGAATCGGTATTCGACACCTTTATGCAATTCAAGAAGTTCCCTGAATACCTGTCCCCACTTGAGAGGAATACTGAGTTCAGGGCACACTTCATCTGAGCTCTTTTAACTCTCCTCATCTCGAGATGAGGGTTGATTCTCCTGTTTTGTCTGGAAAGCAATCCCGACGTTCACGTCGCAACTCAAGAGGAGGCCAGTCTCACATTAAAACTCGACAGGAAACCTCGTGGGTCATGCCACAATCCTAAAGACACCGATTTCCCCATCCACTCGAGATAAGGCCTGATTCGAATGGAACCCCAAGTACTGAATTGCAACACCAAGGGGCACTGACACCCCGGTTGCATCCTCCAGAAAAAGCCACAGGTTCCAAATGCAACTCTGCAAGAGGCCTTACACCCCACTCACAACTCAAGAGGGAAGCCAAGTTCCAAGCCTCAACACAAGATTAGGCCTGCCTGCCCTGTTCAAATTCCACAGAAACCTGAGATCGGTGTCAGAAATGGAGAGGAACCATGAGGTTCGTGCCTCAACTTGAGATGAGGCCCGATTCATCTGTGCAGCGACGCAAGAGGAATCCCGAGGTGCCCCTCGCAACTCAAAAGCAGATCTGACTTCCCTGAGGAAACATGAGAGGGTCCCCTATGTCCCCACACAACTTGAGAGCAATGCTACATTTCCCACGACAAACCCACAAAAACCAAGGAATTCTCCCCTCCACATGAGATGAGGCCCTTTTACACTGCAGTGTTTCCCAAGAAATCCCATGTTCCTCTTGGAAGTAGAAAGGGAACTTGACACCCTTTATGAAACCCCAGAAGCTTCCTGAGATAACTGTCCCCACTCGAGAGGAATGCTGAGTTCCCTGCCACAATCCAAGAAGTGCCACTTTTTCCCCTCCTCAACTCAAAATGAGGGTCGATTCCCCTCCTTCATCTGGAAGGGAATGCCGAGTACCCATCACACCTCAGGAGGAGGCTGGTCTCAAATTGAAACTGGAGAGGAACTGAGGGTCTTGCCACAATTCGAGAGACACGGAGTTCTCCATCCACTCGAGATAAGGCCTGATTCCATTGCACCCATTCGAATGGAAGCCCGCGAATCAAGTCACAACCTGAAGGGAGGACTTAAACTCAATTTCCTAATTCAAGAATAGCCTCAGGTCCCCAATTCAATCGACTGGAGTCCTGAAACCACTTTAAAGCTCTAGAGGAAAGCAGAGTTCCATGCCTCAACATAAGTCGAGACCTGACTCCATGTTTGAAACTACAGACACACACTGAGATCCACGTCAGAACAGGAGAGAAACACTGACGTTCCCGCCTCAACTCGAGATGAGGCCCTCTTCCATTGCACTGATCCCAGAGGAATTCTAAGAGGCCCCTCAAAACTCGAAAGGATTCCTGAATTCCCATAGGCACCAGAAGTTCCCTGAGGTCACCGTCGCAACTCGAGGGACCCCAAAGTTTCCTGCCGCAACTCGACAAGGACCTTGAGATTCCCCCTTCTCTGCGAATTGAGGCCCGATTCCCCTGCCGTGACTCGAGAGCAATCCCCCGCTCCCCAACACAACTCAAATAGAGACTGGAGTTCTCTTGGGCAACACGGGAGGCTCCCTGAGTTCCCCGTCATAAATCGAGACAAACCCCAACTTCCCACCGCAACTCGAAAAAAAACACGAGATTCCTCTGTCATCGCGAGATGTGGCCCTTCTTTTCCTGAAGGGCCTAGAGAGCAATCCCGAGTTCCCTCTCAAAACTCCATAGGAGGCTTGACTCCCTTTAGGCCACTCAAGGGCTCCAGGAGATGCCCGTTGCAACTCGAGAGGAGAGCAGAGTTCCTTCCTTCAACTCGAGATGATGCCTGACTCCGCAGGCGAACCTTGAACGCACCCGGAGATCCCTGTCCCCACTGGAGAGGAACATGGAGTTTCTGGACACAATTCTATCTGAGGCCTACTTCCCATACAGTGAATTGCAAGGACTCCAAAGGTGCCCGTCACAATGCGAATTGAGACCTGACATCACTGAGGAAATATGAGCAGGACCCTGGGGTCCACGTCACAACCAGTGAGGAACCCCAAACTTCCTGCGAAACCAGATGAGGCCCTTTCGCAGGAAGAAACCAAAGGAATGGATACTTGACCCCTTTAGGCAAAGAAGTTCCCTGAGAGAGGAATGAGGCCCTTTTCCTCTGCAAAGCAATCCCGTTTCCTGTCACAACTCAAGAGAAATCAAAACTTTGTGACAATCCTCCCATTCACTCGAGATATGATTCGAATGGATACTGAGTCGCAACACCTTTAGGCAAATCAAAGGTTCACAACTGAGAGTTGCCTCAACACTGAGGCAAACTCCACAGAAACCCTGAGTTCCCTGAGGTTCACTCGAGATAAGGCCCCTGACATACACTTGCAACTCGAAAGTAGATCTACTCCTGAGGGAATACCAGTGGGTCTCCCAGTTCCGCACACACCTCGGAATTCTCGCTGAGGCTCTTTTACTGCACGAAATTCCCTCCTCCTTTCTCGAGACTCTGGGGGAATCGATTCTCCTGCTCTGAAGAGAGGTCTGGAAAGACAAGTTCCCCATCCAGTCGTAAGGCGTTCCTGTCACAACTCAAGAAGGGAGGACCAGTCTCACATGGAGGCTGAAACCTCCACAGGAAGACCTGCCTGTGGGGCCTGTCGTGCCACACAGATCCACAAAGACACCGATTTACCCATCCACTCGGAGGAATCCCAAGAGCCTGAAAGGATTCCTGAATTTAGGCACCATGAGTAGTTCCTGAGGTCGCGCAACACGGCACTGACACCTCGAGTTGCACGAAGAGGCCTGACCACTGGACTTCGCAACACCTCCCTGAGTTCATCCCCCAAACTTCCCGCCACCTCCAGAAAAAGATTCCCCATCAGCCAGGTTCCAGGAATACCCGTTGCAACTCGAAGAGGCCTTACACCCCAGGGGCCTTGACACCCAGAAATCCCTTCACAACTCGAGAGGGAAGTCGAGGCCTATTTCCAGTGAAGAGGAATCCAGAGTCAACAAATGACCTGAAGAGGCTGAGCGGGACCTGAGGTCCACGTGAGCCCTGCCAAACCTTGAGGTCCAACTCTCCACAGAAATGAACCCTCGAGATTCGAGAAGTTCCCTGTCAGAGGAATGAGAGAGGAACCATGAGGTTCGTGAGGTGCCTCAACTCGACAGATACAGACACCGCCCTCCACTCATAAGGCCATGAATGGAACAGTACTGATGGGGCACTGAGACCCGGATCCTCCATCCCGAGGTGCCCCTTGCAACTCGAAAGTAGATCTGACTTCCCTGAGGAAACACGAGTGGGTCTCCCAGGTCCCCACACAACTTGAGAGCAACCCGGAGCTTCCCACTACAACTCCACAAAAAACACGGAATTCTCTTCTCCATGCGAGGTGAGGCCCTTTTATGCTGCAGTGTTTCCTAAGAAATCCTACGTTCCCTCTTGGAAGTAGAAAGGGAACTTGACACCCTTTATGAAACCCCAGAAGCCTCCCGAAATACCCATCCCCACTCCAGAGGAACCCTGAGTCTCCAACCAAAACCCAAGAAGTTCAGCTTTTTCCCCTCCTCAACTCGAAATGAGGGCCCTCTCAAATCCCTAGGCTTCACTGATCTGGAACTGAGGGATGCCGAATGCTGCGACTCGACCCGAATTCCCCTGAAGAGGTCCACAATGTCGGTCTCAAAGTGAGTCGGTCTCATTGGAAAACTCCTGGGGGTCTTGCCACTTTGGAGTTCTACACGAGGTAGAGTTCCTTCAACCATTTCCCGAGGGGGATTCCCTTGCACCGATTTGAATGGAACCCTGAGAATCAACTCACAACATGAAGGGAGGACTGATACCCCGATTCTAAATTCGAGAAAAGCCCCAGATCCCCAATTCAACTCAACTGGAGGCCTGAAACCTCCTTTACACCTGGAGAGTAAAGCAGAGTTCCATGCCTCAACACAGTTGAGACCTGACTTCCCATTTGAAACTAGACACACCCCGAGATCCACGTCAGAACAGGAGAGGAACCCTGATTTCCCAGCTGAACAGGAGATGAGGCCCTCTTCCATTGTACTGACATCAGAGGAATCCCAAGAGGCCCACCACAACATGAAAGGATTCCTGAATTCCAGTAGGCACCATGAGAAGTTCCCTGAGGTCACCGTGGCAACTCGAGGGACCCCAAAGTTTCCTGCTGCAACTCGATAAAGACCTCGAGATTCCCCTTTCATCACGAATTGAGGCCTGATTCTCCTGCCGTGACTCGAGAGCAATCCCGTGCTCCTATTCTCAAATCTAATGGAGACTGGACTTCCCTGGGGCAACACGGGATGCTCCCTGAGTTCTCGGTTGTAACTCGAGAGAAACCCCAAACTTCCCGCCACAACTCGAGAAAAACAACGAGATTCCCCCATCATCGCGAGATGAAGCCCTTCTTTCTTGGAGGGCCTAGAGAGCAATCCCAAGTTCCCTCTGAAAACTCCATAGGAGTCTTTACTCACTTAAGGCCACTTAAAGGACTCCAGGAGATACCCGTTGCAACTCGAGAGCAGAGTAGAGTTCTTTGCTTCAACTCAGACGAGGCCTGACTCCCCAGGGGAACCTTGAATGCAACCCAGAAATCCCTGTCACCACTGGAGAGTAACACAGAGTTTGTGGATACAAGTCTATCTGAGGCCTATTTCCCCTGCAGTGACTTGAGAGGAATCCAGAGGTGCCCGTTACAACTCGAAATAAGACCTGACTTCCCAGAGGCTATATGAGCGGGACACTGAGGTCCACGTCACAACTCGAGAGGGACCCAAAACTTCCTGCCAAACCTTGAGGAAAACCACGGGATTCTCCCCTCAAAGTGAGATGAGGCACTTTCCCACTGCAGCATCTCGAAAGATATCCCACATACCCTCTTGAAATTTGAATCGGTACTCGACACCTTTATGCACTTCAAGAAGTTCCCTGACATACGTGTCCCCACTTAAGAGGAATACCGAGTTCCAGGGCACACTTCATTCTGAGCTCTTTTACCCCTCCTCATCTCGAGATAAGGGTCGAGTTTCCTGCTTTGTCTGGAAGCGATCCCAACGTTCCCATCACAACTCAAGAGGTGGCTGGTCTCACATTGAAACTCGACAGGAAATCTCGTGGGTCGTGCCACAATCCCAAAGACACCGATTTACCCATCCACTCAAGATAAGGCCTTATTTGAATGGAACCCCGAGTACTGAGTCACAACACCAAGGGGCACTGACACCCCGGTTGCATCCTCCAGAAAAAGCCACAGGTTCCAAATGCAACTCGACAAGAGGCCTGACACCCCATTCACAACTCGAAAGGCAAGCCGAATTCCATGTCTCAACAAAAGACAAGGCCTGCCTCCCTGTTCAAACTTCACAAAAAAACCCTGAGATCGATATCAGAAATGAAGAGGAATCCTGAGGTTCACGCCTCAACTCGAGGTGAGGCCCTATTCATCCGTGCAGTGATGCAAGAGGAATCCCGAGGTGCCCCTTGCAACTCGAAAGTAAATCTGACTTCCCTGAGGAAACATGAATGGGTCCCCCAGGTCCCCACACAACTTGAGAGCAACCCGGAGCTTCCCACTACAACTCCACAAAAAAAAACACGGAATTCTCCCCTCCATGTGAGGTGAGGCCCTTTTATGCTGCAGTGTTTCTTAGAAATCCCACGTTCCCTCTTGGAAGTAGAAAGGGAACTTGACACCCTTTATGAAACCCCAGAAGCCTCCCAAAATACCCATCCCCACTCCAGAGGAACCCTGAGTCTCCCACCAAAACCCGAGAAGTTCCACTTTTTCCCCTCCTCAACTCGAAATGAGGGTCAAATCCCCTGCTTCATCTGAAAGGGAATGCCGACGTTCCCATCATACCTGAAGAGGAGGTCGGTCTCAAATTGAAACTGGAGAGGAACCGGGGGGTCTTGCCACAATTCGAGAGACACGGAGTTCCCCATCCACTCGAGGTAAGGCCTGATTCCCTTGCACAGATTTGAACGGAACCCTGAGAATCAACTCACAACATGAAGGGAGGACTGATACCCCGATTCTAAATTCGAGAAAAGCCCCAGATCCCCAATTCAACTCAACTGGAGGCCTGAAACCTCTTTTACAGCTGGAGAGAAAAGCAGAGTTTCATGCCTCAACACAGTTGAGACATGACTTCCCACTTGAAACTTCAGACACACCCCGAGATCCACATCAGAACAGGAGAAGAAACATGAGGTTCCCGCCTGAACAGGAGATGAGGCCCTCTTCCATTTTACCGATACCAGAGGTATCCTGAGAGGCCCCTCCCAACACAAAAGGATTCCTGAATTCCCATAGGCACCATGAGAAGTTCACTGAGGTCACCGTGGCAACTCGAGGGACCCCAAAGTTTCCTGCTGCAACTCGATAAAGACCTCGAGATTCCCCCTTCATCGTGAATTGAGGCCCAATTCCCCTGCAGTGACTCAAGAGCAATCCCACGCTCCCCACTTCAAATGTAATGGAGACTGGAATTCCCTGGGGCAACACTGGATGCTCCCTGAGTTCTCAGTTGTAACTCGAGAGAAACCCCAAACTTCCCACCACAACTCGAGAAAAACAACGAGATTCCCCCATCATCGCGAGATGAAGCCCTTCTTTCCTGGAGGGCCTAGAGAGCAATACCGAGTTCCCTCTGAAAACTCCATAGGAGTCTTGACTCCCTTAAGGCCACTTAAAGGAGTCCGGGAGATACCCGTTGCAACTCGAGACGAGTGTAGAGCTCTTTGCTTCAACTCAAGACAAGGCCTGACTCCCCAGGGGAACCTTGAACGCAACCTGGAGATCCCTGTTCTCACTGGAGAGGAACATGGAGTTTCTGGACACAAGTCTATCTAAGGAATATTTACCCTGCAGTGACTTGGGAGGAATCCCCAGGTTCCCGTCACAACTCAAAATGAGACCAAACTTCCATGAAGTAATACGAGCGGAATCTTGAGGTCCACGTCACAACTCGAGAGGAACGCCAAACTTCCCACCAAGCCTCGAGGAAAACCACGGGATTCTCCCCTCAACAGGAGATGAGGCCCTTTCCCACTGCAGTGTCTTGAGAGAAATTACACGTTCCCTCTTGAAACTTATACAGTACTCGACACCCTTTATGAAACTCAGAAGTTCCCCGACAATCCTGTCTCCACTTGAGAGTTACACCGAGTTTCCTGACACACCTCAATCTGAGCCCCTTTGCCCCTCCTCATCTCGAAATGAGGGGAGATTCCCCTTCTTTGTCTGGAAAGGAATCCCGACGTTCCTGTCGCACCTGAAGAGGAGACCGGTCTCACATTGAAACTCGACAGGAAACCTCGTAGGTCGTGCCACAATGCCAAAGACACTGATTTCCCCATCCACTCGAAATAAGGCCTGATTCGAATGGAACCCCGAGTACTGAGTCACAACACCAAGGGGCACTGACACCCCAGTTGCATTCTCCATAAAAAGCCGCAGGTTACAAATCCAACTCGACAAGAGGCTTGAAATACCATTCACAACTCTAGAGGCAAGCCGAATTCCATGTCTCAACAAAAGACGAGGCCTGCCTCCCCTGTTCAAACTCCACAGAAACCTGAAATCGATGTCGGAAATGGAGAGGAACCCTGAGGTTCCCGCCTCAACTCGAGATGAGGCCCTATTCATCCCTGCAGTGATGGGAGAGGAATCCTGAAGTGCTCCTCGGGTTTGAAAGCAGATCTGACTTCCCTGAGGAAACACGAGTGGGTCCCCCAGATCCCCACGCAACTCGAGAGGAACCCTAAGCTTCCCGCCACAACTCCACAAAAACCACAAAATTCTCCCCTCAACACAATATGAGGCCCTTTTACAATGCAGCGTTTCCCAAGAAATCCCACGTTCCCTCTTGGAATTCGAAAGGGAACTTGACACCCTTTATGAAACCCCAGAAGTTTCCCAAGATAGCTGTCCCCCTTCCAGCGGAATGCTGAGTTTCCCGCCAAAACCCAGGAAGAGCCCCGTTTTCCTCTCCTCGACTCGAGATAAGGGTCGATTCCCATGCTTAATCTGGAAAGGAATGCCGATGTCCCTCTCACATCTCAAGAGGAGGTCGGTCTCTACGTGAAACTGGAGAGGACCCGTGGGTTTGCCACAAATCAAGAGACACGGATTTCCCCATCCATTCCAGATGAGGCTGATTCTCTTGTACCGATTCTAATGGAACCCCGAGAATCAACTCACAACATGAAGGGAGGACTTATACCCCATTTCCTAATTCGAGAAAAGCCTCAGGTCCCCAATTCAACTCGACTGGAGGCCTGAAACCTCTTTTACAGCTCGAGAGGAAAGCAGAGTTCCATGCTTCAACATAAGTCGAGACCTGACTCCCTGTTTGAAACTGCAGACACACACTGAGATCCATGTCAGAAAAGAGGAACCCTGAGGGTCCCACCTCAACTTCCATTGCACTGACCCCAGAGGAATCCCAAGAGTGCCCTCACAACTGTAAAGGATTCCTGACTTCCCATAGGCACCATGAGAAGTTCCCTGAAGTCACTGTCACAACTCGAGGGACCCCAAAGTTTCCTGCCGCAACACGAGAAAGACCCTGAGATTCCCCCTTTTCTGCCAATTGAGGCCCGATTCCCCTGCCGTGACCCGAGAGCAATCCCCCGCTCCCCAACACAACTCAAATAGAGACTGGAGTTCTCTTGGGTAACACGGGAGGCTCCCTGAGTTCCCCGTCATAACTTGAGAGAAACCCCAAATTTCCCGCTGCAACTCGAGAAAAACCACGAGATTCCTCCTTCATCGCGAGATGAGGCTCTTCTTTTCCTGAAGGGCCTAGAGAGCAATCCCGAGTTCCCTCTCAAAACTCCATAGGAGGCTTGACTCCCTTTAGGCCACTCAAGGGCTCCAGGAGATGCCTGTTGCAATTCGAGAGGAGAGCAGAGTTCCTTCCTTCAACTCGAGACGAGGCCTGACTCCCCAGGTGAACCTTGAACGCAACCCAGAAATCCCTGTCACCACTGGAGAGGAACACGGAGGTTCTGGACACAAGTCTATCTGAGGCCTATTTCCCCTGCAGTGACTTGCAAGGAATCCAGAAGTGCTCGTCACAACTCAAAAGTGACCTGACTTCCCTGAAGCAATACGAACGGACCCTGATGTCCAGGTTGCAACACAAGAGGAACCCCAAACTTCCTGCCAAACTTCGAGGAAAACCACTGGATTCCCCCCTCAAAGCGAGAGGAGGCCCTTTCCCACTGCAGCATCTCTAAAGATATCCCACATACCCTCTTGAAATTCGAATCGACACCTTTATGCAATTCAAGAAGTTCCCCGACATACACGTCCCCACTTGAGAGGAATACCGTGTTCCCAGGCACACTTCATTCTGAGCTCTTTTGCCCCTCTGCATCTCAGGATGAGGGTCGATTCTCCTGCTTTGTCTGGAAAGGAATCCTGACATTCCTGTCGCAAATTAAGAGGAGGCTGGTCTCACACTGAAACTCGACAGGAAACCTCGTGGGTCATGCCACAATCCCAAAGACACTGATTTCCCCATCCACTCGAGATAAGGCCTGATTCGAATGGAACACCGAGTACTGAGTTGCAACACCAAGGGGCACTGACACCCCGGTTACATCCTCCAGAAAAAGCCACAGGTTCCAAATGCAACTCTGCAAGAGGCCTTACACCCCATTCACAACTCAAGAGGGAAGTCGAGCTCCATGCCTCAACACAAGATGAGGCCTGCCTCCCCTGTTCAAACTCCACAGAAACAGAGATCGATGTCAGAAATGGAGAGGAACCCTGAGGTTCATGCCTCAACTCAAGATGAGGCCCTATTCATCCCTTCAGCAATGCAAGAGGAATCCCGAGGTGCCCCTCGCAACTCAAAAGCAGATCTGACTTCCCTGAGGAAACACGAGCGGGTCCCCCAGGTCCCCATGCAACTTGAAAGCGACCCTAAGCTTCCCACTACCACTCCACAAAAACCACAGAATTCTCCCCTCCACGCGAGATGAGGCCCTTTTTCGCTGCAGTGTTTCCAAAGAAATCCCAAGTTCCATCTTGGAAGTAGAAAGGGAAGTTGACAACCTTTACGAAATCCCAGAAGCTTCCCGAGATACCCGTCCTCACTCCAGAAGAATGCTGAGTTTCACGCCACAACCCAAGAAGAGCCACTTTATACCCTCCTCAACTTCAAATGAGGGTCAATTCCCCCGCTTCATCTGGGAATGCCAATGTTCCCGTCACACTTCAAGAGGAGGCCAGTCTCAAGTTGAAACTGGAGAGGAACCCAGGGGTCTTGCCACAATTCGAGAGACACGGAGTTCCCCATCCACTCGAGATAAGGCCTGATTCCCTTGAACTGATTCGAACGGGACCCCAAGAATCAACTTACAACATGAAGGGAGGACTTATACCCAGGTTTGAAATTCGAGAAAAGCCCCAGGTCAACTCCACTGGAGGCCTGAAACCTCTTTTACAGCTGGAGAGAAAAGCAGAGTTTTATGCCTCAACACAGTTGAGACATGACTTCCCATTTGAAACTGCAGACACAGCCCGAGATCCACATCAGAACAGGAGAGGAACCCTGATTTCCCAGCTGAACAGGAGATGAGGCCCTCTTCCATTGTACTGACACCAGAGGAATCCTAAGAGGCCCCTCCCAACACGAAAGGATTCCTGACTTCCCATAGGCACCATGAGAAGTTGCCTGAGGTCACCGTAGCTACTCGAGGGACCCCAAAGTTTCCTGCCACAACTCAAGAAAGGCCTCTAGATTCTCCCTTCAACATGAATTGAGGCCTGATTCCCCTGCCATGACTCGAGAGAAATCCCACATTTCCCATCTCAAATATAATGGAGACTGGACTTCCCTGGAGCAACATGGGAGGCTCAGTTGTTCCTGGTCGTATCTCGAGAGAAACCCCAAACTTCCTGCCACAACTCGAGAAAAACCACGAGATTCCCCCATCATCACTAGATGAAGTCGTTCTTTCTTGGAGCGCCTAGAGAGGAATCCCGAATTCCCTCTGAAAACTCCATAGGAGTCTTGACTCCCTTGAGGCCACTTAAAGGAGTCCAGGAGATACCTGTTGCAACTCGAGAGTAGAATAAAGTTCTTTGCTTCAACTCAAGACAAGGCCTGACTCCCCAGGGGAATCTTGAACGCAACCCGAAGATCCCTGTCCCCACTGGAGAGGTACATGGAGTTTCTGGACACAAGTCTATCTAAGGAATATTTACCCTGCAGTGACTTGCGAGGAATCCCCAGGTTCCCGTCTCAACTCGAAATGAGACCTGACTTCCCTGAGGCAATACGAGCGGGATGCTGAGGTCAAAGTCGCAACTCGAGAGAAACGCCAAACTTCACGCCGAGCCTCTAGGAAAACCAAGGGATTCTCCCCTCAATGCAAGATGAGGCCCTTTCCCATTTCAGGGTATCGAGAGAACTCCCATGTTCTCTCTTGAAACTCGAAACGGTACTCGATACCCTTTATGAAACTCAAGAAGTTCCCTGACATACCCGTCCCCACTTGAGAGGAACACCGAGTTTCCTGACACACCTCAATCTGAGCCCCTTTGCCCCTCCTCATCTCAAGATGAGGTTTGATTCCCCTGCTTTGTCTGGAAAGGAATGCCAACCTTCCCGTCACACCTCAAGAGGAGGCCAGTCTCACATTGACACTCGACAGGAAACCTCGTGGGTTGTGCCACAATCCCAAAGGCACCGATTTCCCCATCCACTCGAGATAAGGCCTGATTCGAATGGAACCCCAAGTACTGAGTCGCAACACCAAGGGGCACTGACACCCCAGTTGCATCCTCCATAAAAAGCCACAGGTTACAAAACCAACTCAACAAGAGGCTTGACACCCCATTCCTAACTCAAGAGGCAAGCCGAATTCCACGCCTCAACACAAGACGAGGCCTGCCTCCCCAGTTCAAACTCCACTGAAACCCCGAGATCGATGTCATAATTGGAGAGGAACCCTGAGGTTCTGGCCTCAACTCGAGATGAGGCACTATGCTCCTGCACCGACTGGAGAGGAATCCGGAGAGGCCCCTCGCAACTCGAATGGAGACTTGAATTTCCTAAGGCGACACGAGGGGTTTGAGGTCATCTTCGCAACTCGAGAGGAACTGCAAGTTTTCTGCCAGGAATCGAGAAACCCCAGGAGATTCTCCCCTCAATGCGAGATGAGGCCCCTTTCTGCTGCAGCATCTCAAGAGAAATCCCACCTTCCCTCTTGAGCCTCCAGAGGATACTTGACACACTTTAGGCAATGCAAGAAGTTCCCCCGACAAACACGTCTCCACTCAAGAGGAACACTGAACTTCCCGCCACAACTCAAGAAGAGCCCCGGTTTCCCCTCCTCATCATGAGATGGGGTCCATTCCCTTGCTTCGTCTGCAAAGGAATCCCAACATTCCCGTCATACCTCAGGAGGAGGCCAGTCTCACCTGAAACTCCAGAGGAACTCCAGGGGTCGTGCCACCGTTTGAAAAGACCCTGATGTCTCCGTCCACTCCAGATAAGGCCTGATTCCCCTGCACCAGCTCCAATGGAACACCAAGTATCCTCTCACGACAGAATGGGAGGCCTTTCGGCCCTGCCTATCCTCTTGAAAAAGCCCAAATTCCCCACCTGAACTTGACTGGAGGCCTGACACGCCTTGGACAATTCGAGAGGAATGCAGATTTCCATGCCTCGACACCAGACGAAGCCTGACTCCTTAGTTGCACCTTGATAGGAAGCCCGAGATCCCTGTCGCCACAGGAGAGGAACACTGAGTTTCCCGACTGAACTCCAGACATGGCCCTATTCACGGGCAGCGACTCGAGAGGAATCCTGACGTGCCCCTTGCAACTCGAAAAGAGACCTGACTTCACTGAGGCAACACAAACAGGTCCCTGAGGTCCCCATAGCAACTCGAGAGGAACCCAAGTTTTTGGCTGCTACTCGAGAAAAACAATGAGATTCTCCCCTCAACGCGAGATGAGGCCCTTTTCCAGAGCAGTGTCTTGAGAAAAATCCCACGATCCCTCTTGAAACGCAAAAGGGAACTTGACACCCTTGATGCAACTCAGGAAGGCCCCCAAGATACCCGTCCCCACTAAAAAGGGACACCAAGTTTCATGACACAACTCAAGAAGAGCCCCGTTTTCTCCTTCCTCAACTCGAGATGAAGGTCGATTCCCCTGCTTCGTCCGGAAAGGAATCCTGATGTTGCCGTTGCCCCTCAAGAGGAGGCCAGTCTCACCTTGAAACTCGGGTGCATCCCCGGGAGTCACGCCTCAATTTGAAAAGACCCCGATTTTCCCAGCCACTCCAGGTAAGCCTGATTCCCCTGCACTGACTCGACTGGAACCCCAAGGATCGACTCAAAACACGAAGGGAGGTGTGATAGCCCCATGGCACCTCGAGAAAAAACCCCAGACCCCTAGGTCCACTCGACAGGAAGCCTGACATCTCTTAGAAACCTTGAGAGGGAAGCAGAGTTCCATGTCTCCACACGAGACGAGGCCTGACTACCCTGTTGAGACTCTATAAGAACCCCAAGATCCATGTCAGAACTGGAGAGGAACCCTAAGGTTCCAGCATCAACTCGAGATGAGGCCGTATGCCTCTGCACCGACTAGAGAGGAATCCCTAGAGGCCCCTCGCTAATCGAATGGAGACTTGACTTTGCTGAGGCAACATGAGAGGGTTTGAGGTCCCCGTTGCAACTCAAGAGGAACCCCAAATTTCCAGCTGCGACTGGAGAAACCCCAGAGGATTCTACAGTCAACGTGAGATTTTGCCCCTTCCCACTGCATCATCTCGAGAGAAATCCCACCTTCCCTCTTGAGCCTCAAAAGGGTACTTGACACCCTTTAGGCAACACAAGAAGTTCCCCGACATATCCGTCTCCACTCGAGAGGAACACCAAGCTTCCCACCACAATTCATGAAGAGCCCCGGGTTCATATCCTCATCTCGAGATGAGGGTCCATTCCCCTGCTTCGTCTGCAAAGGAATCCCGAGGTTCCCGTCGCACCTCAGGAGGAGACCGGACTGACACTGAAACTCAAGAGGAACTCCAGGGGTCGTGCCACTGTAGGAAAAGACCCTGATGTCCCCGTCCACTCGCGCTAAGGCCTCATTCCCCTACAACGATGCGAATGTCACCCCGAAGATCAACTCACGACACTAAGGGAGGACTGAGGGCCCTGTGGCGCCTCTAGAAACAGCCCCTGATCCCTACCTCAACACGACAGGATGCCTGACACCCCTTTTCCACCTCGAGCAGGAAGCGGAGTTCCATGCCCCAGCACTAGAGGACGTCTGCCTCCCCAGTGGAATCTCCATAGGGACCCAGA
The DNA here is from genome assembly GCF_032452875.1 of Bos javanicus. Taxonomy (NCBI): domain Eukaryota; kingdom Metazoa; phylum Chordata; class Mammalia; order Artiodactyla; family Bovidae; genus Bos; species Bos javanicus. Next base: position 670,795 of record NC_083868.1, read on the forward strand.
ATTCCCTGTCAGAGCTGGAGAGGAACACTGAGTTTCCCGCCTCAACTCGAGATGAGGCCCTAGTCGCCTGCACCAACTTGAGAGGAATCTCCAGAGGCCAATCACAACTTGAAAGGATTCCTGACTTCCCAGAGACAACATGAGAGCCTCCCTCAGGTCCCCATGGCAACTTGAGGAAACCCACACTTTCTGACGCAATTCGAGAAACACCTTGAGATTCCCCCTTCCATGCGAATTGATGCCTGATTTCCCTGCCGTGACTCCAGATCACTCCCACGCTCGCCCTCGCAACTTGAATGGAGACTTGACTTCCCTGAGGCAACACAACAGGCTGCCTTAGTTCCCAGTGGTACCTGGAGAGGTTACCCAAGCCTCCCGCCGTAACTCGAGAAAAAGCACGAGATTCCCCCGTCAACGCGAAATGAGGCCCTTTTTTCCTGCAGCGCCTCGAAAGCAATCCCGAGTTCCCTCTCAAAACTCGAGAGGAGGCTTGACTCCTTTCATGCAACCCAAGGGGGCCCAGAGATCCCCGTCACAACTCAAAATGAAAGTCAATTTTCCGCCACAACTCGAGAAGAGCCCCATGTGTCCCACCTCATCTGGAGATGAGGGCCCATTCCCTGCTTCAACTCAAGAGGAATCCCAACTTCCCTTCACACCACAAGAGGAAGCCTGTGTCACCAATTGAATCTCGAGTGTATCTGGTGGATCCTGTTGCAAGGAAAAAGGATGCTGAGCTCCCACTCAGTTCCAGATAAGTTTTAATTCCCCTCCATCGGCTCCAATGGAACACCGAGTATCCTCTCACAACAGGATTGGGAAGCCTGTCGGCCCTGCCTATCCTCTTGAAAAAGCCCAAATTCCCCACCTGAACTCGACCGGAAGCCTGACACCCCTTTGACAACTCGAGAGGAATGCAGAGTTCCATGCCTCAAAACCAGACGAGGCCTGACTCCCTAGTTGAACCTTGATAGGAAGCCCTAGATCCCTGTCGCCGTGGGAGAAAAACACTGAGTTTCCCTACTGAACTCTACACACGGCCCTATTCGCGGGCAGCAACTCGAGAGAAATCCCGACATGCCACTCGCTACTTGAATAGAGACCTGACTTCGCTGAGGCAACACGAGCAGGTCCCTGAGGTTCCCATCACAACTCGAGAGAAACCCAAGCTTTGCACAGCATCTCGAGGAAAACCACGAGATTCTCCTCTCAACACTAGATAAGGCCCTTTTCCAGAGCAGTGTCTCGAGAGAAATCCCACGTTTCCTCTTGAAACATGAAATGGTACTTGAAAACCCTTGATGCAACTCAGGAAGGTCCCCGAGATACTAGTCCCCACTCTAGAGGAACACCGAGTTTCATGCCACAACTCAAGAAGAGCCCCATTTCCCTCCTCCTCAACTCGACATGTGGGTCGATGCCCCTGCTTCGTCGGAAAAGGAATCCCGACGTTGCCATTGCCTCACAAGAGGAGGCCGGTCTCACCTTGAAACTCAAGCGCATCCCTGGGAGTCATGCCTCAATTCAAAAAGACCCCGATTTCCCCAGCCACTCCAGGTAAGCCTGATTCCCCTGCACTGACTCGACTGGAACCCTGAGGATCGACTCAAAACACGAAGAGAGGTGTGACAGCCCCGTGGCACCTTGAGAAAAAGCCTTAGACTCCTAGGGCCAATCGACAGGAAGCCTGACACTTTTCAAACCTCAAGAGGGAAGCAGAGTTCCATGTCTCCACAGGATACAAGGCCTGACTCCCCTGTTGAGACTCCATATGAACCCAGAGATCCATGTCAGAACTGGAGAGGAACCCTAAGGTTCCGGCATCAACTCGAGATGAGGCCGAATGCCCCTGCACAGACTGGAGAGGAATCCTGAGAGGCCCTTGCTAATCGAATGGAGACTTGACTTTGCTGAGGCAACATGAGTGGGTTTGAGGTCCCGGTCGCAACTCGAGAGGAACCCCAAATTTCCTGCCACGACTGGAGAAACCCCAGGAGATTCTCCGCTCAACCTGAGATGTGGCCCCTTTCCACTGCAGCATCTCAAGAGAAATCCCACCTTCCCTCGTGAGCCTCGAAAGGGTACTTGGCACCTTTTAGTCAACTCAAGAAGTTCCCCGACAAACCCGTCTCCACTGGAGAGAAACACGGAGCTTCCCGCCACAACTCAAGAAGAGCCCCAGTTTCCCCTCCTCATCTCGAGATGAGGGTCCATTTCCCTGCTTCGTCTGCAAAGGAATCCTGACATTGCCGTTGCACCTTAGGAGGACGCCTGTCTCACCTTGAAACTCGAGAGGAACTCCAGGGGTCGTGCCACCGATTGAAAAGACCCCGATGTCCTCGTCCACTCAAGATATGGCCTCATTCACCTGCAAAGACGCGAATGTCACCCCGAGTATCAACTCACGACATGAAGGGAGGACTGAGAGCCCCGTGGCGCTTCTAGAATTAGCCCATGATCCCTACCTCAACTTGACAGGAGGCCTCACACCCCTTTTCCACTTTGAGTGGGAAGAGGAGTTCCATGCACCAACACGAGACGACATATGACTGCTCAGTGGAATCTCCATAGGGACCCTGAGATCCTTGTCAGAACTGGAGAGGAACCCTGAGTTTCCCCCCTCATCTCGAGATGAGGCCCTAGTCACCTGCACCAAATCGAGAGGAATCCCCAGAGGCCCCTCACAACTTGAAAGGATTCCTGACTTCCCGGAGACAACATGAGAGGCTCTCTCAGGTCCCCGTGGCAACTCGAGGGAATCCACACTTCCTGCCGCAACTCAGAAACACCTTGAGATTCCCACTTCCATGTGAATTGAGGCCTGATTCTCCTGCCGTGACTCCAAAGCACCCCCATGCTCGCCCTTGCAACTCGAATGGAGACTTGACTTAACAGAGGCAACACTAGAGGCTGCCTGAGTTCCCCGTGGTACCTGGAGAGGAATCCCAAGCCTCCCGCCACAACTCAAGACAAACCACGAGATTCCCCAGTTAACGCAAGATGAGGCCCTTTTCTCCTGCAGCACCTCGAGAGCAATCCCGAGTTCCCTCTCAAAACTCGAGAGGAGGCTTGACTCCCTTCATGCAACTCAAGGGGGCCCAGAGATCCTCGTCACAACTCGAGATGAAAGCCGAGTTTCCTGCCACAACTCGAGAAGAGCCCCGTGTGACCCACCTCATCTGGAGATGAGAGCCCATTCCCTGCTTCAACTCAAGAAGAATCCCAGCTTCCCCTCGCACCACAAGAGGAGGTCTGTGTCATCAACTGAGTCTTGAGTGGAACCCCACAGATCCTGCCACAAGGAAAAAGGACAGAGTTCCCCTTAGCTCCAGATAAGTCCTGATTCCCCCACACCGGCTCCAATGAAACACTGAGTATCCTCTCACGACAGGATTGGGAGGCCTGTCGGCCTTGCCTATCCTCTTGAAAAAGCCCAAATTCCCTGCCTGAACTCGATCGGAGGCCTCACAGCCCTTTGACAACTCGAGAGGAATGCCGAGTTCCATGTCTCAACACCAGACGAGGCCTGACTCCCTAGTTGAATCTTGATAGGAAGCCCAAGATTCGTGTTGCAGCCAGAGAGGAACACTGAGTTTCCCGACTGAACTCTAGACACGGGCCTATTCACAGGCAGCATCTCGAGAGGAATCCCGATGTGCCCCTCGAAACTCGAAAAGAGACCTGACTTCGCTGAGGCAACATGAGCGGGTCCCTGAGGTCCCCCTTGCGACTCGAGAGGAACCCCAGGCTTCCTGCCACAACTCGAGAAAAACCACGAGATTCTCCCCTCAATGCGAGATGAGGCCCTTTTCCAGAGCAGTGTCTCGAGAGAAACCCCACGTTCACTCTTGAAACGTGAAAGGGTATTTGACACCCTTGATGCAACTCAGGAAGGTCCCCAAGATACCCATCCCCACTCGAGAGGAACACCGAGTTTCATGTCACAACTCAAGAAGAGCCCTGTTTTCCCCCTCCACAACTTGAGATGAGGGTCGATTCCCCTGCTTCATTGGGAAAGGAATCCCGATGTTGCCGTTGCCCCTCAAGAGGAGGCTGGTCTAACCTTGAAACTCGAGTGCATCCCCAGGAGACATGCCTCAATTGGAAAAGACCCCGATTTCACCAGCCACTCCAGGTAAGCCTGATTCCCCTGCACTGACTCGACTGGAACCCCAAGGACTGACTCAAAACATGAAGGGAGGTGTGACAGCCCCATGGCACCTCGAGAAAAAGCCCCAGATGCCTAGGTCCACTTGACAGGTCCATTCTTTGAAATCTCGAGAGGGAAGTGGAGTTCCATGTCTCCACACGAGACGAGGCCTGATCCCCTGTTGAAACTCCATTGGAACCCCGAGATCCATGTCAGAACTGGAGAGGAACCCTGAGGTTCCGGCCTCAACTCGAGATGAGGCCATATGCCCCTGCACCGACTGCAGAGGAATCCCGAGAGGTCCCTTGCAACTTGAATGGTGAGTTGACTTTCCTGAGGCAACACGAGCGGTTTTGAGGTCCCTGTCGCAACTCGAGAGCAACCCAAAGTTTCCTGCCGCGACTCGAGAAACCCCAGGAGATTTTGCCCCTCAACCCGAGATGAGGCCCCTTTCCACTGCAGCGTCTAGAGGGAAATTCAACCTTCCCTTTTGAGCCCCAAAAGGGTACTTGACAACCTTTAGGCAACTCAAGAAGTTCCCTGACATACCCGACTCCACTCGAGAGGAACACCCAGTTTCCCGCCACAACTCAAGAAGAGCCCAGGTTTCCCCTCCTCATTTCGAGATGAGGGTCCATTCCCCTGCTTTGTTTGCAAAGGAATCCCAATATTGCCATCGCACTTCAGGAGGAGGCTGGTCTCACCTTGAAACTGGAGAAGAACTCCAGGGGTCGTGCCACCATTCAAAAAGACCCCAATGTCCCCGTACACTCAAGATATGGCCTCATTCCCCTTCTACAGCACGAATGTCACCTCACGACACGAAGGGAGGACTGAGAGACCTGTGGTGCCTCTAAAAATAGCCCCTGATCCCTACCTCAACAAGACAGGAGGCCTGACACCCCTTTTCCTCCTCAAGCGGGAAGCGGAGTTCCATGCCCCAACACGAGACAACGTCTGCTTCCCCAGTGGAATCTCCATAGGACCCCTGAGATCCCTGTAAGAGCTGAGGAGGAACCCTTAGTATCACACCTCAACTTGAGATGAGGCCCTAGTCGCCTGCACCAACTGGAGAGGAATCCCCAGAGGCCCCTCACGACGTGAAAGGATTCCTGACTTCTCAGAGACAACATGAGAGGCTGCCTCAAGTCCTCATTGGACTTCGAGGGAGCCCACATTTCCTGCCACAACTTAAGAAACACCTTGAGATTCCCCGTTCCATGCGATTTGAAGCCTGATACCCTGCCTTGACTCCAGATCACTCCTGCGCTTGCCCTCACAACTCGAATGGCAACTTGACTCCCTGAGAAAACATGAGAGGATGACTGAGTTCCCCATGGTACCTGGAGAGGAATCTCAAGCCTCCTGCCTCAACTCGAGAGAAACGACGAGATTCCCCCGTCATTGCCAGATGAGGACCTTCTTTTCCTGCAGGGCCTAAAGAGCAATCCTTAGTTCCCTCTCAAAGCTTCATAGGAGGCTTGACTCCCTTTAGGCCACTCAAAGGGCTCCAGGAGATACCCGTCACAACTGGAGAGGAGAGCAGAGTGCTTTGCTTCAACTCCTGCCACAACTCGAGAAAAACCACGAGATTTCCCAGTCATCACCAGATGAGGCCCTTCTTTTCCTGCAGGACCTAAAGAGCAATCCCGAGTTCCCTCTCAAAGGCTTGACTCCCTTTAGGCCACTCAAAGGGCTCCAGGAGTACTGGTCGAAACTGGAGAGGAGAGCAGAGTGCTTAGCTTCAACTCGAGACAAGGCCTGACTCCCCAGGTGAACCTTGAATGCAACCCAGAGATCCCTGTCGCCACTGGAGAGGAACACAGAGTTTCTGGACCCAAGTCTAGATGAGGCCTATTTCCCCTGCAGTGACTTGCGTGGAATCCCGTGGTGCCTGTCACAACTCAAAATGAGACCTGACGTCCCTGAGGTAATATGAGCAGGACCCTGAGGTCCACGTCGCAACTTGATAGGAACCCCAAACTTCCCGCCAAGCCTCGAGGAAAACCAAGGGATTCTCCCCTAAACGCAAGATGAGGCCCTTTCCCACTGCAGCATCTCAAGAGAAGTCCCACATTCCCTCTTGAAACTCGGAACGGTACTCAACACCCTTTATGAAACTCAAGAAGTTCCCCGACATACCCATCCCCACTCAAGCAGAACACCGATTTTCCTGGCACACCTCAATCTGAGCCCCTTTGCCCCTCCTCATCTCGAGATGAGGGTCGATTCCTCTGCTTTGTCTGGAAAGGAATCCCGAAGTTCCCGTCGCACCTCAAGAGGAGGCCAGTCTCACATTGAAACTCGACAGGAACCCTCATGGGTCGTGCCACAATGCCAAAGACACCGATTTCCCCATCCACTTGACATAAGGTTTATGCCCCTGCACCAATTCCAATGGAACCCCAAGTATCATGAATAAATATGAATAAACATTAAAACCATTTTCAGTGAAAAATATCCATATAAAAAAGGCCACGTGGATCCCATATTCACCATGTCTGCTTTAAATCCATCAAGTTTTCCCAAATCACTGAAAATCTGAGTAACACTCTTAAAAAGAAAAAAAAAAAAGTATGGGAAGAAAAGATATATTCATACAATTGAACAATTGCTGAAATGTAAGTGAGGCTGTGGATTACATTATACTGTACAAACCATATGATTTCCTGATTTTGGAGATTATGTGCAGGTTTTGCTGGAGCATGCACCCATTTTGGATAAAACACATAGAGTATTTCAGATGATGTGGCAAATGCGAGCACTTTTTCCATTGTTAGGTGTTTTCTGTACATTTTAAATTCCTGGAAAGTAAATTATGTCTCAAAACAAACAAGTCAATACCGTAAAAGAAAATCAGATTAGACAGGCATGAAACTTTCCTATAGAGGTCAAGACTTACCCAGACGAAGTTCAAGGGAAGCTGTGATTGATGCTCACTGCCCTTCAAGGAGTGCACATGGAATGAAGAAGTACTGTGGGAAGTCTATTAGTAACCACCATGCCTTGGGTCCTCTGGATGACCTATTGCAGGAAAAACAGATTTTACAAATAAAAGTTTCCCCATAACTTCACAAACAGTTGTTAGACTATATTCAGTAAAGTTGAATAATTTCCGATCAATTTACAATCATATAAAATACTACAACGTACAATCCCAGTCAATATACAAAAATCATTTGTGTTTCTACACACTAATAACAATCAGAAACAAAAATGAAGAAAATCCCACTTATTATTGCATCCAAAAGAATAAAACATGTAGCAACAAACTTAATCAAGGACATAAAAGACCAGTAGTCAGAAAGCTAGAAAGCACTGATGAAGAAACCAAAGAAAACACAAATAAACAGAAAACTATTCCAAGCTCATGCACTGGAACAATGAGGAATGACAATGTCCATTCCAACCAGAGCCATCAAGAAATACACTGACTGCAATCACAAAATAATATTCAATGGCCTTTTTCACAGAAATAGAAATATTCCTAATATTAGGCTGCTAATATTGAACAGGACCTTAAATGGCCAAGAAGACTCTGATAAAGAAGAACATAGCTGGAGGTGTCTTCCTCTCTGACTTCAAACTACATCACAAACTTGTAGTAACCACCACAGTGAGGAACTGGCAGGAACACAGACACATGGAAAGAATAGAGAGCCCAGGAATGAACCCACATGTACGTGGTCAGTTCATGAAAATCAAACCAGGAACAAGCGAAGAGGAAAGGACAGTCTTCTTAAGAAACAGTGACAGGAAAACTGGCCACCTACTCGGAAGGACATCAGTGTAGGTCATCCTCTAGATCATCTAACAGAAATCAAACAGAAAACCCGTCTTTTTGCATATGGAGCTCTTTCCCCCACTGAGTCCTGAGATGGACCTCTGGTCAGCGCTCAGCTGGACATAGGAAACATTTACTTCATCGTCATTTTTCCCTCTTGCAGCGCCGCCCTGCTGGTGGGCACTGAGGCAACCCCGCTCCTCTCAGCTGGGACGCAGCCCCATTACCCAGGAGCCCAAGCCCTGAGGAAACAAAACTGCTGCCAGCTAGTCACCGAGCCCAGTCTGAAGGCAAAGCATCCTGCGCCCGTGGGTCAGAGGGGGTTTTGGCGCCCCCTGCGGGCCTCCAGAGAAAAGCGGGCAGCCCGGTGCTCACAGACCTCAGAGGGCTCACCCAGAAGCAGCTCTGCTGTGAGCACTCAGACTGGAAATCCAAACTGAAATGGAGCAAAATAGCTCCATGACCCTCCTCAAAACATGGCTAAGGAACAATCAGAGCCTGTATGGAATGCAGCCATAAAAAGGAACACATTTGAGTCAGTTCTAATTAAGGGGATGAACCTAGAGTGTATTAAACAGGCAAGTCAGTCAGAAAGAGAAAAACATGGAATTGAGAAGGATGGATTTGATTAATCTGTTCACATAGCAGCAACAGAGATGCAGACATAGAGAACAGACTTACGGACAAGGGTGGGGAACAAGAGGGAGAGGGTGAGATGAATGGAGAGAGCAGCATGGATGCATGTACACCAACATTTGTAAATAGACAACCAGTGGGGGTTTGCTGTATGACTCAGGGAACTCAAACTGGGGCTCTGTAATAACCTAGCTAGAGAGGTGGGGATGGATGGGATGTGGGAGGGAGATTCAAGAGTGAGGGGACACACGTACACCTATGGTTAATTCATGAGGATGTATGACAAATCGAACCAATATTGTAAAGCAATGATCAATCAACTAAAAATAAGTAACTGTCAAAAAAAAGTGAAATGAACAGAAACACAAACTTTGCAACTAACACCATAATTATATTTAAAAAACTATACAATTTTAGAGAACAACAAAAGATCTACATGACCTTTGGTCTAGTGATGAGTTATAACACACAACAAAAAATCCAACTTACCAAATTAGGAATAAAATTATTTAAAACATTGACTTTTACAATTTTATACATTTACTCTGTGAAGGACCTTATTCGAGAGAACCAAAAGAAAACTGTTAAATGAACCACTGACCACCCACCCTTGCCAGGCAACAGAGAAGAGAAAACACTTGCAGGAGTCATCTTACAACAGGAGGTCCTGGTAAGGAACAAGGGACTAACAAGCTACCACCAACCAGGATTCTGGAGAGGTCAAAAAGAGACGGGAGGCTGCAGTCCAGAAGTCCTATCAACTTCCCAGGACCCTCCTCGCTGGAATCCATCTTGGCTGAGTGATGTGTGTGCCCCCAGGAAGGATCCTGGTTCAGAATGACTGGCAAGAGACAAACCAGAAACTAACCCAATGGCCATAAACCTTGAGACGGTGAGCCACGTGGCAGAGCAGTTCTCTCCGTTTCCCTCACCCTCCTGCCTTCTGCCCCGACAGTCCTTCCCAATGAAGTCTCTCACTTGGACGGCACTCCTCTCCTCAGACAATTTGTTTCCAAGTGTCAGACAAGAATCCACTCTCAAGCCCTGGAAGGGATCCTCCTTCCTTCATCAAAACCACAATCCAGGAGAAAATATCATCCAAATGCTACCTTGTAGAGAAGGCAATGGCACCCCCTCCAGTATTCTGGCCTCAGAAATCCCAGGGACAGAGACGCTTGGTGGGCTACAGTCCAACAGCAGGGCATTTCTGAGGGGAGGAAACAGTCCCAGGGAAGCTGAGGTGCTTGCCAAAGCCCCCAGAGCTTTGGATGGCACAGCCAGAACTGTGGCTGAGGACTCCCAGTAGCCAGGCCTCTTGATCTTGGCCTCTCCTACCAGGTACATGTGTGGAAAACTAGAATCAAAAATATGCCTGAGGGCTTCCCTGGTGGCTCCGTGGTAAAGAATCTGCTTGCCAGTGCTGGAGATGCAGGTGTGATCCCTGCTATGGGAAGATCCCACATGCTATGGAGCCCATGTGCCACAACTGCTGAGCCTGTTATCTAGATCCTGGAAGACACAATGCCAAGCTCACATACTGCAACCACTGAAGCCCGTGAGCCTGTGCCCCACAACAAGAGGAGCCACTGGAGTGAGAAGCCTGCACACCACTAGTTATGGCCCACACTCACCCGAACTAGGGAAAAGCCCACACACAAAGACCCAACACAGCCAAAAATAAATACAATTGTTTTCCTTAAAAATGCGTATCTGACAAAGAATCTGTACTCAAATTGTCCAAGAACACTAGAGCAAACAAGCCCATTCATAATTGGTAAAGATTGAAATAGACACCTGGCCATGGAGGGTATACTGATAGTAAACTATCCTACAGAAACATACTCAAGATACTGGTGGGATGCATGCACGGCCCCCTTTGGAAGACAGTATGACAGTTTTTTTCAGTAACCACATGGGACAAGCACTGAATTCTATACATGACAGGTGGTGGACGCCAGGTATCTTACCATTGGAATGGGAAGTTACGGAGAAACAAAAGGAAAGGTTCCAAGATCCATGGAGACATCATCACAAATTACCTTTAACTGAATATGTTCAAAGGTAAGCTGGAATACATGTATATATTTCCTAGTATTGTCATCTGAGCATATTTAGCCCTTACATGTATGTTTTGCATATCATTCTCTAATGAAAGGGAATAGGAAATGTCCCTGGTGGTCTGGTGGTAAAGGATCTGCCTACCAATGCAGGGAACACGGCTTCAATCCCTGGTGCTAGAAGATTCCACATACCCAGGGGCAACTAAGCCCCCATACAACTACTGAAGTACTTGCATGCTCCAGAGCCCAAGTTCTGCAGAGAAACTGCTGCAAGAAGAATCCATGGCACCGCCACTAGAGGGCAGCCTCTGCTCACTACAACTAGACATCTAGCAACGAAGACCCAGCATAGTCAAAAATAATTCAATGTTAAAAGAAATAAAAGGACAGAAGTTCTTTGAATTAATGACTGAGATTAGGGGTGAGGCAGTACATATATGAGACAGGATAATCTTAAAGTATGAGAAAGTAAAGACAATTATCAAGCTGTCCAAACTGATAAAAATGAATGATTACACAGTTTTATCTGTATACACTAGCAAATAATAATCTGAAAAGGAATATAAAAAAAACAATTCCCTTTTAATAATGTCAACATTAATAAAATACTTTGCCATGGATGTAACGAGGATGACAAGACTGGCACACTGGAAATTATACACGATTGCTGAAAAAATATCCTGAATATATGTACAGATATCCCATAGTGATGGAAAGACTTAAAATGGCAATACCATGGAATGCATCTTCAATCTGAAATGAAGATCCAATATGACTTGATCACTCAGAGCTTTTGTCTCATAAGGTTTTATTAAAGTATAAAAGAGACAGAGAAAGCTGCTGATATAGACTTCAGATGTGCGCAGTAAGAATACCCCCTGCTGGTCTTTAGACAGATATTATACAGCCACTGCTAAGTCACCTGAGTCATGTCCGACTCTGTGCGACCCCATAGATGGCAGCCCACTAGGCTTCCCATTCCTGGGATTCTCCAGGCAAGAACACTGGACTGGGTTGCCATTTCCTTCTCCAATGCATGAAAGTGAAAAGTGAAAGTGAAGTCGCTCAGTCGTGTCCGACTCTAGTGACCTCATGGACTGCAGCCTATCAGGCTCCTCTGTCCATGGGATTTTCTAGGCAAAAGTACTGGAGTGGGGTGCCATTGCCTTCTCCAATACAGCCACTAGCAGTCTGCTAAGGAAAGAAAGGCAATGTCTCAGAGAATGGCACCAGGCCTGTCACCCACAACATGCATTGAGATAACATTGGCAGCAGGTGAGTCATCCTGGGCCATAAAATGATTGACATGAATCTTGAAGAAAGGCAGATTTCCAGGCAAATATATCATTTCATTAACATAGATTAGGAGAACAAGGTATGAGTAAGACATACTGGTTTGTCAAGTCAGTTCTGAGCCTTTAGGGGGAACCGACCTGAAGACAGAGTCTAGCGGAAATACGTAGTATATTAACATAGCTTAAGACAAGCAGTTCCTTACGAAAAAATGCATTGCTTAGCTCAAGTTCTGAGAAAAGTTAAGTTCAGGTGGAGCCATGAATCGTCATGGCAACACAGAATTTTCAGAGAAACATCCTTTTAAATTTGTATGGGGAAAAAAAAATAAATTTGTATGGAGAAGGGGAAAAAATGTAACACTAGAGAGATAGAAAAAATCATCTGACACTTACAGCCTATTCCCTCTGTCTGGAGACCCCCAGCCTTCCTGCCTATTACCCTCTCAGGGCCTTTAGGAAGCAATACACAAGCTGAAAATAACATACACGTGGAATGACAAGGGACTCCAAAGAGCCAGAACCATCATGTGAGTCTGCAGTGCTAAGGTCCTCTGGTATGCTGTGCTAAGTCACTTCAGTCACGTCTAACTGTCAGAGCCCACCAGGCTCCTCTGTCCATGGGAATTTTCTAGGCAAGAATACTGGAGTGGGTTGCCCTGCCCTCCTCCAGGGGATCTTCCCAACCCAGGGATCAGATTCCTGCATTGGCAGGGAGGTTCTTTACCACTAGCACCACCTGGGGCAAAAGTGCCTAAAAGGAGATCAGGGAAATCCAGTTAGGAGAAGGGACTCAGAGGAAAGGAAGTGAGGGAAGGAGACTCTTAGTCACACTCAGAGAAGCCCGGCAGGTAGTACTGCAGGTGGAAGAGGGGAGGAAGCAGGCTGGAGCTGTGTAGAAGATGAAAGAGGGAACTAAAGCAGGGGCCCCCAACCTCGAGGATCTAATGCCTGATGATCTGAGGTGGGACTGATGAAATCATACTAGAAATAGGTGTTCGGTCACTCAGCGGTGTCCAGCCCTTTGTAGCCCACCAGGCTCCTCAGTCCATTGAATTCTTCAGGCAAGAATACTGGAGTGGGCTGTCATTTCCTTCAGGAGATCTTCCCCACCCAGGGACTGAACCCGGGTCTCCCACACTGCGGGCAGACTCTTTACCAACAGAACCACCAGGGAACAAAAGTCTAAATAGAGTGCACAGTAAATGGACTGCACTTGAAACATCCCAAAACCTTCCCCCACCCCTGTCTGTCAAAAAATTGTCTTCCAAAAAAACTCCCGAGGTCAAGGAAGGAACTTCAAGTGTACTCAACTGTCCCAGGTTGCTGGCTTAGGGAGATGCTGAAGCAGGGGTGTTCCTAGAGGTAGAACCTCCCTTGCGTGGAGTCCTTAACAGACCTCCGATAGCCTTGGTGATGAAGGGAGAGATTTGTTTCATTTTTTTTTTAATATCCTAGTGGGATAAACTTAAAACTTAGAAATTCTCTTCGTCTTCCTAATAAAATGTTTTATTTCTTTACTGATATGTGAAGTACCAACTGTGACAATCACTGTTCTAATATACCTCATAGTATTGCTGACAATATGGGTATAATTATGTGAAATTAAAGTTATTCAATAAAAATGATGAAGCATCTGCCCTGTGCCCAGCACTTTCCAAGGGTTGGGGAGTACAATGAAAATACTCCATAAGATGCACAGCTGGTAGGCACATTCTTTAAAAAAGCCTTTTACATTTCCACCAATAGTTTATTCTCAATGTCAACACTTGCCAATTAATGACCATGCTGGGTGGGAAGCTCATTAAAAACCCAGGAGCCAGGGTTCCTGGAAGGATATCCCATTCTCCCTTGGACAGTCCTCCACCCTCTCTGGCTCTCAGTTTCCTCATCTGCAAAATCATGGACAACTGACTATAATTCATCCCTGGAACCCATTGAGGGGGAGGGGGAAATATTACTCCAAGGCCTGGATGAGAGACCAGATTGAAAGAAAATATGTCATTGCTGGTTTTTAGTCAAACAGACAGATACAATGAAGGAAGGAGCTCCTGGCCCTGCGGGATTTGCCTAGGGGTCTAGTCTGGGAAATTCTTACACATCAGGAGATGGATCCAAGCCAGATTTCCACCAACAAGAACATCCATACAAAGGACAAGCCTGCATAGCTCTGTGCCCATCAGCCACAGGAAGAGACTGCCTCCAGACAGTCAGCAGTATTTACAAGTGACCTCCTAAGGCCTTCACCAAACTACAGGGACACTTCTTGGTTTTCTGTTTCCCTCACTTTTCTGACTCTTTTCTTAAAAAAACACACATTTCTTTATAGAATGCCACAGTGGAAGGAAAATAGGCCTTCAATTTTTAGACCTCAATTTGCAAAGAATTTGGAGCTTTTTTTTTTTCTTTTAATTAAAGCACCACATAATTTAAAAATTTTACACATTCTAATTATTCAGTTCCCAAACCCCAAACTTATTGCACAGGGTCCCCATGGAAAGGCCCCCTCTCAGCAGGACAGCCACAGATTCCACCATGAAATGGCAGCAAGGTGCCCTCCTCCCTTCTTTTTCTGCCTGGGTGGCCACCAGATGTTTAAATCCATCCACCCTACTATATTTCTAGGGTGCAATTGGTGGCCCCTTCCCTTTCCCATTCCAGCAGGTGGTCAAGGGCCCACTGGGCTGCAAAGCGGCAGAAGCAGGGCTGGGCCAGCCAGCCAGAGTAAGGGTTATGAAGTCCCCGCAGGTGAAATCACCAGGAAGGATAAATCCCTTGGACTTCCAGCAGGCACTAAGCTGCTTTGGAAAATCCACAGGGGTCTGAGCTTTATGCGAAGGGGTAAAGCGGTAAGTAAAGGCCTTGACTCCAAAGGCGAGGCCTTTCCGCGACCACCAGGTTAGGGGGCTCCGAGACTGTGCCAACAGAGAGGGCAGAATACGTAGTTCCCTGCTCCACCGAATCTCAGTTCCCTTACCTGTGGTCCACACCCCTCCACTCTGCTCACTGGATGCCGATCCCTGGGGACCCAGGAGTGCACGAAATGGGCCTTCCCAGCCACAATGGCTACCCCTGAGAGCACAACTGTGACCCCCTGCCCCGGATGCACTCCCAGTGCCCCCCACCCCCACCCCAACACGCACTCCTGGTGCACCTCGCCCCCATGCCCACTTCCAGGAGAGGCACGCGGGCCTCGCTACTGCTCCAGGTGAAATACAAGGACAAGCAAATCCACCCCACAGAGACAATCCAAGCTTTTTATCAGCTGATCTGTCTATGATTCAGCGATAAAACTATGACTACAGAAAGGAAAGATGACCCGACCTAGGACCGCCATGATATTCTATAGAACCAGACAAAATTGGTTACAAGGAAACTTCTTTTTTACTTGGAAACCGTAAAGTTGGTTCTTTTGCATATGCAATTAAAAACAATTAGCTTGTTACAAAGGCCTGCCTAGGGCAACGCTTGAAGTTAATCCTTGCCACAGAATTCAACAACTTCCCTAGTGTCTGCCTACAATGTGGGAGACCTGGGTCCAATCCCTGGGTCGGGAAGATCTCCTGGAGAAGGGAATGGCAACCCACTCCAGTATTCTTTCCACTACCCGCCTCCCCCCACCCTCACCCCCCTAAAAAAAAGCAGCTCAAAGATATTTTTTAAATCTCAGGTGGAAAACTAGAAGATCCCTTGTCTGTCTGTCTGGATTTATGTATGTCTCAGTGTGAGTCTTCTGTTTTTTGATAATATTGCTCAAGTTCTGAGTTCTTATTTAAATGGTCTTAAGAAAAGGAAGCCCTTAGAAATCAAACAGTTGTAAATATAAGAAAACATTGACCTAAATTAATTTCAGATTCACGTGAACTGGGAAATAGTCAATATTAAATATCTAGTATTTTTTTTTTTTTGCTACTCTACTATAGACATGTCTAAGAGTCACTAACATTAAGCACAAAATTTTCATAGTGCCTAGGTTTATTATAAGTTAAAAATTGCTATATTGTTGTATCTGTCACAAGCTTGTCAATAAGAAAGTACCTCTAAACAATAACAAAAAAAAACTAAAAAATGTAAATATGATATAAGCTTTTAGATAAACTATTAACAATAATTATACTCTAAAATTTATATTTTTATAAATATATTATTATTATATTCTAAAATTTTTTCTCAACATTGAAACTCTGGTATCTAACACAGCAGCTGCCTCATGGCAGTCACTCAACAGTCACTTGCTAAAGACTGGACTCAACAATTTCACAAAATGAGGTGTGTATTGATATAATGTCATACATGTCCACACTCCATGTAATATCCATGGACTGGAAACAGTGTAATTACCTATCAACAGGGAACTTGATTAAATACACAGTAAGGCATTAATACAATGGAATATGACACAGCTGTTTAAACCAACATACATGTCTAGATATAGAAACTTACATGTCTACTTACATGTACCCACTTGTGAAAAAAGCAGGGCACAACCACATGTGCACATTGCAGTGCCACTGGTACCAAAAGTGTGTGTTAGTCACACAGTCATGTCGACTCTTTGTGACCCCATGGACTGAAGCCCATCAGGCTCCTCTGTCCATGGGATTCTCCAGGCAGGAATATAGGAGTGGGCTGCCATGCCCTTAAAGAAGACAGTGAATCTTGACTGAAGTGTTTGTTGGGCAAGAATACTCATTGGAAGCTTACAAGAAACTATTAACAGTGGTTACTTGGAGGGTAGGTGGGAACTGGGTGGATGGGTGTCAGAGGTGGGAGAAAAAAACTCTACTGACTACCATTTTATACTTTCAGATTTGGGAATCCACATGAACATGGTTTATAACTCAGTATATGAATTTTTAAGTGCTCTGTGACCAGAACACAGTAAATTCTGTTGAATGAATTACAACACACATGAGAGCTTCCCCATCATTAATTCCCCTCTCCACCACCTACCCTGTCACCATTGCTCCCACTGCCACTGCCCTGGGAAGACACAGGAAGCTTTTTAAAAGTTTCATCATCTTTAAGTTTTAAAGCCATACTTTCTAACTATCCATTTATAGTCATAAACCCGTCCATCACTCTTTACAACTGACAAAGTGCTTTTAATCCTATGATCTAATTGGGTCCTTAGGACAACCTGAGACAGTTTATAGGTTTTGAAAGTGAAAGTCGCTCAGTGGTGTCTGACTCTTTGTGACACCATGGACTATAGAGTTCATGGAATTCTCCAGGCCAGGATACTGGAGAGGATAGCCTTTCCCTTCTCCAGGGGATTTGCCAACCCAAGGATAGAACCCAGGTCTACTGCACTGCAGAGGGATTCTTTACTAGTTGAGCCACAAGGGAAGCCCAAGAATACTGGAGTGGGTAGCCTATCCCTTCTCCAGCAGATCTTCCTGACCCAGGAATCAAACTGGGGTCTCCTACATTGCAGGCAGATTTTTTACCAACTGAGCTATCAGGGAAGGATAAAACTGAAGTTTTGGGAAATTAAAGGTTCTGCCTGAGGTCATGCCTCTGAAAATGACACAGCCAATCCTGATTGCCTGATGAGGATGGCACCTCCCTCACCATCCTTCCCAACTCTGAAAAGGGGGAAAAGAAAGATGACAGGAGGTCTTCCACAGATTTTATGTCAGTCCCATGACACTCTAGGTCAGATTGATGTATGTGTGGGTCAGTCTGAGTCGCGGTCCCGGGGGACAGGACTTGCTGAGAGAGGAAAACAGCCAACTTTTGTTTTGATTGTTACACTCACCCAGCAGGGAAGGAAAAAGGAAAGGAAAATGTTCTTGGCTGGCATGGAGAGAACCCTGCCAGAAAATGAGATGGATGCTCTAACTTGCCAAAGACATCCCCGGAGGCCCCATTAACACCATGATACTGAACCAGAGAGATGCTGAACAGTTAGGAGTGCTGCTGATTCCCTGGAAACTTTTGAAAGCAAGCTTATGTTTCCACTGACTGAAGCAAGGGGTGGGGGTGGGGGTGAGGGGAGGGGGGAGTGGTGGGATGTCTAAGGATGGAATTAGAGAATGGGAGGATTTGGCTGCTGAGGACGGAGTTGCAGGCTGTCCTGGGTATGTATCACAAAAACTTTCCCTACATCAGCTTTTCCTCTGGTTCAATTTCTTAACCTCCAGACTGACCCTAGAGTCCCAGATTCATGTGATACTGCAAGAGAATGAGAAGGAGGAGATGCACCCTTCACGACCACGATCTAAACACACTGTTCGAGATGACTGGGGACTTAGAGAAGAGCAGCAGCAACAGTGGAAATGATGAGAATTCATCAGTGTGCCCCCTGAATTCATCGTCATCTAAGATACGGCATGTGATATAGGGAAATTGTGTAATGTGCACCATCCAAGGCCATTCATAATGGTCTCAGAACAAATGAAGGATTCACATGTTCCCATTAGCAAGAGTCTAACTGGAATAAAAAGGTGACCCAAACAAGCTCCTCTGACCCCATCTAAGATGGAAGACCCATCACCTTAGGAAAAACAGACTGTTTGTGTTGTAACATGATTTATTTACCCTGCATAGGAGAGAAAGCAGGATACTCATCTTCACACAGAAAAAGCAGAGAGGACTTCCTTGGTGGCAAAGTGGATAGGAATCCATCTGCCAGAGCAGGGACATTGCTTCAATCCCTGGTCCAGGAAGATTCCACAAGCTGCAGATCAACTAGGCCCATGTGCCAAAACTAGTGAGCCCACAACCCACAACTACTGAAGCCCATGTGCTCAGAGCCTGTGCTCTGTGATGACGGAAGCTACTGCAATAAGAAGCCTGTGCACTGCAACAAAGAGCAGCTCTTGCTTGCCATAACTAGATAAAAGCCCTCATGGCAACAAAGATCCAGTGCAACTGAACGTA
The DNA here is from genome assembly GCF_032452875.1 of Bos javanicus. Classification (NCBI taxonomy): domain Eukaryota; kingdom Metazoa; phylum Chordata; class Mammalia; order Artiodactyla; family Bovidae; genus Bos; species Bos javanicus. Next base: position 689,602 of record NC_083868.1, read on the forward strand.
AGTTTTTGTTTGTTTGTTTTGTTTTAAGCAGATAATTTTAAATTTTAGTTTAGTTTAGTTTTTTTTTTTTTTTCAAGAAAGGAACAAGTAACTGTCCATAACTCTTCATCTAATTCTGACACCTTCAATTCACAACAATTTTAATCACTGCAGAGAAAGTAAAAATTTCTCAAGGAATATCATAAAATATAAATGCAGGCACCTTACTTTTATTTTAAACCTAAATTCTCAAATGAACTAGCTAATTTAACTCAGCTCTGATGTGGTATCTTTCAAAGTGGGCAGAAGAAGGAGCCAAGATGTGATACATACAAAGTCCATCAACACCTCAGTTTGGCTCTGCAACAGTTCAGCAACCTGGAACAATTAATTCTCTTTCCCCAAAAGCTTCTGACTCAGTGCAAACACACATACCCACCCTCTGTTATCTAAGAGACCAGGATGATGAAAGGGAAAAGGAATTCTCCCCAAGATCAACATCTGACCACCCAAAATAGGACTGCCTTCACATTAAATCAATTTTTCACAGTTCCATTGTTCTATTTGTTTCAAATGATGGAAAATCTAATTGCACTAAAATGTTAATAGCTTCATTGTGTGACCACAGGGCTAATCAGCTATATTTCTAAAGAGTTTGGGGCTCAGCTGTGAGGAATTTTTGGATCAATATCTGATCTCTTGACATCAATGTACTATTACCAAGGATTTAGGACATGAAACAAAAATCCAACAAAATGGATAACCACAGGACCAAGGCTAAAAAGATTTAATTTGAACATGCTATGGTCTGACCTAGGCTGGGGATCTCAGGCTTATACTTGGTGGGTCCAGTTCAATGTGGAGTGGGCGCTGGCACAGATTGAGTCGGGTAGGAAAAAAAAAAAAAAGAGTGGGGCAGGGGGAAAGAAAGGTGCTTAGATCCATGTGGGGAGTGAAATATATGACAAGCACTCAGAAAATTTTGGCAAATCTTGAAGAGGGGTCAGGGAGTTGAGAACTGTCAGTAGGGCAGGCTGAAGGAAGGAACCCTGGATAATGTATGGAAAGGAAGAATCAACACTTTTCCTCAGTCAGATGTACTTGCCCACGATGAGACCAGTTTCTGTGCAAAGAACATGAAGAAAGGCTCCAGGTGCCATGGAGCCCTGGGCAGGAGGTTTGGAAGAACAAGGCCACTCCCCTAGGCCCACCCACCAGACAAGGGAAAGACAGCGCCCCCACCAAGGGCACCACAGATGGGGGAAAGAAGGAAACCACCTAATACATGCACATTGGTTCATTAACCCACATCAGAACTGTCTCCTGTGGTCTGTCACATGGTCCTATAAACACCTTGGTGGGAGACTGGGAGCAATGGGCCATGGTCTCCCTGCTCCCCTGGCTCAGTTGCAACAATGCCACTGCACAGAGAAAGCGATAGTCCTCGAAATATCCCCACAACTCAGGCATCTGCTTCACACTGAAAGATGCCTTTTCTATCTTCATGCCTAGAGTGATCCGGATCCTTCTGTTCCATGGGAACTAGATCCTGCCACTAAGGGTTTGCATGCTACAACTGAAGATCCTGCATGCTGTAAGGAAGACTGAAGATCCCACATGCCACAACTAAGACCCAGCAGGGCCAAGTAAAAACATGCATAAGTATTTGAAATCAACAACAGAAGTAGTCAATAACAGCTCAGTGTATTGAATGCTTACTCTCAAACACCTCACTAAAGGCTTTACCTATTGACATTCCCTACATAATTAAATCATGTTGCATCTGCCCTGAGATACAGATGTTACGATGGCTTCCAATTTACAGAAGGGGAAACTGAGGCACAGCATGTCAACCTTCAGACCATCTTGTCCCCTCACTCTGGGGACAAGAAGGTTCCTCACTCTGAGGAACCTCATGCCACACAGTACAGCCTGAGGACTCCAGAGTTTATGAGCAGCACTTGTCAACTTCTGGGAGGGCTGTGGAGAGGGTGAAAAATACTTCTTGATCTGGACTTTGAAAGAGGACTCTTGACTCCCTTGCTCACAACATTCATATGAGTCATAGCTATCTTATTATTTTGCACAGGGTACAGCCAATTCTTACCCTAGTGTCTTCTCGGACCTCCCAGTCACTGGAGAAAGATGCCAGCTGCTGCCCTTGTGAAGATTTTGAAAACTGGAAAAGGCTAGGAAACATCCTTGTGTTCTCTTGAGTGTCTGGAAAGATGGTATCTTGGAAATTGACTCCATGAGGCAAGAGGTTATAGTTCTCATCCATCCTAATGGAAAAAAAGGAGGCAAGAGCTATAGACTGGACACCCATGGGGTGTACCGTCTTGAATCGAGAGTCAACAGAAGACTGTGACAGTGTTGCCAGTTATACAATGTCTTTTTTATTTTTTAAGTAGAGTTTAATTACAATATTGTGCTAATTTATGCTGTAAAGTGACTCAGTTATACATATACATACATTTTTTTAATATCTTTTCCATTATGGTTTATCCCAGGAGATTGGATATGGTTCCCTGTGCTAAGGTAGGACCTTGTTGTTTATTCCAAATGTAACAGTTTGCATCTGCCAATCCCAAACACCCAGTCCATCCGTCTCCCTCCCTCCATTGCCCTTGGCAACCACAAGTTTATTCTCTGTATCCATGAGTCTGTTTCTGTTTTGTAAATAGGTTCATTTGTGTCATATTTTACATTCCACATATAAGTGATATAATATGGTATTTATTCTTCTCTTTGTGACTTACTCTGCTTAGTATAATTATCTCTATTTCCATCCATGTTGCTGCAAATGGCATTCTTTCTTTCTTGTTATGGCTGAGTAATATTCATATATATGTACCACATTTTCTTTAATAATTCAACTATCAAGGGACATTTAGGCTGTTTTCATATCTTGTCTGTTGGGAATAGTGCTGCTATGAACATGGGGGTGCATGTATATTCCTGAATTACAATTTTGTCCGGGGATATGCCCATGAGGGGGACTGCTGGGTCATATGGTGGACCTATGAATTTTCTGAGGATCCCGCATATTGTTTTCCATAGTAGGTACCCCAACTTACATTCCCCCCAACAGTGTAGGAGGGCTCCCTTTTCTCCACACTCTCTCCAACATTTGCTATTTGTTCTGTTTTTGATGATAGCCATTCTACCTGATAGGAGATGGTACCTGGCTGCAGCTTTTATTTGCATTTGTCTAAGAATTAGTAACACTGAGTATATTTTTATGTGTCTACTGGCCATCTGCATGTCTTCTTTGGAGAACTGTCTATTAAGGTTTTCTGCCCATTTTTTGATTGTTTTTTTTATTGTTGTTGTTGAATTGTATGGTCTGTATATTTGAAATTAAGCCCTGGTCTATTGCATCAGTTGCAAATATTTTCTCCCATTTTTTAGGTTGTCCTTTTTTTTTTTTTTTTAAATGGTTTTCTTTGCTGTGCAGAAGCTTGTAAGTTTGATCAGGTCCCCTTTGTTCATATTTGGTTTTATTTCTATTACCTTGGGAGACTGACCTAAGAAAAAAAAGGTCCAATTTATGTCAGAGAACATTTTGCCCATGTTCTCTTCTAAGAGTTTTATGGCATCATGTCTTATGTTTAAGTCTTTAAACCATTGTGAGATATTTTTGTGCAGTGTGAGAGCATATTCTATCTTCACTGATTTACATGGAACTTCCAATTATACATCTACACGGCTCAGATTAGAGGAGTCACTCTCTCTAATTGTTTCTCTACCTCACACTGCATGTATCTATTCTTAAGTTTTTCAAAACATGTGAATTGGGGGATGGGTGCGGGTGAACATTTGTGTATCTCCCAAGCCATCTTCCTTCTCCTAGTGGAGTGCTCCTTGTTTCCTGGGCAAAGGAAAGCCAATTGGAATGACCCAAGATTCAAGTCCTATCACTGCTACTTATCTCTTGTTTGACACACAATGGATTTCTTAAATTCTCTAAGCTTAAATGTACAATCTATAAAACGAGGATGAAAACAGCATCCTTCTTTGTTTAATGGTGGTGTAAAGAGTGCATTTTTTTAAAAGTGAGTAAAGTATTTGGCAAAGAGTAAGCACAGTATAAAACTTAACATTTGTACAGAACCCTGCATAAAGTACCTGTTGGCAAGATAGAGAAGTCAAGAGAAGGAAAATGAGAGATGGAAACGGCACTCCAGCCCAAAGTAGGCATTTGGGAGCTCACCAGGGAGTCTCCACTGCCACTTTCTCCTGTGACACTGATCAGAATCTGTTCTTCTCTCCGAGGAGCCCAGAATAACAGAGGAATGATTTGTATGCGGTTGTTAACACACATCAGGGCAACACAGCCCTGTGAAATAGAAATCTTGTCAGACTACCATTTGACTCTGTATCTCTGCCCTAACGTTTTATAAATATATCAGAGAAAAAGAGGAAAGAGCTGGCTGACCACCAGAGAGCCAGTGGACAAAACTGTATTTCATTATAAAGTCGGAAAAGAAAATAATGTCTTCTTAATTACTGTGGCTTTTTTTACTTTGGAAAATAAAGTTTTCTTGATGAATAGTTTTAGAGCTGGTTTCCCTAAATAAAGACATGTAAAAATCTAAGTTTCTCCATATCAAGAAGGTACTACCTCATTCCTTGCCAGTTTTATTTAGAAACTGAACTTCTCCAGTATTTTTTTTTAATTCAACTTAATCTGGCTAAACCACCCAAGCAAACAAAAAGCACGCCATGTATTCTAAACTTAGATATTCTGGCTTTAATATGGAAAACAGGTGTTACCGTGAGCTTATGAACGCCCCTCTGTGGAACCTGTCTTCTTTCTCAGTGATGTGAAATCTCAAGAGCTCAGAGTTAGTCTGTAGACCAAGGTCATGGCCATTCCAACTATCCTTAATGCTATGCCACATACTGGGAAGATGGGACTTATTGTCCAATCACTATCCGTTAGATTCCATTTTGAGGTTCCTCCCAGTTCCTCTGTATCAGCCTCCTCCTCGAGCTGGAGAGAACCAATGCATTAGGGTTCCACTTGCTGTTTTGTATTGTAAATTTCAGTTGAGCCAATAACCTGAACCCTTATCTGCATGCATTTCGTCGTGACCACCCGACAAACTTTCATGGAACTTCACAAGATTCCAGGAGTCTCCCAACAGACAAGGCCTGGTCTAATTCACCTCTCTGTTCTTCAAAGCCCTGTGAGCACCTTCCCAATCCCTTAATGCCCCCGCCCCCAGGCCCTTCCTCTATAAACTTTTGCTATTTGGAGGAGCCTGGCATTGAGGTCTGCTGGCAGCTGATATGAGTGAATCTGAGTGAAACAAGAGGACAGCTGGGCTGTCCACACCAGTCCCATCTTGGCATTTAAGCAGGTGTGCAGGATTGAGTAACTACACATCCCTCATCTAACCTGCACCAGGTGTTCTGCATCAGTTACTAGGATTTAATCTCAACCAACCTTGTTTGGCACATTATGAAGGGGAGGCTCTTGAGGTTCTTAACAAGGTCAGTAACTTGCTCAAAATGACAGGAAGAATGGAGCCAGAATTCCAACAACCATCTGATTCCAAAGGTGTTTGGATTGGTTTTGACCACTGTCCATCCCAAACAACTCCCACGACATCCACTTTAAAATATAGCTTTCCTCCTCTATAAGGATTCCACCTCAATTAGGGTTCCATTTTCTTATTTCAAACTCCAGGAGACGCCATTGCCTGAACTCTTATCCACAGGAATCTCATCTGCACCACAGACCAACTTGCATGGAACTCAGCCAGAGAGGGCTCCTGTCCGATTGCCCTTCATACTCCTGAGAGCACTGTGACCAGGGCCTTCTTCTCCTATTACTCCCCGCATAAACCTCTGCTATTGAAAATGGGCTGTTTGTTGCTGGAAACCACCTTGAGCTTTGGCCTGAAACACTCTTCCCTGGTCAAGCACGGGAGCCATCCCTGTTTTTCCAACAGTGTTAGCCAGAGGCACCCAGGATCTCTGTAGACTCAACATAAGGAGCACCAAAGAGCAGAAAATGGGAAGGAGACCAGGGCATCACTTAACATCACCCAGACAGGATTCTGCAGGAGTTCCAGAGCCTGCTGGGGATAAAGGTACCTCTGCTGGCCATGCCAAGTGGCCAAAGGGATGGTATGGGCGAGAGTTGGCAGGCTCACCTGAGGAAGAAGAAATAGGAGTAATCCTGGACCACAGTGTGGGAGTGACTGGAGAAGTAGCCCAGGCCAGTGAGGTTGAGCCTGGAGCCCCCGGGCACCTCGAGCATGCTGCCCCATGCCTGGTCGCACAGCATCTCGATCTCAGCAGAGTAGAAGAGCCCGGCGTCGCTGGCCTCATACTGCCAGGGCAGGTAGTTGTACAGGCCGTGTACCTCCTCGTGCAGCGCCAGCACCTTGGCGTGCACGATGATCTCGGCCAGCTCCGCTGGGCAGCCCTCGCTCAGGGTTCTCCACTCGGAGGGCAGCTGGCAGCCACGGGCGGCCTCGAGAGCGCCGGGAGCCGTAGCGGGCGCAGCATGCTGGCGGCTAGGGCGGGCGGCGGGAACCGCAGGGTGGGCTCTGTGCCCCAGACGCGCTACCCGGGGCGCATGGCCAGGGAAGGGGGGGAGCCCCGCGGCGGGAGCGAGAGCGTTAGGGAACCCGAAGTGCCAGGCCCCACCAGCGGGAGGCGCAGCCCTAGGACCTCGGTTCCGCACACCTCTGCGGAAGCTCAGCGTGCTGCTCCCTCCTTCGCCGGGATCCTCCTGCGGGGCCTCGCTTGGGAGGCTTTTAGAACAGTCTTATGGACTCTATGGGAGAGGGAGAGGGTGGGAAGCTTTGGGAGAATGGCATTGAAACATGTAAAATATCATATATGAAACGAGATGCCAGTCCAGGCTCGATGCACGATACTGGATGCTTGGGGCTAGTGCACTGGGACGACCCAGAGGGATGGTATGGGGAGGGAGGAGGGAGGAGGGTTCAGGATGGGGAACACATGTATACCTGTGGCGGATTCATTTTGATATTTGGCAAAACTAATACAATTATGTAAAGTTTAAAAATAAAATTAAATTAAAAAAAAAAAAAAAGGGCACGGAGAGGGCCGGCCACCGCCGCCTCCTGCCCCCCGTGGCTGGGGCGGAGGCGGGAAGCCGTCCAGGGTCGCGCGGTGCTGGGGAGACAGAGCAGTCGGCGGTGGACCGGGAGTCCCCCGGCCGAACTCGGTGTTTGCGCCAGCGCAGAGGTCCGCGGCCAAAAAGTCAGTGTGGGAAGAGACGGCCCAGCCCTTTTCCGGAGCCCTGCGCACCGACCAGGTGGAAGCTTTGCAGGCACAAAGCGCGCTCCAGACATGGCCTTCTTAGAATGATTGCCATCAATTGTCATGAGTACTCAGCGTACGTTTTTGCATTTTCTGAGTAGTTCATTTACACTCAAATGGCACAGAAATCTAACTTTATTTATTATTTATAAGTATTATTTATAAGTATAAATATTTTGTATAGTCAAAACATCATATACATGAAATAGCATGGATATAATATACATATCATCATACATATGTCATACATATTATATTTACAATAAGTTGATAAGCAAAACTGCTGTAAAATGGAAGGCTCTTTGTTCTGCAAGCATCTTATTAACCAGGCTTTCTGCAAGTTTAAGTCTTAGAACTCAGCCAAAGTCTTCTCTGACTGAAAGGAAGAGTTCTTAGGGAATTTGGAAAGTAAAGGTAAGGACAAAATTCAGGGGGGGCGGGAGTGGGGGAGAGAGAAAATTCCAAGGCCTCACATCCCGTGACAACCAAATCTTCCTGAGATCCCCAAGTCTTCAGTTAGGACAATTAAATTCATGCATGCTTCTTGTGGCAGGGCAGAAATCCAGATGGCGTGAGGCAGGGACTCAGGAGGAAGAAGCCATGAGCAGCATGGTCTCAGGGAACCAGAAGACCCTGGGAAGTCTTTGGGCATGCCTTGAAGTGAAATGGCCAGGACTCCAGCCAGTGTGGCCCAGCTTATGAGGGAATGAAGGCTAAAGATCCATGGGGTCACACCAATCCAGAACCCAACTGGTGACTCAATGGACAGATGTGTGCTTAATCGCTCAGTCATGTCCTACTCTTTGCGGCCCCAGGGACTGTAGCCTCCCAGGAGCCTCTGTTCATGGGATTCTCCAGGCAAGAGTACTGGAGTGTGTTGCCATGCCCTCCTCCAGGGGATCTTCCCAACCCAGAGATCAAACCCAGATCTCCCACATTGCAGGCAGATTCTTTACCGTCTGAGCCACCAGGGAAGCAGTGACTCAATGGACCAGATTCTTATTCCTACAAGATCATCTGTGTTGGAAGAGGAAAGAAGTAGGAGTAAGAGCTCCTCACGGACAATAACTATCCTCTACATAGCTGAAAGTCATCCTGGAGCCTTGATTAATTCTGTAGAAAACAGTTATATTGAGGGAAGCAAGTGGACAGTAGTCCTGATGGTATATGACTCCTCCCGACAACCCCACCACCACCATGGGAGATGATAGAGTTAAGTTTTTCCCACAAGGAGAAATGGCATTTGAGGATGACATCAGACGTGCTACGTTAGGACTGCCCATTTGTCTCTCCTTCAATATATGAGTTAAAATGTTTCATAACGTCTTAGTCTGTTCAGGGTGCCATGGCAAAATACCACAGCCTGAGGGGCTTAAACAACAGACATTTATTTCCCACAGTGCTGGAGGCTGGAAGTCCAAGATCAGGGTGTCAATGGGATTGGTTCCAGGCTAGTAAACGACCACCTTTCCTCTGTGTCCCCACATAGCCTGTCTTCTTTGTACATGTAGAGAGACAGAAATGTCTGGCCCTTCTAAGGACACCAGGCCTATCAGATTAGACCACACTCTTGTGACCTCATTTAACCTTAATCTCTTCCATAAAGGTGCTATCTCCAAATACAGTCTCATTGCGTGTTAAAACTTGAACAGAAAAATACAGGGCAGAGAGGAGGGGATGTGAACAAGGGACAGAATTCAATCCATAACAGTCATTTAGCAGGTGTTCTGCAGGTCTGTAGAGAGAGAGGGGGTATAAAATGGTTTATATATCTGGAACACTAACTTAGAGCAAGCATTGCCAAATTATAATATTAACAATAACAACTGCTAACATTTATTCACTGCTTATTCAAAAGCAGAGACATTACTTTGCCAACAAAGGTTCGTCTAGTCAAGGCTATGGTTTTTCCTGTGGTCATGTATGGATGTGAGAGTTGGACTGTGAAGAAGGCTGAGCACCGAAGAATTGATGCTTTGGAACTGTGGTGTTTGAGAAGACTCTTGAGAGTCCCTTGGACTGCAAGGAGATCCAACCAGTCCATTCTGAAGATCAGCCCTGGGATTTCTTTGGAAGGAATGATGCTGAGGCTGAAACTCCAGTACTTTGGCCACCTCATGCGAAGAGTTGACTCATTGGAAAAGACTCTGATGCTGGGAGGGATTGGGGGCAGGAGGAGAAGGGGACGACAGAGGATGAGATGGCTGGATGGCATCACTGACTCGATGGATGTGAGTCTGGGTGAACTCCAGGAGTTGGTGATGGACAGGGAGGCCTGGCGTGCTGCAATTCATGGGGTCACAAAGAGTTGGACATGACTGAGTGACTGATCTGATCTGATTCACTGCTTACTATGTGCCAAGCACTATTGTAACATATTGCCTATGTTATTGTAATGAATGCTCCAAACACTCAAAATGGACACTGTTACCATCCTCAGGTTAGAGACAGGGGACTTAGGTATGGAGAGGTTAATTGACTTACCCAGGATCACATAGCCAGAAAGGAACTGAGCCAGGATTCAAACACCAGCATCAGATTTCAGAGTTCATGTTCTTAACTACAGCATTAAAATATGGACAAAACAAGCAATGTTTTAAAGGCACAGGTGAGCCCTTTATCAAGAAACAAGTAGAGGGGACTTCCCTGGTGGTCTGTGGCTAAGACTCCATGATCCAAATTCAGGGAACCCAGGTTCAATCCCTGATCCAGGAACTAGATCCCACATGTTACAACTAAAACCTGGTGCAGCCAAATAAGTAAATGAATATTTAAAAAGAAGCTGAGTTTATAAATAGTAATAACCTTTGCAGAATCACCAGTGATGGCCAAATGAGGGAGTAACCGGACTAACATTAATTTTGTTTTCACCAGCAGCCCTGCTCTATTTTAAGTTAAGTTTATTTTAAATTAGTGCTGTAACTTATGCAGACAAGAGAATAAGGAAATTTTTTTTTAATTGTATCTAGTGCTTCAGAGGGCTGGAAAATTTTTTTCTGTTTCTGCAGACTTGAAGAACCTGATAATTCTTTCCATTTAGATGAACAAATAAATAAAAATCAGTATACACAACTGATGTATCTGTTGTTGTATAAATTGGACAGAATCAAAACTCTTCCAGTACTACCCAGAATGCATTTTCTGGATGCAGGGGCCTATGAGGGTTGTCCTTCTCCTGGATTCTTCACAGACACATCAGTCATGTTTTTGCTTCTTTAGAAGGTCTGCCAAAGTGCCTCCCTGATTGGGGTTGTTCACCTGGAGCCCTGGACATATGTGAGCATCCCCTGGTGAGCAGCTCCCCTTTGGGGACCAAGATCTTCAAGAAAGCAGAGCTCAAGGAAGCCAGGATGGGAAGCAAAAATTCTACAACTGAGCTGTGGGTTCATTGGTGAAATAAGCCACTTCCACCCCTCGATTACAAGACCCGTATGTTCTGGCTGTGGGGGGAAGATAGCACCATTATACTTCAAATATACACTATATCCTTCACAGCATGTACAATACCCTTTAAAACTGCACCCCACCTTTTCAGGATGTTGATTCCCATCTGATACACTTGAGTCTTTATTAGCTGTCACACTGTCTCAGTAAGCTTTCAAAATTTTCCCAGTTGTTTCTAGGTGATGGTGTCCTCGGTAAAACCAGTTAATTCCATGGCCAAGGGCACATTGCTGTATTCCCTTTGCCATCAAAGAAGAGATGCTATGAAAATCACTGATCAGAAGCAATGCTACAGGAAGTACCATGATGCTGGAAAATGGGTTCTGTGGACAGAGTTCCTGGAGGAAGCCCTGTGGGGCAGGAAAGGCAGATCTACACCTAGAATGTATCTACTCCAGTGAGGACAAGTCTCTGTTCTCTCCAAGATGGAAGAGGTTCAGTGTAGTCACTTTAGTCATTTCAGTTGCTCAGTTGTGACTGACTCTTTGCAACCTCATGGACTGCAGCATGCCAGACTTTCTTGTTCATCACCAACTCCCACAGCTTGCTCAAACTCGTGTCCACTGAGTCAGTGATGACATCCAAACATCTCATCCTCTGTCATCCCCCTTTCCTCCTGCCTTCAATCCTTCCCAGCATCAGGGTCTTTGCAAATGAGTCAGTTCTTCACATCAGGTGGCCAAAGTATTGTAGCTTCAGGATCATTTCTTCCAATGAATATTCAGGACTGATTTCCTTTAGGATTGACTGGTTTGATCTTTGCAGTCCAAGGGACTCTCAAGGGTCTTCTGCAACACCACAGTTCAAAAGCATCGATTCTTTGGTTGTTAGCCTTCTTTATGGTCCAACTCTCACTCCATACATGACTACTGGAAAAACCAAAGCTGTGACTAGACGGGCCTTTGTCAGCCAAGTAATGTATCTGCTTTTTAATATGCTGTCTAGGTTGGTCATAGCTTTTCTTCCAAGGAACAAGCATCTTTTAATTTCATGGCTGCAGTCACCATCTGCAGTGATTTTGGAGCCCCCAAAAATAAAGTCCCTTACTGTTTCTATTGTTTCCCCATCTATTTGCCATGAAGTGATGGGACTGAATGCCATGATCTTCATTTTTTGAATGTTGAGTTTTAAGCCTTTTCAGCTTTTTTCACTCTCCTCTTTCACTTTCATCATGAGGCTATTTAGTTCCTCTTCACCTTCTACCATAAGGGTGGTCTCATCTGCATATCTGAGGTTATTGATATTTCCCCTGGCAATCTTGATTCCAGCTTGTGCTTCATCCAGCCCATCATTTCGCATGGTGTACTCTGCATATAAGTTCAATAAGCAGGGTGACAGTATATAGCCTTGACGTACTCCTTTCCCAATTGGGAACCAGTCCATTGTTCCGTGTCTGATTCCAACTATTGCATCTTGTCCACATACAGATTTCTCAGGAGACAGGTTAGGTGGTCTGCTATTCCCATCTCTTTAAGAATTTTCCACAGTATATTGTGATCCACAAAGTCAAAGGCTTTAGTGGAGTCAATGAAGCAGAAGTAGATTTTTTTCTGGAATTTTCTTGCTCTTTCTATGATCCAACAAATGTTGGCAATTTGATCTCTGGTTCCTCTGCCTTTTCTAAACCCAGCTTGAACATCTGAACGTTCATGGTTCACGTACTGTTGAAGTGTGGCTTGGAGAATTTTGAGCATTACTTTGTTAACAAGTGAAATGAGTGCAATTGTGTGGTAGTTTGAGCATTTTTTGGCATTGCCTTTCTTTGGGATTGGAATGAAAACAGATTTTTCCAGTCCTGTGGCCACTGCTGAGTTTTCCAAATTTGCTGGTATATTGAGTGCAGCACTTTCATAGCATCATCTTTTAGGATTTGAAGTAGCTCAACAGGAATTCCATCACCTCCACTAGCTTCATAGTGGATGCTTCCTAAGGCCCACTTGACTTCACATTCCAGGATGTCTGGCTCTAGCTGAGTGATTACACCATCATGGTTATCTGGATCATGAAGATCTTTTTTGTATAGTTCTTCTGTGTAGTCTTGCCCCCTCTTAGTATCTTCTGCTTCTGTTAGATTCATGCCATTTCTGCCCTTTGTTATGCCCATCTTTGCATGAAGTGTTCTCTTGATATCTCTAATTTTCTTGAAGAGATCTCTAGGCTTTTCTTTTCTATTGTTTTCCTCTATTTCTTTGCATTGATCACTTAGGAAAGCTTTCTTATTTCTACTTGCTATTCTTTGGAACTCTGCATTCAGATGGATATATCTTTCCTTTTCTCTTTTTCCTTTTGCTTCTCTTCTTTTCTTGGCTATTTGTAAGGTCTCCTCAGACAACCATTTTTCCTTTTTGCGTTTATTTTTCTTAGGGACGGTTTTGATTGCTGCCTCCTGTACAGTCTTATGAACCTCCATTCATAGTTCTTCAGGCACTCTGTCTATCAGATCTAATCCATTGGATCTGTTTGTCACTTCCACTGTATAATCATAAGGGATTTGAGTTAGGTAATATCTGAATGGTCTGGTGGTTTCCCTACTTTATTCAATTTAAGTTTGAAGTTTGCAATAAAGAGTTCATGATCTGAGCCACAGGCAGCTCCTGGGACCATAATAAGGCATTGGTATAGGTCCCAACTACTGACAGAGTAAGCCCTCAGCCTTGGGGTTAGTGAGGCTGACCTTAGTAAGATAAATTCAGAAACACAAAGTGAGCAAATACTAGTGGGAAAATGGTGCCAACCAACTTGCTCTGCTGCTGCTGCTAAGTCGCTTCAGTTGTGTCCGACTCTGTGTGACCCCATAGACAGTAGCCCACCAGGCTCCCCTGTCCCTGGGATTCTCCAGGCAAGAACACTGGAGTGGGTTGCCATTTCCTTCTCCAGTGCATGAAAGTGAGAAGTGAAAGTGAAGTCGCTCAGTCGTGTCAGACTCTAGCGACCCCATGGACTGCAACCCACCAGGCTCCTCCATCCATGGGATTTTCCAGGCAAGAGTACTGGAGTGGGGTGCCATTGCCTTCTCCGACCGACTTGCTCAACACCAGGCACACACCAAGTTTAACCACAAAACTTCAGTTTGTAAATAACATATCTGTAAAGTACAATGAAGTGAAGCATAATGAAAAAATACATGCCTATATCCTAGGTATATATAAATATAGATATGTTCTTATATATATTATATATATATACATATATACATATCATATATATATATATATATATATATATATATCTTCATCTGTTTTTCTGACAATGCCTGACTAGCACATTATCCAATCAAACCCCTTCACCTGTCATTTTAATATTGTACATGTGGAACAGGGCTGACCAGAGACATATGGAAAGGCTGAGCAGAGACCAACAACTTAAAAGACATTCTTCCCATTATATCATATTTCCCAGTTGTATGGTGCCTTTCTTGGAGGTTCTCAATGCGCTATGTAAATATTAAATCATTCTTCCTTCTGTCCCCTTGGGAGGCAGGAAGCCAGTATTATTTTACAGACAAAGAAGCTGAGTCCCAAGGGTTAAATGCCTTGCCCCAGTCACATAACTACAGGCAGTTAGGGGTGCTGGGAATGGGGCTTGGGGTTAGGAATCCCTGCCTGGGGTCCCTTGGCTCCCAAACAGTGGCTCCCTTAAAGATAATTCTGTGTTCAAACTCTGTGGGAATCTTGCTCTGTAACAGAGAAGTTATGGGACTGCTGACATGCCACATGCATTGTCCTTCCCTTGCCTGTTCATACAGTACATTTTCAGAAGGCAGGTTTAGAACATGTAGGCTTGTCTATAATAGCTTCAATCCATCCAATCTGGGAACCAATATTTAGCCTAAACAAACACTCTGGTGCTGAATCCATGACAATTCTATCAGGAGAAGATAGAAACAAGAGGGATGGACTCTTGATAGACATCTCACTCTATAGTTTTCCATATCTGCATTTCAGAAAAAGAAGGAGCTAAGAGTGGAGTTGACAAGCACCTCGCTGGAATGTATTGCTCTGTTAGGTGTTAAACACTGTGCTCACATTTTTTCCTCACTCTGTCACAGTGAAGACTTGGCCAGACCCCTTTTCACAGTTGGCAAAACAGAAACAGGGGGACTAGTTGATTTTTCCAGAAGCTGAGCTGAGGGTCTAAGAATTCCTGTTGCAATTTTAAATCTATCAAACTGAATCCCCACCATCCTCTTGTGTAAGTTTCTAGATGCCAAATGGAAGTGGTTATGCATAGATTGAGCATCTTGACACTGTCATCAATCACATGTACATTTCAACAAATAACTTGCAACATTTCCCCTTCAACTGCCATGTGTCAGGCACTATTCTAGGCTCTGGGCATACAGAAGTGAATAAAACAGAGCATCCTCATTTTGGGGGTAATATCCACCAAAAGTCAAATTGGTGCCATCAACAGGTTGGGGAGAGAAAGGCTTGCCTTGGAAGACACAGCCTTTACCTGCAGAAGAATGGCTTGAGAACCTTGTTCAACGTCCTCTGAAACACCTTCTCTTAAATAGAGTCCATAGGACTGACCACGGTTAAGATTTAGCATGGTGGGGCTCAGATGAGTCTCTAAGGAACCAAGTTCCCCTTTATATTTCAGAGCATAACCAACCCTCAGACTGAGAGCAAGGTGGGTTTCATTGACGTCAGTATCACACTGTTCCCTTTCACATCAGTGTCCTTGGAAGCAAATAGAAATAAGCCATAGATGAGAAGTGGAGAGAGGGTATCTGTGTGATTATGTGATTATTCTAATGCTGCTCTGACTTTCCCTGAGATATTATCAATGAGTGGTTCTTTCCCACAGGAAGTGAAGTCTCCCGGGGAGGTAGTAGAAGCCATGGCAGGCTGAATGGGACACAGTTCTTAAAAGGGAAGAGCCCTCCTGCTAAAGAGAAGACCCACAGCTGGGTCCACTCTCTAGACTGTGAACTCACACACTGTGTATCCTGGACCAATTCTCACCTCTGAGCACTTGCCTGAGTCCTCAGTTCTTCAGTACCTGTCCTGAGAATGTATGAAGCTGACTCAATAGCACACATGGGAAATTTCATTAAGACCCAAGCATACATACCACTCTGTGTTTTCAATTTGCTGGTTCCATGTTTTGGCCAGCTACATAGAAGAGTTAAAATCCTGTTGGAAAGCTTGCTGTGAAAAAGGCTCTTATTCCAGAGGAAGGATCTCACAGGATTTTTGGCTTGATGGGACACTGTTATGACTGTTGAGAAATGAATAGAAAAGTTGGAAGCAGTTCAGGGATTCTTATGTTTACTGTGAAAGCATTGGAATAATAGGGTTAATAAATATAACTGAAACATAAATAATGCTAGATTGCAGCCCCTTTTCTGGCATCAGGAAAAAGTCCAACAGGTTCATTTATAGCAAAACCCCAAAGGCATCACAGTTAGAATGTTTTTTTCCACCTGATTTTTTTTTTCAGTTGCCTTTGGCACGTATTAACCTTTCGATCTGTGCTCTCATTGCAAAGTCATAATATGGTCAGTATTTCAGCAACTTCTACTTCTAAGATAAAGTACATTGCAGAAGAATATCTGTTTTTCCCCAAATTTTCCATTACTGACTTTTTTCCATTTAAAAATTCTATGACTTACTGCCAGTGCAACTTCTTTACACATTACAGCCTTTAAAAATAAGCTTTCTAAATTTTCATTAATAATATGAACACTACATGTAATGACAAGCAGTGAGCAGGCACTGAATAATTGTTAAATGAATGGACAAATATATACGTTCTGTATCTATAAATGTACAACCTCAGCTGAAAGTTTATCCAACACTGAAACAATTTACTCAGTTTAAATGTCATCTTTTCTTGTAATAAATTTGTGTGTTCAAACTAAGAAAAAAAATGTGGGCTTTGGGATTAGATTATAACTATAATATAATATAGCTATACATGTTCTACTCTTTATTTACAAAAAGGAGTGCATTGTGGAAATACCTAAGCTTAACACTCAGCAATAGAAGCAGGTAACTCTTCTGGAATAACTCTTTTAAAGAATTCCATTTGATGTACAATACGTTCCTTTGGATCTCTCTCCTCTTCTCAATCTCAGCTTAATCTGACACGAATCTCTAGATCTTCACTCCAGAGCTTCTCATTCCACTTCAATCCTTTCCTGGAGTCAATTCCCTCCGATTTCTAGTAACAGACTTTGGGAAAAATCGGCTTTTAAAAACTCTTATGGCTTTTTTTAGCAATAACTTCTGAACTTCAATTTGGAGGAGAGCTCATTCCTGTAACCAACTCCTATCACAGTTGCTAAATCAATGCCGCCCAGAAGTGTGGCTTCCTTTGCTCAGTTCTCTTATCTCCTTTCCAAAGGGGAAACGTGAGAGGGAAATATAGAGGGATCTGCTCTCTGAGTACAATACCTACCTCCTTTTACTACTTTCTGACCAACCAGCCTCCCATCACCTAATGGATGGATTCTCTCCAGTATGAAGGACACTGTAGAGACAGGAGATTCTTTACTCCTTTTCTCCTGCTTTACTACTTCTTTACCCACTCCTTCCTCTATCTTCCCACAAGAGATGAAGATGTACTGATTTTATTGCCCAGCACCCTAGACATGCCTCAGGACACATTTGCCAGGAGCAGGCTCATGGTGCTTTGGAGGATTACACGGATGGGGAGAGCTTTCTTGTCAGCATCCTTCTGCACACTGTGCAGAAGCTCTCTTTACAGAGCATTCATTTCTTTTCTCCACCTCTTCCACACTTTACAGTGGCATGCTAAGTGGGCCAGACTTCTCTCTAGTTCTCTCACACTCCAAAGTTACATCTAAGTGGGTTGCAACAATATTTAGATTCAGGGTGAAAAACATAAGCTCCTTGTAGATGGTGAGCCTGAACCACATACTTCAACTCAGCTTCGACCAGAACGTTAAGCCCTGTCTGGTCCTAGGGCCTGTTCAGTTATAAATTGAGTGGTACCGGAGTGCCTCTCATTATATAAGAATTCAATGTCTGGGTTATTTAAAAGAAGCAAAACTTCTTAAAGAAAAAATATTCATTAATAAACTACTTATAAAATTAATGTCTAACTGAAGACCCATTCTTTCAAGACATTAGTATCCATCCTACTAACATTATAGCAGATAATAAATTCAAGGACAGTAAAAGTGAAAAGAAATTGTAAATATTGCAAAAGGTGCAGGATTTCATGAAGTTGATGAAAGCAATATCATAGAACTGCTTGAAATATATCAAGCCAATAATAAATGAGAATACACACAGCTTGTGAAGGTGGTGGTTTAATCTCTAAGTCATGTCCGACTCTTGCAACCCCATGGACTGTAGTCTGCCAGGCTCCTCTGTCCATGAGATTCTCCAAGCAAGAATACTGGAGTGGGTTTCCATTTCCTTCTCCAGGATATCTTCCCAACCCAGGGATCAAACCCGGATCTCCTGCATTGTAGGCAGATTCTTTACCAACTGAGCTTAGTAGAGAGGCCCTTATATACAACTTGACCAGTTAACAATTTAGGAAGAGAAAATAAAGATGTTGACAAAAATACAGAGCACATGGGTAAAAATTAACATTTTGGATATTTTTGCAAAAGTAGCCCTTTTCTGACTATATGGCAAAAGTCAAATGTGAAGTCAAAAATATTTTATCCTACCATTATACAAGTGCATCTAAAAACCATTAGTGACCTGTTTGGCTGATCTATTGCTACATAAGAAACCACCCATATATTTAAAGACTTAATAACAATGTAACAGTTCTCCCCATTCCTCTGGATGATCTGGTAGTTCTGCTTTACATGGTACCTTTAAGACTCTTAGAATTCTTGTTTAGCTGAGAGGATCACTGAGATACTCTAAATCTTGCTCCTGTTTTAACAGAGACATTGACCCTGAGGTCATGTTTTACTAACAGCATTCTGGATTTCATCTTCAAACCAAGGCCATTTTTCACTTTGAGAAATTTTCCTTGGAGAGATGAAAGCAATTTATTATCAAACCCACAAGGTCTAGTGCCTTTTCAGTTCTTCTAAATTTGCTTGAAATCTAAACATTCCCTTCTTTAGCTCAAGTAGCTCCTCCTGGACTTTACCACAGGTGTCTAAAAGGAGGCAGATGACATGTTCAACATCCTGTCCAGGAAAATCCTTAGCCAGACCCCAAGTTCATGAGGCACCTCTTCTAGTTCCCATATTTCCACCAGCATAGTTCGGGTAACTGTTCTGTGGCTATAGAACTCAAGTTCTCTTTCCTTCAGCTTCCAATAGGATGGCCTCCACTGTGTTTCAGCCTGCACCAGTCTCTTCTTCATTCCTCCAAACTTCTCCACTCTTCCACCAGACACAAAATCAATGCCACCTGTGGTTGCAGGAGTCCACATGGCTCTGTTTTAGCTAACGACTGCTACATAATACATCACCCCAAATCTAATGGCTTCTCACAATTTCTTAGTCCTTCTTACAGCTCTGGGGGTTGACCACAAGGTTACTAGGCTTCAAGGTTACTAGGCTTCAAGAATGTTGCTGGCTTTGAGTTGGATGTCTAGAAGATCTAAAATAGACTCATACAGATGGATGGAAATCAGTACTGGCTGCAGGCTGGGAGCCCAGTTGGAGTTGGTTTAAGGCCTCCATTCTCCTCCAAGTGGGCTTCTCCACATGGCTGCTTATGCTTCTTCACAGCATGGCAGATGGATTCCAAGAAAACAGAGTCCAATGTGCAAGGACTTACCAGGCTTTCACTTGCATCACTCTTGCTAATGCTCCACTGGTCAAGGCTCATCACATGGCCAAGTCCAGAATCAGTGTGTGAGGAGATGCCTGGGGTACAAATTTAAAGCAAGCCAGAATACTGAAGGAGGTAGCCTTTCCCTCCTACAGGGGATCTTCCCAACCCAGGGATTGAACCCAGGTCTCCCACATTGCAGGCCGATTATTTACCAGCTAAGCCACAAGGGAAGCCCACAGTGTATATGAACCCTCTACCACGGACTTTATCATTTAACCATTGCAGCACTGCAAGGTAAATGTTATTAGCCTCATTTATTGATAATGAACTAAAGCAATAGTTTAGAGAGGTTATACTAACTTGCTTAAGTTCTCAGGGTCATACTGCTAGTAAATGCTGGAGCCAGCATTTAAATCTTCTAGTCTATCTTCTCAATGAGTGATGGAAACCAAGGTTAATATTCCTCTTAGAGAGATACCATGATTCTGCAGTGGAATGCTGACCACATTTTTGACCAGGACCCCCCTGTTTCACAAGAGGACTTCCCTGGTGGCTCAGATGGTAAAGCACCTGTCTATAATGTGGGAGACCTGGGTTCAATCCCTGTGTTGGGAAGATCCCCTGGAGAAGGAAATGGCGATCCACTCCAGTACTATTGCCAGGAAAATCCCATGGACAGAGGACCCTGGTCGGCTACAGTCCATGGGGTCACAAAGAGTCGGACACGACTGAGTGACTTCACTTTCACTTTCACCTGCTTTACAAAGGCCAGGTCAACATAAGACATGGTGTCTCAGCATTAATAGTCAATGGAATAGCTCAGAACAGAATTGGGAACACATGTGACCCAGACATCCAAACAACCTCACTGGGATTTCTAATTTATTTGTCAACTTTTCTCTAATTCACAGTTCCTAAAGCACTCCCAGATGACAGAGAAGTACCAAAACTTGAGGGATTTAGTGGATTATGCTACTTCAGCCACCACAAAAAAAAAAAGGGGGGGGGGGCGGGGGGTATTGGAGCCAACTTGTGGACTTCTGTTGGTTTCTTAGACTACTACATAACTGGTCTGAGCTGGAGTCCTAGGAGGACAAATTGATGCAAAAACACAAATACATAAAATACAAGGACAGTAAAGTGTAAAGGGTACTATCTCTTTTTCTGACAATCAAATCTACCAAAACCAGGTTTCCGCCTCTTTATAAATGAGGTTACTTCAGACATTCCTCGACTATAAATGCCACAATGACAGGAAGCATGGTATCTCAGTCCCTGCAACATCGCTGCACCCTGAAAAGTGGTGGCCACACTGTCAGCACTCAGCAGACAGTGAATGGGTCATTGTGTGATCTAACCATGCATAGAACTTCCTGATAATTTAGAGTAACCTGTTCTAAACAAGGTTTGTGGTGTGTAAGCAAGGATGAGAGTGGGGGCTTTTAAGCCTCTCCCCCAGGCTCCTGCTGTAGGTTTTGACACCACTGCCCCCACTGGGGATCCACTTTTAAGTCTCAAACTTCTGGAAATTTTTGTGACATGAGGAAAGCTGCTTTGATACTGCCTGAGGAACTAGTTTCATTCTGTACATTTGAGTTACAAACAGAAAAGACAGAAGGAAATCTCTGTAACATGCAGCTCTGGGATTCTTTCAGGATGCCCAAGTAGAGCGCCCCATGGCTCTCTCTACTTCTGGGTGGCAATCTTACATGTAGGGACTTTACTAGGTGGAAGTGGCCTCTGCAAGCTTCAGTGCTTTTTGCTCCTGTTTTGCTCCAGCATGTCTTACATTAATTCTCTACTAGCTTCCTGAAAGTCAGATAAAGAAACTTGCACCTTTTGGCATGACACTCTGATGGGATTTATAGCACAGCAGCTAGACAGGAGATATTAGGCACCAAAAAAAAAAAAAGAGAGAGAGAGAAAGAAAGAAAACGAATACCACCAAAACTTAACGGATGGAGCAAAAGAAGTTCTCAGAGTGAAGTTTATAACAATAAATGTGTACATGAAGAAAAAAGAACGCTCTCAGATAAGCAACCTAATAAGGAACCAGAAAAATAAGAACATACCAAGCCCAAAATTAATATAGGGAAAAGAACAGAAAGGAAATAAATTAAATAGAAAATAAAAAATGACATAAAATCAATGAAACTAATAAGCGCTGTTGTTTTTAAAAAAATATAAACAAATCTTTAGCTAGACTCATCTAGAAAAAGAAAGGACTAAAATAAAATTCTAAATGAAGGAGAAGACATTACAAATGATAAGATACAAGAACAAAGGATTGTTAGAGACTTCGATGAACATTTATATACCAAAAAGTCGGATAACCTAGCAGATACAGATAAATTCCTCTTTGTTCTCATATATCCTAAAGTTCCTTAAATACCTAAAACACTCTTTCTTATTGTAGGCTTTTTTGAGACACTATGTAAGGTTATTATTATGTGACTTAGGTCTCTTTTACATTTCTTTCACATGAGAGCATTCCCCTTCCTTTCCCATGTCATTGAGTAGCTTGAAAAAAACTGGGCTCAGAATCCTGAAGGACTTGCCACACTGAATAAGTTATGAAGCCACTTCTTAAGCTGTGAACCACCCCCTGGCCAGCTAGGATTTCCAGAGGTGTATCATTTGATATTGTGGACAATCTGCATTGTCTCAGTTAATGAAACTGGTGCACGTATCATCTGTGCCTACACCTCCCTACTCCTCCCCTGAATCCACTTAGAACCCCAAGCAATAGCTTTCTTCTCTAGGAGGTCCATAACAGTTTTCGAAGGAGAGCTGAAAAGGAGAGTAGTGTTTCCACAATCCAGAGAAACAGAAGCCTAGGGCTGTGTAGGCGCTCTGCTGGGAAAGAACAAAAGTTGATTGTCTCAGGAAAACAAACAGCCAACAGTATCTGTGTTCTGGAAGAGGAATCTCCTATCACAAACACATGTAGAGGACTTTCCGAGGTTCAGCAGCAGAGCTGCCACATCTCTTCTTGGAAGGCAGGCAGCAAGCAGCAGGCTGGGGTGCTCAGGTGGATTTCATGTGAACCCAGATTGCTCCTTTCCTTGTACTTACACGCAGCCTGCATCAGCAGGTTAGAAACAATAATATGGATGAAGCGCCCACAGCTCCAGCTCGGAGCACCTGGTAGCCAGCACCTTGCACTGGATGCTAAGGCTCCTGGACAGGGGGATTGATGAGCTGGCCAGGGGTCCTCTTCTACACAGCAGCCCAGCAGCACTGGCAGCTCATCCTGGCCACATCTTGCATGGCTGCTTCAAGGTTCTGAACTTCAAGGCAAGAACTCATGCCTTCTGAGTTCCCACTCACCTGGGCTACTTTCAGGATCCAGTTTCCTCCCAATAATCCAGGGGAGCCTGATAGGAACCCCTGGAGGAACCAGAAATGAAAAACTCTAAGATACTCCTTTTGATGAGCTAAGAGAGCAGCTCAAATGCAAACATGCACGTGCTTCAGTCTGGATGAACACATGCTGGCTGGCTGTCAGCTTTGAGCCAGGCTTGGTGCTCGGCACTCAGGCATAAGGAGAATATTCCAGACTACTCCAGACTGCAATATCCCATTCCTCCCAAAGCTGTCAGTCTGGGCACGGTAGTGTTCTATCCATCCCTGATCTTTTTTTTTTTTTTTCTCTCCTCAAGTATTTTCAGAATGGATTCCAACTTAAATGTTTCGTCTATAGCTTATAATCCTCTTGATACTGCCTTACACTATAAATAGATATCAATCATACTAATTAAATACCATTAGCATCTTTGAAGCCTTTTCAGGTGGCAGAGTGGTAAAGAGTCTGCCTGCCAATGCAGGAGATACAGGAGAGCTTGGGATGATGCCCTAGAGGAGGTAATGGCAACCCACTATTCCAGTATTCTTGCCTGGAAATTCACATGGGCAGAGGAACCTGGTGGCCTACAGTCCATGGGGTCGCAGAGAGTTGGACAAAGCTTAGCAACAAGTATCTTTTGCACAGGACATTACAACACTTCACAAACACTGGCCATGAGTAGTAAATTCATCTGTAAATTGATTCCAAATTCACAGATGGATAGTAGTAGGTGGGTGTATAGATTCGAGAAACATCAGAAAAAATTCTAACTTACCATTAATAACTTGCATTAATATCTCAGGCAAACCCCTCCACCTCCCTGAAGCCTTGTGTCCTCTCTGTATGCAACACTGGCAGCTGAAAATAAAATGATCCTCGGTATTTGAAACTCTGGGAGAGGTGACTTTTATTCATCATAATAGTAGCAGAAGCATTATTGATATGTAGACACCAGGGGTCTGGATGCTGTTTCTCCTGTACAGCAAAGTTTCACAGAAATAGATTTTCCTGCCTCAAATGCCAGGGGAGGTCATTTACACTGGTCTCTTTCACCCTTCTCTGCTGTACAATCTATGCAAGTTGATCATTGACAGTGAGCCTGACTACTCAGCAAGTTGAGCTATGCGCAGAAGGAAACTGGAGAAGACAATGGCACCCCACCCCAGTACTCTTCCCTGGAAAATCCCATGGATAGAGGAGCCTGGTAGGCTGCAGTCCGTGGGGTCGCTAAGAGTCGGACACGACTGAATGACTTGACTTTCATTTTTCACGTTCATGCATTGGACAGGGAAATGGCAACCTACTCCAGTATTCTTGCCTGGAGAATCGCAGGGATGGGGGAGCCTCGTAGGCTGCCATCTATGGGGTCTCACAGAGTCAGACACAACTGAAGTAACTTAGCAGCAGCAGCAGCAGAAGGAAACAGCTGGAGCCAATCCATGAGGACAGGTAGAATAAGTCCAGGTTGCTGAACTCCTGCCCATGTGCTCACTTGAAATTCCAGGTAGTCTTGGAGAGCAACCTTCGGCTGTTTGTAATGCCACAGTCCTTTATTTAGTAATTTATGTCCTGTATGTGCTAAGTGAACTAAAATTATTCACTGTGTATCTGACTTACAAATCGACTCCTTTAAGTCCTAAGGAATCAATCACTCTGTTCAATTGTTGTTTAGTCCCTAAGTTGTGTCTGAATTTTTGTGACCCTAAATTCCAAATAACCTTACAAGGTTCTTAAGGGATGTCTTAAATGAAATACCTCACATTGAAGAATAAAATATAAAGCTCCATAGTTGGAGTAAATTTTTTTTTAAACTGTATGTCTGAATGCACTTAAAAAACAACAACAAAGGTATCCTCAAAAGTTTTCCCAAAAATGACAGAAAAGCATAGGTGAAGTCAACTTATCCAGAAATAACTATAAATTTGGGCACTTTGGTGTAAGTTGAAACAGGTTTAGTATTTCTCTTGGTTTCTAAAAGTCAGAGTCTTTAATTAAAAATAAAACTAAAGTTAGATGACTGGTGTTTTGACATCCAACCAAGTTTTATTTCCGATACAACTATCCAGACTAAAACACCACTCGTGGCAAAACTTGCCCATTTTTATGTGAATGTTTATACTCAGCTCTCTTAGCTCCACACCATCATGTCCTGTTCTAAGTTAAGTAATCTTGTCCAACGGTACGTGGAAGTACACTTACGTGTTCATTTCACCTTGCTGTAAATCCTTTCCAAATGTCTGACAGAGAACCTGGATGAAGTGTGAAGGCCCCAGACGGTAGCCATCAGACAAGAAACATATGCTAACACCCACCACACTCTTCAGGGTTATATGATCAGTAAGGTTTCTGAATGGGCCACCCAAGACTCAAAAGATTCCAATTGGTTTTCTTTCACCTTGGACTTTCTCGTGATGTCGTGCATAAAGCGAAGAGTCTGAAGACAGATAACCTGCGTCCAAATACTAACTCCACCATTTCTTGCTGTGTCATCACAGGCAAACCATTTAAATCCTCTGAGCCCCAGTTTCTTCCTTCTACCTACCCACCTACCTATCCATCCATCCATCCATCCATCTTCTACCTTCATCTATCACAGCAGGTTGTGGTAAAGAGGAAAAGAGGAAATAGAAAGAGGGAGGCACTTTGAAAACTGCAAATGCAAAAATTAACAGCAATCGTTCAGATGATGATAGATGGACAAGGGCTTAGGGCCTAGGCCTAAACTTTGGCTTTCTATTGTCTGAGGGTTTCTGGGATTTGAGGCAAGAGTGAAGCAGGGAACGTGGGCCAGGGGACGATGACTCCCTGGATAGTTCCATGATGTGGTCCCTGGGCCAAGTCAACATGATTGTCATTAAGTGTGAAAGAAATGAGTGTCACACGTCAGAGGAGGAGAGTAGTGGTAACGTGAAATAATAAGTTGGGAGCTGAGGACCTGTTAGACCTGGATCCTGCACTAGAAGGAGGGCAGTAGGAGGAAATGTGGAAAGAGCCTGAACCAGACCAAATGGAGCCATTTCTGGACCCCTGTTTTTTCATTCTCCTTATGTGCTTTTGGATATAGAGACCTTCAATTTCCTGCTTGGTTACCCTTAAAGTAATTCTTTAAACTGTATGTCTTTTCAAATTATTCATTTGTGCATCTTTCAAAATGCATAATAATACTATCATTTGACAAAAAACAAAAACCACTATATGTCTCTTCACATGTGTTTAACATCTCAACCATTTCTTCATCAACTTAAATCGTTGCAAAGGATATAATCTCTGGTGAATCAGAAATATGAAATTTAAAAAATAAAATCCTAATATGACTTCTTCACTGTTTACAGGACAATCTAATACCACAGCAGCAACTTGATATCTACCATAATTAATTTTAATATACACCTACAAGCTCATCTTTAGTAAGCAAAAATTATTTCATTTATTCCTTAAAGTTGTATTTCCACTCTACTTTCTTCACATAATTTTATGTTAATGTGATACATTTTATGCCTAAAATCCTTTCATTTATCATCCATAATTATTTGCAGCAAAAATATCATATAACTTGAATTCAATTTTGTACATTTTAATTTGAAGGTAATGTTTAAAATCCTATAGCCAAATAGCTCTAGATATTAAAGAAATAATTCTAAACTGAATTATCACTATAGATACTATTAATATGTGATTTATAACACAGGATTTTATTAATATAAAACATAAAAAGTAAAATTTTATTGGAAAAAAGTTTTCTTCAGACTTACTAAATTAACTTGCATCTATTTCCTAAAATAGATGGCAATGCTCACCAACATTAATCACATTTTACAATTATTGTTGACATAGTTGTTGTACACACTATGAAACATTTTTCATGAAAATGAAAGGAACTTTATCATAGTAATGTCCATTACCGAGCTCCCTCTGATAGGGTGATCTATCATCAAAATGATTTTTAATGATTTAACTTTTGACAGAGCTCAACTCGATCTTCCCCCAAATTTCATGAAAGCAAAGTATTAGAAATCATCTGAGTTGGAAAAAGATTTAATACTAAATCAACAGACTTTCACTTTCTCAAAAACACTATTTTGTCTGGCACTCAAAAGATTTGTGGACCCTGGAGAAACTCATCATAGTAAGCCGAAGGAGAGAAGGCAGGTCTCACATTTATGGAGAGGTCTTTGTAGAAAGCAAGACTCTCCACCCACCTGGGACTGCTCACTGCTGCTCAGCTCCCAGCAGAGCAACCTTTGGAAAGGGTGCACAGGCAGGCTGTGGATCTTCAATTTATTTTTAATCCATGTATTGATGTAACCTTAGCCAGCATTCACATACCACCAAGCATGTGGGGGTCCAATTGTGAAGGCGACCACTTTGGACTGTCTGGGAGCTGACTCCCACTGACCTGGGAGCTGAGTCTCAGCAGAGCCAGCAACCCTGGACAGTGGGCGATTCCCTGACCTCTCCAGCTGGCATTCTCCAAACAGGGTTGGGGCAAGGGCACAGAGGGGCATCTGTGCTGGTTGAAAATGTGAGTGATTCCCAGTGAAGAGAGAATCCCAGTTGAAAAACATTTGGGAAAGCTCCCTTTTATTTCCCCCTCTTAGAGACTTGCAATCAAACAAGAATGCTAAAGGCTAAAGAAAGCTGTTTAACTTTCTTTAGCATAGATTTTTGGAAATCAGTTTGCTCCCCCACCCCAATCTTTTCTCCCAAAGGACACACAGTTATATAGAAAGTGAAAGTGAAGTCGCTCAGTCATGTCCGATTCTTTGCAACCCCAGGAACTGCAGCATACTAGGCTCCTCCGAACATGGGATTCTCCAGGCAAGAATACTGGAGTGGGTTGCCATTTCCTTTTCCAGGGGAAATTCCCAACCCAGGGATCGAACCCAGGGATCAATCCCTGGTCTCCCGCATTGGAGGCAGACACTTTAACCTCTGAGCCACCAGGGAAGCCTGGTCAGTTATATAGAAAGAGACTTTAAATCATCTGCTCTGATCCCCAGAGTGCCAGACTGAGTCTCCTTTGAGGTTTATGTGGTCTGACCTGTTCGTGACAGCTACAGGCCTCTCTAGTTTCCAGGGGACCTGAGATTGGTTGGTTTTCAAGGACTGTTAACCTGCTAGGGCAGTGTTACCCTCTGCCTCCGTCTTCCTACTGATGTTATCCGTTTTTAGATGGACGTTCTAGTACAACAGGAAGGTTTCTGTGCTACTGATGTAGGGGCAGCACCCACTGCAGCCATGAACTTGAAGCCTTATGATCAGATCTCACATAACCACCAGTGGAGGGTCAGTTTGGTGCCTCCCTAGCTGTCTTTCTGCACCCCATGGTCCATGATGGTGTGCGCCAAGTCAAGAGTGGAGTATAATTAGATGCAGAATACAATTAAACTCAAACATATATGAGTGGAATGTGTGTGTGAGAAAGAGACTGTGTCTTATTAAATGACTGTCTTTTTAACATCCAGAGCCACGTGGATTATAATCATCCTGTTTGAATTGTCCATCTTTTCATTGCCAAGCATGAAGAGTTCGCTACATTACCATGATGAAGATGAGAATACACAGTTCAAGTACCCGCTGGGGAGAGATGTCCCTGAGGCTGTTCACTGCATGCGAAAGAGGGCTGGGTCACCTGACTTGGGTCACATTTTGGAACTTCAAAGGCATTTGATCTAAGACACCACAACTGACAATACACAAGAACAAGTCCCTGCTATCCTTTCCTCCAGGAAGACCCCAGGACATCAAGTTAGAAATCAGTCAACATACAGTGCACCAGTGCTGAACATTTTGGTTAGCATGGAGATCCAACCAGACTTTCCACTCTGACAGCAACTCAGAACTCAAACAAATCTGTCATACCTTCCGGGAACAAGGTTGGAGAGTGGAGCATCTCTGTTCTTGGAACACAGGAACTGTGAAGCGTTCTGACGGTACCTTCACTCTGCACACAATCTTCACTCTACACAGAACAAGACAGCTGATGAGAACCAGAGGCCAACCACATGGATGACTGGTCCAGCCTCAAATGGAACTGGATTGGCCCTTGGGAAGCCTCTGCTCTCACCTGTGAAGCTGCAAAATAACCAGTGCATTTCTTTAAGCCTCTGCAAACCAAGAACAGAACTCAAAACAGCTGGAAGAAATGAGATAAGGCATCACAACTAGCTTTTCATCTTAAAACCACTGGGGATTTCCTGGGAACTCAGGCTCCCAAACTCCTTTTTATGGGAAGACAAGGGTCAAATGGTTTGCCTACAGGTGAAGGGGGGGAGCTTTCAGCATTTCAGGTCATGGGTTCTAGATATTAAGGTTCAGAGAAACCTGCAGGGAAGTGCCAGGGAATAAACACCACACAGAAAGTCTGTGAGCAGGATAATCTACATGCTCAGTGAAACCTCCTGGACAAATTTGGCTTAAATATTTTTTTTTAATGCTTTGTAGGAGGACTGGTAAGAAGAGCTGGGTGAGGAAAACAAAGTACCGAGATTAAAATTTATTCTGTGTAATGAGATAGGCAAAATACAACCTCAAATAATAATATGTCTAAGCATAAGTCTTAAGGAATACAGCTTTATTTATTAAACAAGATGTATGGGGTTGCACAGAGTTGGACACGACTGAAGTGACTTAGCAGCAGCAGCAGCAACTTTTAATTACACTAATATTCCTCCTATGGTTTCAAATCATCCTGATCCTCTTCTTAATATGCTCATTGTCTATGCCCTTCATGTGTCTTATGACCATAATTTTAACTCTTTAAAGCAGCTGCATGACATAAATATGGATCTGTGAAAAGCATATAATAAATATGTCATGTCAAGCTTTCCTACCATTAACAACTTATTAATTTTTTTTAAATATGGTACAATTGATGCGAGAACACTGAAAAACCAAGGAGATGATGTTGCTAAATTAGGAACTTCTGGCTTCTCATCCTTTATAACTGAAGGTTGTTAACAAGATTATTCTTTTAATCCCTTTGCCACTCTGCCATCTTTACTCTAGGTTTATGGATGTTCATAACATCCTTGCTTAACAACTGTTCTAGGAAGCGAATTCTGTTCATTCATCTCAAATATCCTGTTCATTGCCATCAATCAGGGCCCAGGCCATGTCCCAGCCCTCCCAACCTAGTCTTCTCTCCTGACCACACTAGCTCACTTCCATGCAACTTCCTCCTAAATTCCTGCCACACTCTCTTTGCTATCACTGAAAATTCAAAACTTACCACCTGACATTGTCATTCACATATAAAAATATTATATACATTATTTAAAATATGTAAAATATAATATGTAAGATATATGTAAAATATAAAGAAATTATAAAGAGTCCTTCAAATAAAGAATTCCACTGAATTTGTTCCAGATGACTTGGTGTGTTTTTTCTTATCCTCTACTTGTATGACAGTCATTTGAAATTCAACTATTATTAGAACTGCAAGAAAGAGAGGACTAGGATCTTGCCTCCTGGAGCTCCCTTGTCAGTACTTTTATCCACCTTCCCCAGTCTCATGCCCCCTTGAGCTTTCCTTTCTCTCTTTCTCTCTCTTTCATGACCCACTTTTTTATTCTTTTTATAGGTTTTTCTACAATATTTTCTTTTTACCTTTTGTTTTTTTGGAGTATGTTTCATCATTTCCATTCTTTACTGTTTAATCTTTCTCAGAAGCACAAGTACACACACACACACACACACACACACACAAGTTCCCATACAAGCTCTGTGTTTAGGTGCTGTTTGGGCTGTCTCTGTGTTTGATTCACATTTTATTATTCCACAATATTACCACATGCCAGGAGAGGCAACCATTTTCCTGTCTGCTTCTCCTTTTGACCCACATGACACTAAAATGAAGCAAAAGGAAGGGTCGCAGACAGACCACTGAATGCTTTAAGATGCTGCCCTTTTAGAATTACATCTCATGTTTTCCAAAGCATCAGAGCCCTGGACAGTCATTTGGCACCTTCTGCAGGACACAAAGAGCCAGATGCTGGGAAAATCAGATCTGATTGAATCTGATGTAATTCAAGGTGGCCACCCCATACCTAGAACCACTCTGAATAAACCATTTCCTGCTGTCAAAATAACTGTACTAACCAAAGCAATCTACAGATTCGATACAATTTGTATCAAATTACAAATGCTGTTTCTCATAGAACTAGAACAAAACATTTTACAGTGTGTATGGAAATACAAAACACTCTGAAGAGCCAAAACAATCTTGAGAAAGAAGAGCAGGAGCTGACAGGATCAGGCTCCCTGGTCTCAGACTACACTACAAGCTACAGTAATCAAAACATTGGTACTGGCACAAAAACCAAAATATATTGCATAGATCAATGGGACAGGATAGGAAGTTCAGAGAGAAACCCACACACCTGTGGTCAATTAATCTAGGACAAAGGAGGCAAGACTGTACAATGGAGAAAAACAGCCTCCTCAATAAGCAGTGCTAAGAAAACTGGACAGCTACATGTATAAGAATGAAATCAGAACACTCCCTAACACCATCCACAAAAATAAACTCAAAATGGATTAAAGACCTAAACATAAGGACAGACAATATAAAACTCTTAGAGGAGAACACAGGCACAACACTCTGCCACAAATCACAGCAATGTATCTTTTTTGACCCACCCCTTAGAATAATGAAACTAAAATCAAAAGTAAGCAAATGGGACCTAATTAAACTTAAAAGCCTTTGCACAGCACAAGATATCATAAACAAGACAGAAGAAAGCCCACAGAATGGGGGACAATATTTGCAAATGAGGCAACTAACAGATTAATCTCCAAAACATTCAACCAGCTCAAAGAGTCAATATCAAAAAACAAACAACCCATTCAAAAAATGAGTACAAGATCTAAATAGACATTTCTCTAAAGAACACTTACAGATGGCCAAAAAGCACATGGAACGATGCTCAGAAAGGATGCTCAACATCCCTAATTATTAGAGAAGTGCAGAAATTCTACAATGGGGTATCATTTCACACCAGTCAGAATAGCCAGCATAAAAAATCTACAAACAGTAAATGCTGGAGAGGATGCGGAGAAAAGCGAGCCCTCCTACAGTGTTCATGGGATTGTAACTAGGTACACCCACTGTGGAGAACAGTATGGAGGTTTCTTGAAAAACTAAATATAGAGCTGTCATATGAGTCAGCAATCCCACTCCTGGTCAATTATCCAGAGGAAACCATAATTTAAAAAGATACATGCACCCCAATGTTCATTGCAGCAATATTTACAATAGCCAATATATGGAAGCAACCTAAATATTCATCAACAGATGAATGGATAAAGATGTGGTACACACACACATACACACAATGGAGTGTTCAGTTCAGTTCAGTTCAGTTCAGTCGCTCAGTCGACTCCGACTCTTTGCGACCCCATGAATCGCAGCACGCCAGGCTTCCCTGTCCATCCAACTCCCGGATTTCACTCAAACTCACGTCCATAGAGTCCGTGATGCCATCCAGCCATCTCATCCTCTGTCGTCCCTTTTCCTTCTGCCCCCAATCCCTCCCAGCATCACAGTCTTTTCCAATGAGTCAACTCTTCGCATAAGGTGGTCAAAGTACTGGAGTTTCAGCTTTAACATCATTCCTTTCAAAAAACACCCAGGGTTGATCTCCTTTAGAATGGACTGGTTGGATCTCCTTGCAGTCCAAGGGACTCTCAAGAGTCTTCTCCAACACCACAGTTCAAAAGCATCAATTATCTGGCGCTCAGCCTTCTTCACAGTCCAACTCTCACATCCATACATGACCACTGGAAAAACCATAGCCTTAACTAGACGAACCTTTGTTGGCAAAGTTATGTCTCTGCTTTTGAATATGCTATCTAGGTTGGTCATAACTTTCCTTCTAAAGAGTAAGCATCTTTTAATTTCATGGCTGCAGTCACCATCTGCAGTGATTTGGGAGCCCCCCAAAATAAAGTCTGACACTGTTTCCCCATCTATTTCCCATGAAGTGATGGGACCAGATGCCATGATCTTCGTTTTCTGAATGTTGAGCTTTAAGCCAACTTTTTCACTCTCTACTTTCACTTTCATCAAGAGGCTTTTTAGTTCCTCTTAACTTTCTGCCATAAGGGTGGTGTCATCTGCGGTTATTGATATTTCTGAGGTTATTGATATTTCTCCCAGCAATATTGATTCTGGCTTGTGCTTCTTCCAGCCCAGCGTTTCTCGTGATGTACTCTGCATATAAGTTAAATAAGCAGGGTGACAATATACAGTCTTGACGTACTCCTTTTCCTATTTGGAAACAGTCTGTTGTTCCATGTCCAGTTCTAACTGTTGCTTCCTGACCTGCATACAGATTTCTCAAGAGGCAGATCAGGTGGTCTGGTATTCCCATCTCTTTCAGAATTTTCCACAGTTTATTGTGATCCACACAGTCAAAGGCTTTGGCATAGTCAATAAAGCAGAAATAGATGTTTTTCTGGAACTCTCTTGCTTTCGATGATACAGTGGATGTTGGAAACTTGATCTCTGGTTACTCTGTCTTTTCTAAAACCAGCTTGAACAAATGGAGTATTACTCAGTGATAAAAAGAATGAAATGATGCCTTTTGCAGCAACATGGATGGACCTAGAAATTTTCATACTAAATGAAGTAACTCAGAGAGTGAAAAACAAATACCATATGATATCACTTAACAGTGGAATCTAATAAAAATAAGTTTGTTTTCAAAACAGGAACCAACTCCCAGATCTCAAAATCAAACTTATATTTACCAAAGGGGAAATTTGGAGGGAGGGATAAATTAGGAGATTGGAATTAATATATATACACTACTATGCATAAAATAGAAATAGATAACTAATAAGGACCACCAATATATTACAGGGAATTAACTCAATAACCCATATGGGAAAACAATCTGAAAAGAAGGGGTATATATGTGTGAATCACACACACACACACACGCACACACACACATATATAAGTTTTATATATATATAACTTATTCACTTTGCTGTACACCTGAAACTAGCACAACACTGTAAATCATATATACTCCAATAAAAAATTTTTAAAAATTATCTCCTGCTGGGACAAGGCTTTATATCCCTTTAGAACAAATCTCTACAACTCCCAATAAATATCTCAGAAGCTAAGGGGTCTTTCCTATGACTTCCTTCCATTTTCTTTGCTGTTTCATAAAGTATCTTTATTCAGTCCAAAGAGTCATGAGCATTGAGGGGCCCAGTGGCAACCAGTAACAACCAGTGTGAGAGAAGAAGTCACATTTTGTTTGTTTTTTTCCATCTCTAGCATCCAGCACAGAGACTGGACTCTGGAATTGGTTGGTTTTGGTTGTTTGGTTTTTGAAGCACATCATGTGTATTTAATATATGAGGCGGAGAACTATGACACACAGATTATTTTAAGAAGAGAGATTTTTCTAGATGTTCCAGCCTAGGTGGGTTATAAGTGAAAAACTCCTAACTTGGAACCCTCTCTCCACCTCTTAAATCTATTAAAAATAAAGGAGGACACACTAAAAAGAAAAACCAATGGAAACGGAGTAGGACCCTGTGAGGATCTGCCCACAAACACTGCCTTTTGTTTGTAGAAAAGCTTTAGCCTCTGAGGCTTTGACCAAAGAGCAAATGTAATCAGAGAAGTGAGAAAATGCTGAAACAAAAACAGTTGAGCAAGACAAAATAATGGATAGGTAAAACTTCAAACAAAATCAAGGACATTTAATTTCTCCTCAAGGGCTGTAGATAACATTCTGAGCCATATCCTTGAATTCTTCTGCAGATACTGAAATGCCCACCAGCTGGAAGAAGTTAACTGCATGTTGACTAAACCTATGTACACCCCAGACGAGTTGAAACCTGATGTTTGATGATACTGACTCCTAAAGTCACCCAGTTACCTCACCACCACCCAGTCCAGAAGGATGTACACCAGCCATCAGGCACCACACACTCTCACCCCTAACTCTGCCATTAAAAACCCTTCCCTGAATTTGGGGGAGAATGGATACATGTATGTGTGTGGCGGAGTCACTCGCTGTGCTCCTGAAACTATCACCGCATTGTTCGTTGGCTATACTCCAATATAAAATAAGTATCTTTTTAAAAATTGTTTTCATCTTTAGGAAACCTAAGCCACATATTTTTCTTTATTCTAGTTTACCAAAAGGTGCATTCATTTTTTTCCAAGTATTCTAACTATTTGGAAATGTTTAAAATTTTGTTAAATCTCTCATTAACTAGTCTGTCCTCCTTACTTAATACAAATATATGTCCTCCAGTATAATACAAAACTTGGGGACATATATTTCTATACCACTATCTCTATATCTACTGCTGTGTGTGTGTTTATGTGTGTCTATATCTAGCTATTTCTCCATACTGGAAATATGTTGTGTAGTATTTTGAAGCTTGCCTTGCTTAACAATAAATCACTGACATTAAAACAAACAAACAAACAAAAAAAAAAACACCACTGACAATGAAACCCTTCCCTGGAAGCCATCAGAGACTTTGGGTCTTTTGAGAAAGAACCCTCTGTTCTCCTTGCCTGGCCCCACACTGGGCACCTTGCAGGAAACACCAGTTTCCTTCATCACAACCTGGTGTCAGAAGATTGGTTTGACTGTCTATTGGGCAAGTGGACCCAAGTCTGGTTGGGTAACAAAATCAATAACCAACTCCTGCAGGAGGACAGGAAGGAATGAATAGATTGTGGTATAAGTTCTCCATAAAACCTAGCCTAGAACTGGAGAAATACTAGGCGATTTCAATATTCTCCTTAAAATTGATAGTTTAATTATCAGCCCAGTGTGATGGTTAATTAATCTGTCGACTTGGCTAGAATATGATCCCAGCTGTTTGGTCAAACACCAGTTTAGATGTTTCTGTGAAGGTATATTTTATATGTGATTTATATTTAAATCAGTAACTTTGAATACAACTGATTACCCTTCATAATGTCCAGGGGCATCATCAGTTAACAGCTATCAGAGCAAAGACTGAAGTTCCTCAAAGTGGAAGGATGCTTTCAAATTGTGATGCTAGAGAAGACTCTAGGGAGTCCTTTGGAGGTGGGGGTTGGGGGGTGAGATACAGGATGGACAGACACATGAACACCCATGGCTGATTCATGTCGATGTACGGCAAAAGCCACCACAATACTGTAAAGTAATTAGCTTCCAATTAAAATAAATAAATATTTTAAAAAACAAAAATTAAAAAAAAAAAACTAGCACTACACAGACCTTTTGAGATTTTTTTAAAGCTATGGAACATGATGAGTAAATGAGGAAGAAGGATATTTTTTACTATGACTGTTCATGCGTTCACATTTTTCATTAGCTATGTATAAGAAAAATCACTTAATATAGCATCTGTTATCCAAACAATGGCAAAAGATTCCATTTACTGTTTTCAGTGTATTTCAGAAATCAATGTCTAAATTTAATTCATAAGTTTTGGCAACATACCTTTTGTTAGTTCTCTAGTTATACTCCTGGCTAATTCCTGCTGCATCTGAAATAAGTCAAATATTATTTATATTTAAGTTAAGCAAGAGATATTGTCATAGGAATGACACAGAACTGACTAAATGTGACATTTAAATAATACTTTTAGAGACTAGACCTAACTTGAAGATTACTTAAGTAGAAAAATAATCACATAAATAAAAGAAAATGAATTCCCACTTATTCTGCTTTTAGATAACAGAGAACATATATATGGAATGCTATTTAATCTGATAAAATGTACAATAAATACCAGTCTATTGAGAACACACAGTTTCAGAGAATTAGGGAATCATGCATAGTCCTAGAAATGACCCACAAGATTACTATTTCTCCCCTAAAAGCTCCTGCCCTAAATATATACTTCTGAGGCCTTTCTTTTGATTTCTAGGTGAGGATCGAGTTCAAATGGAGGAAGTAGTTTGAAATCAAACTGTTAATAAGGAGAACACATCTGTGATTTTCTTTAAACTTTTCCATTTAACAAAAACACAGAATGGCGAGAAAATTATACACAAGAAAACAAGGTACCAGCAAGTTTTAATTCTAAAGATGTTTAGTAAGAAGGATTCTCTCATGACTGTTAGCTTCCAAACTATGTCCCATAAAAGTAGAAGGTCCCACAGGGGTCACTGCAGAGTGGAAGAACAGAGAAATCACAGCTGCAGGGTCTCTGGTCGTTCCTTTAGCTAACAGGCTCTATACTTGTCTCTATTTTATATAATATGGTTCCATGTAAAAGTTTTTTGTTTTTTTTTTTGAAAGAAAGGTTGTTTTCTTTGGGGGAAAAAAAAAAACTTTTTGTAAGGTACGAGACTCATTGATTTAGTCAAATTTCCGAATTCTACAAAAGAAGTAACAAAGGCAATGGCCTTCTTACTGAGTCCTATTCCAGCTACTTCCTCAGATTAAGAAAAACACATAGATTTTTAACTATAACATAGAGAAAATGAATATGTAAAACCTTGTTTAAAATTCAATAACGCTTATGGCATGACATGACGTAGTAACTTTCTAACTAAATCATATGTTTTAAAGGCATGAATTAGAATAAATTATTTTTTTCAGATTTCTTTCAGTGGTTTATTAATACATGAAAGTATTATAATTTAATATACAGAAATAGAAGCCTGCAGCAATGTGTATGTGTTAGCCTTTTACGAAGAAGATGTAACAGCAATGATTTTATTCCCTATATTTTTTCTCCAACTTTAAAATTTGACATTTGTGGTGAATCATAAGATTTCAAGCATATGGGGGAAAAAAACAGAAATATATGCGATATTTACAGAATCATCTCGGGTGCTTTCATTCACCATTTAAAAACGGTTAAAAAAAATTCATTAAGCTGGATTCTGCCCTTGGATACACACAACAAAACTCCCATTGAAGTCAATGGAAATTGTACATGCATATCCAGGGGCAGAATTTGGCCCGCTGTGTTTAATTCACTCTGATCATTCCTATTAATTCAATATTAATATTTCCGTTCATTTATTCAATTAGTTCTGTGGTATTCAAAATTCATTGTATGTAATACATTGTGATCAGTCAATCATTTCTCAAACTCCTTTGGAGAAGTGGATATATTTAATCTATAAAGCATGAATTTTTTTTTTTTTTTAACACAGGAAAGGGAACTTGAAGGAGAAAATCTTTATTTGAATCAAGCAGGCCAAAACTGAAGAGATTCATCCTTAAAAGGATGTTTGCTCCCTCCAGATAAAACCTGGTTTATTAAAATAAGTCAACAAATGAATTATCCACATTTTGGGTTATTTAGGATAAAATTTAAAACACGCAACAGATCTCTCTTTACTGTCTAGCATACTTCTATCCAAAGCTCTCATCATTAGTTGATACATACAAAAAGCATGAGTGTAATCTCAATTAATAATCTAAATCTGGTCAGAAATTACAGTTGAACTTCATTTCTTCAGGCTGAAGTTTCAAGGGGAGGACTTATACTCCTACCCTCCATATGAGAAGAGAGGAGATTTATCTAACGGGTGAGTTTGGGACAAGGAACTAAGAAGTGCTTGCTTGGTTCCAAATCTGTTCTTTGAAAAGATGTAGGTGCCCACAGCACCGTGAACTTGGGTGTGCAGTAGGCAGCCTGCTCCTGGGACAGGGGTCAAGTATTTGCTTCCTCCCCTTAGGCCTGCATGAGGAAGTGTCTGACTTGGGATGAAGTGTTCAGAGGCCCGCTGTGACCGCACAGCTAAAGCACTTCCTCCAGTTTCATGACTCTCACATATAAGACCCGACATAGTTGCAGTGCTGTTGAAGAAACCCTAGACTGCTCTTCTATGATGGCAAAAAGTCAAATGAGAAAACAGGTTGAGACTGCATTTAAAAAGGGCTACTTTTATCTGAACCATGCTGCTGCTGCTGCTGCTAAGTCGCTTCAGCCGTGTCTGACTCTGTGCGACCCCATGGACTGCAGCCCACCAGGCTTCTCCGTCTGTGGGATTCTTCAGGCAAGAACACTGGAGTGGGTTGCCATTTCCTTCTCCAAAGCATGAAAGTGGAAAGTGAAAGTGAAGTCACTCAGTCGTGTCCGACTCTTAGCAACCCCATGGACTGCAGCCTACCAGGCTCCTCCATCCATGGGATTTTCCAGGCAAAAGTACTGGAGTGGGGTGCCATTGCCTTCTCCTATCTGAACCATAAACATCATGAAAACACTATCAAAATGATAAACCCGTGTGCACTGACAGAAATGGATATTTTAATCACAATGACTACACAATGAAAACTAGTTGCAATTTAAAGACTCTCCATCATTGCTATCTCAGTCATCATTCATCCAGGTGATGTCAAGACAAAGACAAAAGTGAGCTTCATTTACAATTTTTAAATATTTGATTTATCTACAAATTTAGAAACACTATACAAGTGCTCATCAAGATATTGTTTAGAAATTTAAATTAAAAAGAGAGAGAGAGAGAGAAAGAAAATTAATACCACCAAAACTTAAGGGATGGAGCAAAAGAAGTTCTCAGAGGAAAGTTTATAACAATAAATGTGTACATTAAGAAAAAAGAATTCTCTCAGATAAGCAACCTAATAAGGAACCAGAAAAATAAGAACATACCCAGCCCAAAGTTAATATTAGAAAGGCAAAGAACAGAATGGAAATAAATGAAATAGAAACTAAAAGAATAACATAAAATCAATGAAACTAATAAGCTCTGTTTTATAAAAAAATATAAACACATCTTTAGCTAGACTCATCAGGAAAAACAAAGGACTGAAATAAAATTCTAAATGAAGGAGAAGACATTACAAATGATAAGATACAAGAACAGGATCATTATAGACTTTGATGAACAATTATATATCAAAATATCTGAAAAGCTAGCAGATACAGACAAATTCCAAT
The DNA here is from genome assembly GCF_032452875.1 of Bos javanicus. NCBI lineage: Eukaryota > Metazoa > Chordata > Mammalia > Artiodactyla > Bovidae > Bos > Bos javanicus. Next base: position 729,301 of record NC_083868.1, read on the forward strand.
TTGTTCTCAAATATCCAAAAGTTCCTTAAATACCTAAAAAACTTTTTCTTACCATAGGCTTCTTTGAGACACTATATAGAGTTACTATTATGTGACTTAGGTCTCTTTTACATTTCTTTCACATTAGAACATTTCCCCCTCCTTTCCCATGTCATTGAGTAGCTAGAAAATACTGGGCTTAGAATACTGAAGGACTTGCCACATTTTGAACATGTTTCAAAGCCATTTCTTAAACTGAATCCCATGGCCAGCTATGATTTCCAGAGGCGTAACATTTGATATTGTGGACAGTCTTCATTGTCTCATTTGGTGAAACTGATGCATGTATCATCTGTGCCCACACCACCCTACTCCTCTCCTGGATCCACTTAGAACACCAAGCAATAGCTTTCCTCTCTAGGAGGTCCCTAATGGATTTCCAAGGAGAGCTGAAAAGGAGAGTAGTGTTCCCACAATCCATAGAAACAGAAGTCTAGGGCTGTGTAGGTGCTCTGCTGGGAAAGAACAAAAGTTGATTGTCTCAGGAAAACAAACAGCCAACAGTGTCTGTGTTCTGGAAGAGGAAGCTCCTATCACAAACACATGTAGAGGACTTGTTGAGGCTCAGCAGCAGAGCTGCCACATCTCTTCTTGGAAGGCAGCAGCAGGCTGGGGGGCTCTGGTGGATTTCTATGTGAACCCAAGTTGCTCCTTTCTTTGTACTTACACGCAGCCTGCATCAGCAGGTTAGAAACAATAATATGGATGAAGCTCCCACAGCTCGGAGCACCTGGGAGCCAGCACCTTGCTCTGGATGCTAGAGCTCCTGGGCATGAGGATTGATGAGTTGGCCAGGGGTCCTCTTCTACACACCAGCCCAGCAGCACTGGCAGCTCGTCCTGGCCACATCTTGCATGGCTGCTTCAAGGTTCTGAACTTCAAGGCAAGAACTCATGCCTTCTGAGTTCCCACTCACCTGGGCTACTTTCAGGATCCAGTTTCCTCCCAATAATCCAGGGGAGCCTGATAGGAACCCCTGGAGGAACCAGAAATGAAAAACTCTAAGATACTCCTTTTGATGAGCTAAGAGAGCAGCTCAAATGCAAACATGCACGTGCTTCAGTCTGGATGAACACATGCTGGCTGGCTGTCAGTTTGAGCCAAGGTTTGGTGCTTGGCACTGGGGTACATGGAGAATATTCCAGAATACTCCAGACTGGAATATCCCACTCCTCCCAAAGCTGTCTGTCTGGGCACAGTTGTGTTCTATCCATCTCTTATCTTTTTTTTCTTTTTTTTTTTTTCAACTATTTTCAGAATGGATTCCAACTTAAATTTTTCTTCTATAGCTTATATTCTGTTGCTACTGCCTTACACTATAAATAGATATCAAATCATACTAAGAAAATACCATTAGCATCTTTGAAGGCTTTCCAGGTGGCAGAATGGTAAAGAATCTGCCTGCCAATGCAGAAGATTTAAGAGAGCTCAGGAAGATGCCCTGGAGGAGGGAATGGGCACTGACTCCAGTATTTTTGCCTGGTAAATCTCATGGACAGAGGAACCTGCCAGGCCACAATCCATGTGGTCACAGAGAGTTGGACAAAACTTAGCGACTGAGCATGCACACAAGTATCTTTGGCACAGGACATTACAACACTTCACAAACACTGGCCACGAATAGGAAATTAATCTGTGAATTGATTCCAAGTTCACAGGTGGATAGTAGTAGGTGGGTGTTTAGAGTCAAGAGATAACAGAAAATATTCTGACTTACCACTAATAATTTGCATTATGATCTCAGGCAAGCCCCTCCACCTCCCTGGAACCCTGTGTCCTCTCTGTATGCAGCACTGGCAACTAAAAATAAAATGATCCTCAGTATTTGAAATGCTGGGAGAGGTGACTTTTATTCATCCTAATAGAAACAGAAGCATTATTGATATGTAGACACCAAGGGTCTGGATGCTGTTTCTCCTGTACAGCAAAGTTTCACAGAAATAGATTTTCCTGCCCTAAATGCCAGGGGAGGTCATTTACACTGGTCTTTTCCACCCTTTCCTGTTGGACAATATACGAACATTGGTCACTGACAGTTAGCCTGACTACTCACAAGTTGAGTTGTGCTTAGAAGGAAACAACTGGAGCCAATCCACGAGGACAGGTAGAATAAGTCCAGGTTGCTAAACTCCTGGCCATCTGCACACTTGAACTTCCATGTGGTCTTGGAGAGCAACCTTCGGCTGTTTATAAAGCCATAGTCCTTTCTTTAGCAAATTATGTTCTGTGTGTGCTAAGTGAACTAAAATTATTCACTGTGTATCTGACTTACAGATGGACTCCTTTAACTTCTAGGGAATCAATTACTCTGTCGTTCAGTTGCTGTTTAGTTGCTAAAGTTCTGTCTGAAGTTTTTGTGACCCTGAATCCCAACTAACTTTAAAACGTTTTAAGGGCTCAGCCTCAAATGAAATACATCACAATGAAGAATAAAAATATCAAGCTCCATAGTAGGAGTAATTATTTTTTAAATTGTATGTCTGAATGCACTTTAAAAAAAAAAAAGTATCCTCAAAAGTTTTCCAAAAAATGACCCAAAAGCATAGGTGAAGTCAACTTAGCCAGAAATAACTATTAATTTGGGAAATTTGCGGTAAGTTGAAACAGGTTTAGTATTTTCTTGGTTTCTAAAAGTCAGTGTCTCTAATTAAAAATAAAGCTAAAGTTAGACGACTGGTGTTTTGACATCCAACCAAGTTTTATTTCCGGTACAACTATCCAGACTAAAACACCACTTGCAGCAAAACTTGCCCATTTTTATGTGAATGTTTGTTTATACTCAGCTCTCTTAGCTCCACACCATCATGTCCTGTTCTAAGTAATCTTGTCCCACAGTACGTGGAAGTACACATATGTGTTCATTTCCCCGGCTGTAAGTCCTTTCCAAATGTCTGGCAGGGAACCTAGATGAAAGTGTGAAGGCCCCAGACAGTGGCCATCGGACAAGGACCACATGCTAACACCCACCACTGTCTCCAGGGTTACATGATCAGTAAGGTTTGAGTGGGCCACCCCAGGCTCGAAAGATTCCAATTGGTTTTCTTTGACTTTGGACTTGGGTTCAGTGATGTCGTGCATAAAGCAAAGAGTCTGAAGACAGGTGACCTGCTTCCAAATACTAACTCCACCATTTCTTGCTGTGTCTTCACAGTCAAACCATTTAAATTCTCTGAGCCCCAGTTTCTTCTTTCTACATACTTACATATCCATCCATCCATCCATCCATCCATCTTCTACCCTCATCTATCACAGCAGGTTGTGCTAAAGAAGAAAAGAGGAAGTATAAAGAGGGAAGCATAAAGAGGGTTTCTGGGATTTGAGGCAAGAGTGAGGGAGGGAGCGTGAGCCAGGAGACGATGACTGCCTGGATATTCCATGAGGTGGTCCCAGGGCCAAGTCAACATGATTGTTGTTAAGTGTGAAAGAAATGAGTGCCACGGATGGGAGGAGGAGAGTAGTGGTAACGTGGGAAATCAAGCTGGAGCTGAGGACCTGTTAGACCTGGATCCTGCACTAGAAGGAGGGCAGTGGGAGGAAGTGTGGAAAGAGCTTGAACCAGACCAAATGGAGCCATTTCTGGACCCCTGTTTTTTCATTCTCCTTATGTGCTTTTGGATATAGAGACCTTCAATTTCCTGCTTGGTTACCCCTTAAAATAATTCTTTAAACTATATTTCTTTTCAAATTATTCATTTGTGCATATTTCAAAATACATATTAACACTATCTTAACAACAAAAAAACACTATATGACATTTCACACGTGTTTAAGTTAACATCTAAAACATTTCTTCCTCAGTCTAAGTAGTTGCCAAGGATATAATCTCTGGTGAAACAGAAGTAGGAAACATTTAAAAGTAAAATCCTAATATGACTTCTTCACTGTTTCCAGGACAATCTAATGCCACAGCAATTTGAGATCCACCTTAATTCGTTTTAATATACACCTACAAGTTTATCTTTAGTGGGCAAAAGTTATTTCATTTACTCCTTAATGTTGTATTTCCACTGTACTTTTTCACATAATTTTATGTTAATATGATACATTTTATGCCTAAAATCCTTTCATTGATCACTCACATTTATCTGCAGCAAAAGTATGTATATAAATTGAATTTAATTTTGTACATTTTAATTTGAAGGTAATGTTTAAATCCTGTAGCCAAGTAGCTCTAGATATTAAAGAAATAATTCCAGACTGAACTGTCATTATAGGTACTATTAATATGTAATTTATCACAACAGGATTTCATAAATAATTATTACATATAAAAAGTACAATGTTATTGGAAAAACCAGTTTTCATCAGACTTGCTAAATTAAGATGCATCTATTTCCTAAAATAGATGGCAATCCTCACCAACATTTTATAATTATTGTTGTTACAGTTATTATACACACTATGAAACATTTTTCATGAAAATGAAAGGAACTTTATCATAGTTATGTCCATTACCGAGCTCCCTCTGATAGGGTGATCTATCATCAAAATGATTTTTAATGATCTAACTTTTGACAGAGCTCAATTTGGTCTTCCCTCAAATTTAATAAAAGCAAAGTATTAGAAATCATCTGAGTTGGAAAAAGACTTAATACTAAATCAACAGACTTTCACTTTCTCAAAAAACACAATTTTGTCTGGCACTCAAAAGATTTGTGGGCCCTGGAGAAACTCATCATAGTAAGCAGAGGGAGAGAGGGCAGGTCTCTCATTTATGGAGAGGTCTTTGTAGAAAGCAAGACTCTCCCCCCACCTGGGACTGCTCACTGCTACTCAGATCTCAGCAGAGCAACCTTTGGAAAGGGTGCACAGGCAGGCTGTGGATCTTCAATTTATTTTTAATCCATGTATTGATGTAACCTTAGCAAGTATTCACATACCACCATGCCTGTGGGGGTCCAATTGTGAAGGCGACCACTTTGGACTGTCTGGGAGCTGACTCCCACTGACCTGGGAGCTGAGTCTCAGCAGAGCCAGCAACTCTGGACAGTGGGCGATTCCCTGACTTCTCCAGCTGGCATTTTCCAAACAAGGTTGGGGCGGGGGCATAGGAGGGCATTGGTGCATGTTGAAATGTGAGTGATTCCCAGTGAAGAGAGAATCCCAGTTGAAAAACATTTCGGAAAAGCTCCCTTTTATTTCCCCCTCATAGAGATTTGCAATCAAACCAGAATACTAAAGGCTAAAGAAAGCTGTTTAACTTTCTTTAGTGTATATTTTTGGAAATCAGTTTGCTCCCCCACCCCAATTTTTCTCCCAGAGAACACACAGTTATATAGAAAGAGACTTTAAATCATCTGCTCTGATCCCCAGAGCACCAGACTGAGTCTTCTATGAGATCTATGTGGTCTGACCTATTTGTGACAGCTACAGGCCTCTCTACTTTCCAGGGGACTTGAGATTGGTTGGTTTTCAAGGACTGTTAACTTGCTGGGGCAGTGTTGCCCTCTTCCCCAGTCTTCCTACTGATGTTACCTGTTTTTAGATGGATGTTCTGGTACAGCAGGAAGGTTTCTGTGCTACTGATGTAGGGGCAGCACCCACTGCAGCCATGAACTTGAAGGCTTATGATCATCTCTCAAATAACCACCAGTGGAGGGTCAATTTGGTGCCTCCCTAGCTGTCTTTCTGTGCCACATGGTCCATGATGGTGTGGCCCAAGTCAAGAGTGGAGTATAATTAGATGCAGAATACAATTAAACTCAAACATATATGAGTGGTATGTGTGTGTGAGAAAGAGACTGTGTCTCATCATATGACTGTCTTTATTACATCCAGAGACAAGTGGATTATAATCATCCTGTTTGAATTGTCCATCTTTTCATTGCCAAGCATGAAGAGTTCGCTACATTACCATGATGAAGATGAGAATACACAGTTCAAGTACCCGCTGGGGAGAGACATCACTGACGCTGTTCACTACATGGGAAAGAGGGCTGGGTCACCTGACTTGGGTCACATTTTGGAACTTCAAAGGCATTTGATCTAAGACACCACCACTGATTATACACAAGAATAAGTCCCTGCTATCCTTTCCTCTAGGAAGACCCCAGGACTTCAGGTTAGAAATCAGTCAATATGTGGTGCACCAGTGCTGAACATTTTGGTTAGCATCGAGATTCAGTCAGACTCTCCACTCTGACAACAGCTCAGAACTCAAACAAATCCATCATATCTGCTGGGAACAAGGTTGAAGAGTAAGCTGGTGGAGCATCTCTGTGCTTGGAACACAGGAACCGTGAACCATTTCTGCCTGTACCTTCGCTCTGCACACCATCTTCACTCTACGCAGAACAAGACAGCTGATGAGAACCAGAGGCCAACCACATGGATGACTGGTCCAGCCTCAAATGGAACTGGATTGGCCCTTGGGAAGCCTCTGCTCTCACCTGTGAAACTTCAAAATAACCAATGCTTTTTTAAAAAAGCTTCTGCTAACCGAGGAGAATAGAACTCAAAACAGCTGTAAAGAATGAGATAAGGCATCAAAATCAGTCTTTGATCTTAAAACCACTGGAGATTTCCTGGGAAATTATTCTTCAAAACTCCCTTTTATGGGAAGACAAGGGGAGCAGAAATCAAATGGTTTGCCTACAGGGAAAGGAGTACATCAAGGCTGTATATTGTCACCCTGCTTATTTAATTTATATGCAGAATACATCATGAGAAATGCTGGATTGGATGAAGCACAAGCGGGAATCAAGATTGCTGGGAGAAATATCAATAATCTCATTTATGCAGATGACACCACCCTTATGGCAGAAAGCAAAGAAGAACTAAAGAGCCTCTTGAGGAAACTGAAATGAGGAGAGTGAAAAGTTGGCTTAAACTCAATAAAACGAAGACCATGGCATCTGGTCCCATCACTTCATGGCAGCTAGATGGGAAGACAGTGGAAACAGTGGCTGACTTTATTTTCGGGGGCTCCAAAATCACTGCAGATGGTGACTGCAGCCATGAAATCAAAAGATGCTTGCTCCTTGGAAGAAAAGTTATGACCAACCTAGAGAGCCTATTAAAAAGCAGAGACATTACTTTGCCAACAAAGGTCTGTCTAGTCAAAGCTATGGCATTTCTAGTAGTCATGTATGGATCTGAGAGTTGGACTATCAAGAAAGCTGAGCACCAAAGAATTGATGTTTTCGAACTGTGGTGTTGGAGAAGACTCTTGAGAGTCCCTTGGACTGCAAGGAGACCCAACCAGTCCATCCTAAAGGAAATCAGTCCTGAATATTCATTGGAAGGACTGATACTGAAGCTGAAACTCCAATACTTTGGCCACCTGATGTGAAGAAGTGACTCACTGGAAAAGACCCTAATGCTGAGAAAGATTGAAGGCAGGAGGAGAAGGGGGCAACAGAGGATGAAATGGTTGGATGGCACGACTCAATGGACATGAGTTTGAGTAAACTCCGGGAGTTGGTGAAGGACAGGGAGGCATGGTGTGCTGCAGACCATGGGGTCGCAAAGAGCTGGACACAGCTGAGCAATGGAACTGAAGGGGGAGATCTCTCAGCATTTCAGGTCATGTGTTCTAGACATTAAGGTTCAGAGAAACCTTCCAGTAAAGTACCAGGGAATAAACACCACGCAGGGAGGCTGCAAGCAGGATAGTCTACATGCACAGTGAAAATCCCTGGACAAAATCAGCTCAAATATTTTGTTTTTAATGCTTTGAAAGAGGGCTGGGGAAGAAGAGCTGGGTAAAGAAAACAAAGTAACTAGATTAAAATTTCTTTCATGTAATGAGATAGGAAAAATATAGCTAAAAATAATAATATGTCTAAGCATAAGTCTTGAGGAATATAGCTCTCTTTATTAAACAAGAAGTAACTTTTAATTAGACTGATCTTCCTCCTTTGGTTTCAAATAGTCTTGACACTGGTCTTAAGATGCTAACTGTCTACACCTTTCATGTATCTTACGATCATAATTTTAACTTTTTAAAGCATCAAGCAGGATATATACACAATATAATATATATATATTGTATATATATAATAAATGTCATGTCAAATTTCCTATTATTTATCAACTTATTAAACTTTTAAAAAAATGGTACTATTGGCACAAGAACACTGAAAAAACACTGAGATGATGTTGCTGAATCAGGAACTTCTGGCTTATCATCCATTATAACTCCTATGAAGGTAGTTAGCAAGATTATTCTTTTAATCTCTGGCCATGTTTTGCCACTCTATATTTAGTGTAGATTTATGGATGTTCATAACTTCCTTGCCAAACAACTATCATAGGAAGTGAATTCTGTTCATTCATCTCAAATATCCTGTTCACTTCCCATCAGTCAGGCCCAGGCCATGTCCCAGCCCCTCCCAGAGCTGCTGTCCTTCTCTCCTGACCATAGTAGTGCATATCCACGCAACTTCCTCCTAAATTCCTGCAACAGTCTCTTTGGTATCACTGAAAATTTGAAACTTACCACCTTTATATACACATTTATATACACCATTTATATACACATAAATGACACTGTCATTTATGTGTGTATATATATACAATTTTATATTTATATAAATATATTATATATATATATATATATATATACATACATACATAAATACATATATATATATGGAGAAGGCCATGGCACCCCATTCTAGTACTCTTGCCTGGAAAATCCCATGGACAGAGGAGCCTGGTAGGGTGCAGTCCATGGGGTTGCAAAGAGTCGGACACGACTGAGCAACTTCCCTTTCACTTTTCACTTTCATGCATTGGAGAAGAAAATGGCAACCCACTCCAGTGTTCTTGCCTGGAGAATCCCAGGGAAGAGGGAGCCTGGTGGGCTGCCATCTATGGGGTCGCACAGAGTCAGACACGACTGAAGTGACTTAGCAGCAGCAGCAGCAGCATCTGAAATTCAATTATTATTATTATAACTGCAGGAAATAGAGGAATAGGATCTTACCTCCTGGAGTTCCCATGTCAGTACTTTTATCCACCTTCCCTGGTCTCTTGCTCCCTTGAGCTCTCCTCTCTCTTTCATCTCCAAATTTTTATTATTTTCATGGTTTTTTTCCTAAAACATTTTCTCTTTACCTTTTTTTTTTTGAAGTATGTTTCATTACTTCCATTCTTTACTGTATAATCTTTTTCAGAAGACCAACTACACACTCACATCCTGTGTGTTTAGGTGCTTCTTAACTGGGCTGTCTCTTTGTTTGACTCACATTTTCATATTCCACAATATTACCACATGCCAGGAGAGGCAACCATTTTCCTGTCTGCTTCTCCTTTTGACCCACATGACACTAAAATGAAGCAAAAGGAAGGGTCGCAGACAGACCACTGAATGCTTTAAGATGCTGCCCTTTTAGAATTACATCTCATGTTTTCCAAAGCATCAGAGCCCTGGACAGTCATTTGGCACCTTCTGCAGGACACAAAGAGCCAGATGCTGGGAAAATCAGATCTGATTGAATCTGATGTAATTCAAGGTGGCCACCCCATACCTAGAACCACTCTGAATAAACCATTTCCTGCTGTCAAAATAACTGTACTAACCAAAGCAATCTATAGATTCGATGCAATTTGTGTCAAATTACAAATGCTGTTTCTCATAGAACTAGAACAAAACATTTTACAGTGTGTATGGAAATACAAAACACTCTGAAGAGCCAAAACAGTCTTGAGAAAGAAGAGCAGGAGCTGACAGTATCAGCCTCCCTGACTTCAGATTATAACAAAAGCTATAGTAATCAAAACACTGGTACTGCCACAAAAATCAAAACTGGGTCTTTCCCAGTTAGTCAGTTCTTCAAATCAGATGGCCAAAGTATTGGAGTTTCAGCTTTAGCATCAGTCCTTCTGATGAATATTCAGGACTGATTTCCTTTAGGATTGATTTGTTGGATCTCTTTGCAGTCCAAGGAACTCTCAAGAGTCCTCACCAATACCACAGTTCAAAACCATCAATACTTTGGTGCTCAGCTTTCTTTTTAGTCCAACTCTCACATACATACGTGACCACTGGAAAAACCATAGCTTTGACCAGACAGACCTTTGTCGGCTAAGTAATGTCTCTGCTTTCTAATATGCTGTCGAGGTTGGTCATATATTTTTCTTCCAAGGAGGAAACATCTTTCAATTTCAAGGCTGCAGTCACCATCTGCAGAGATTTTGGAGCCCAGAAAAATAAAATCTCCATTGTTTTTAATGTTTCCATTGTTTCTCTACCTACTTACAGTGAAGTGGTGGGACCTGATGCCATGATCTTAGTTTTCTGAATGTTGAGTTTTAAGCCAACTTTTTCACTCTCCTCTTTCACTTTCATTAAGAGGCTCTTTAGTTTTTCTTTGCTTTCTGCCATAATGGCGGTGTCATATACATATCCGAGATTATTGATATTTTCCCAGCAATCTTGATTCCAGCTTGTGCTTCATCCAGCTCAGCATTTTGCATGATGTACTCTACATATAAGTTAAATAAGCAGGGTGACAATATACAGCCTTGATGTACTCCTTTCCCGATTTGGAACCAGTATGTTGTTCCATGTCCAGTTATTGCTTCTTGACCAGCCCAGCACTTTGCATAATGTGCTCTGCATATAAGTTAAATAAGCAGGGTGACAATATAAGGCCTTGACGTACCCCTTTCCTGATTTGGAACCAGTCTGTTGTTCCATGTCCAGTTATTGCTTCTTGACCTGCATACAGATTTCTTAGATGCAGGTCAGGTGATCTAATATTCCCAACTCTTTAAGAATTTTCCAGAGTTTTTGTGTGTGTGTGTGTGTGTGTGTGTGTGTGTGTGATCCACACAGTCAAATGCTTTTGGTGTTGTCAATAAAGCAGAAGTAGATGTTTTTCTGGAACTCGCTTGCTTTTTTGATGATCCACTGAATGTTGGCAATTTGATCTCTAGTTTCTCTTTTTCTAAATCCAGCTTGAACATTTGGAAGTTCAAGGTTCACATACTATTGAAACCTGGCTTAGAGAATTTTGAGCATTACTTTGCTAGTGTGTGAGATGAGTTCAATTGTGCGGTAGTTCAAACATGTTTTGGCATTGCCTTTCTTTGGGATTGGAATGAAAATGGACCTTTTCCAGTCCTGTGGCCACTGCTGTTTTCCAAATTTGCTGACATGTTGAGTGCAATGTTGTCATAGCATCATCTTTTAGGATTCAAAATAGCTCAACCGAAATTTCATCACCTCCACTAGCTTTGTTCGTAGTGATGCTTCCTAAGCCCGTGACTTCACATTCCAGGATGTCTGGCTCTAGAGGAGTGGTCACACTTTTGTGGTTATCTGGGTCATGAAGATCTTTTTTGTACAGTTCTTCTGTGTATTCTTGCCACCTCTTCTTAATATCTTCTGCTTCTGTTAGTTCCATATCATTTCTGTCCTTTATTGCACATATCTTTGCATGAAATGTTCCCTTGGTATCTCTAATTTTCTTGAAGAGATCTCTAGTCTTTCCTATTCTATTGTTTTCCTCTATTTCTGAGAGGGTAACAGGCAGGAATGCCAGGGGTCTCCAAATGGAGGAAATAGCGTGCAAGTGTCAGACATTTTTATCTCTCTTAAGCGGCAGGAGGAAACAAACTAGCAATATTTTTTCCTTCTCTATACAAATTTAAAGGGAGGTTTCTCTTAAAATACTATGTTGCCATAATGACACCTGGTTTCGCCTGAAGTTAGCTGTTCTTGAGCCTAGAGATAACCAATGCCTTTTTCTTATGGAAATGTTTATCTTAAGCTATGCTAATGTACTATGCCTTTACCCCAAACTCTGTCTCCAAGTCGGTTTGCCTCTTGGCCCAGAACCTACTTGACAAACCAGTATGGATATTGTTCCCCTAATCTATGTAAATGAAACTATTTGTATGGTGGTCTGCCCTTCTTCAAGATTCAAGTTAATCATTTTATGGCCCAGGAGAAACCATTTGGTGCCAAGATTATCCCAAAATGCATCTTACAGGTGAGGGGTCTGGTGCCATTCTGAATTTTAAGACATTCCTTTCTTTCATTAACAGACTCCTAGTGACTATATAACATCCAGCTGAAGACTAGCAGGGGGGTACTCTTTCTACCCCCTTCTGATGCCTATGTCAGAAGCTTTCTCTATCTCCTTTATACTTTAATAAAACTTTATTACACAAAAGCTCTGAGCGATCAAGCCTCGTCTCTGGACCCGGATTGAATTCTTCTCCTCTGGGGGCCAAGAATCCCTGTGTATTCACGTGATTCAACAACAACCTTTCATTTCTTTGTATAGATCACTGAAGAAGACTTTCTTATCTTTCCTTGCTATTCTCTGGAACTCGGTATTGAGGAGGGTATATCTTTCTTTTTCCCTTTGCTTTTAGCTTCTCTTCTTTTCTCAGCTATTTGTAAGCCCTCCTCAGACAATCATTTTGCCTTTTTGCATTTCTTTTTCCTGGGAATGGTCTTGATCACTGCCTCCTCTACAATATCATGAACCTCCATTCATAGTTCTTCAGGCACTCTATTGGACCTAATCACTTAAATCTATTTGTCACTTCTACTGTATAATCATAAGGGATTTGATTTAGGTCATGCCTGAATGGCTGCAAAGAATGTAATCAATCTGATTTCAGTATTGACCATCTGGTGATGTCAATGTGTAGAGTCTTGTCTTGTGTAGGTGGAAGACGGTGTTTGTTATGACCAGTGTGTTCCCTTGGCAAAACTCTGTTAGCCTTTGCTTGCTTCGTTTTGGACTCCAAGGCCAAATTTTCCTGTTACTCCAGGTATCTCGTGGCTTCCTACTTTTTCATTCCTGTCCCCTACAATGAAAAAGGACATCTTTTTTGGGTGTTAGTTCCAGAAGGTCTTGTAGGTCTTCATAGAACGTTCAACATCAGCTTCTTCAGCATTAATGGAATTACTGGGTGTTGATATACTACTTAATAAATGATAGGGAGTAGGAGAAAAATGCATCTTCTGAATAACATGTGACTTGGGCGAGGTACTTATGGGAGAACAAATAACATTTAGGAAGGATAAATGGTACCTTAGGAGGATATATGGGAGTTAGGGGAGTTTTGTGATAATGTCTGTTTGTCTGGCGCTTTCTCAAAAAAAAAAAAAAAAAAAAAGTCTTCCAAGACTTTTTCCAAAAAGCAAAGCAAAAATAGATAGATTGGTAGATAGGTAAAGATAAGGTGAAAAGTCATAGGCAAATCTTATTTATCCAGAGGAACTTTCTCTAATTTTAACACTGCCTCCAAAAGTAAATCAAAAGTCAATTAAAACTGACTCAAATGCATTCCTTTCTATACTTTAATAATACACAGCTTCTTATTCCATTCATCTGTTGATGGACATCTAGGTTACTTCCATGTCCTAGCTACTGTAAGTAGTGCTGCAATGAACACTGGGGTACATGTGTCTTTTTGGAATTTGCTGTATGATGCAGTGAACCTAAAGTTGGTGCTTTGTGACAACCTAGAGGGGTGGAATGGGAAGGGAGGTTCAAGAGGGAGGGGCCATATGCATACCTATGGCCAATTCAAATCAATGTTTGGCAGAAACCATCACAATATTATAAAGTAATTATCCTCTAATTAAGAATAAAAATTATAAAAAGTTAATTCATTTAAAAGGCAAAAACTCAGGCAAATCTTATTTCTCCATGAGGAAAGGCCTATGAATCTGTGTTTAAAATTACATATAGTAAGTTTTATGCCACTATTAACAATTGTAACACATCAAAACATTGACGGAAGTCATAACAGCAGTATCTAAATCTTTAAGTAGTAATAAAAACTGGACAATACAAAAATGCTAACAATCAACACCACTAAATATTAATGACAAGTCTGCTTGTTTGGGTGCTGTTTAAATAGCTGGTATTAAAGCTCAGTCTGAGCTCTAATTATTAATTAAATATTAAATTAATTATTAAATATTAAATATTAAATCAATTAAATATTAATGGCAAGTCTGCTTGCTTGGGTGCTGTTTAAATAGCTGGTATTAGAGCTCAGTCTGAGTTTGTAAAGGGCATCCCTGACAGCTAAAATGGTAAAGAATCACCATGCAGGTCACCTCAGTTTGATCCCAGGATCTGGAAGATCCCCTGGAGAAGGGAATGGCTCCCCATTCCAGTATTCTTGCTTGGAGAATTCCATGGACAGAGAAACCTGGTGGGCTACAGTCCATGGGGTCACACAGAGTCAGAAACAATTGAGTGACTAACACTATCACTTAGAATATGGAAAATTCAACAGTGCTGATGTTTAAATCTGCTAAAAAGTAACTTAGATGCAGAGAAACATCACTTAAAATGCTATATAAATTTTCATCATACACACATAATACAAAAACATTTTCCTTTAATAAAGATTTTCTCATCATGTTTAATGGGAAACAACGAAATATCATGGGAACGTTCCAGTAGAGAAACTTTTCCTTTTTATCTTTCTAAATAATGTATTTTTCCTTCCAAATCTGTATATCTTGTTCTTCTGTTTACAAAAGTAGGTCATCACACACATTTGACCAATCTGTAGATCCTCAAGAAGACACACTAAAGGCATCAGATGCAAACTGAACATCAACTGAAAGAAAAGGAAAGAATTATATTTTTTACCTAAAACACTTGGTTTAACTAAGATTAGTAAAACAAACAAACAAACAAAAAAAAACCTGAGACCTTTCCTAGTATTCTGAAAAATGAAATATATCTATAGATGACACAACATCTAATCAAGATTACAATTTTATAATCTGCTTAAGGTCTCATGTGGGGCTGAGTATCAGAGCTCCTGGTTTTCTCATTCTTCATTCACGTACTCTGCAGGTGAGTGAATTGATGAATACTCGTGCATTCATGCAAAGTTCTGTGATAAGCACTGGAATTACAAGATGAAGGTGACCCAGTCCACCCTGAAAAATGATATGCCCTAAACTAGAAAAACAAACAAACAGGCAATTTCCATACAGAGTCACAAATACTAAGATATAAAAGACGGCACAAGGAACACTCAGGAAGGGAAGCCAGCTTTGTGTCAGTACTGCCAGCTTTTTGGTGGAGGTGATATGTATGTAGCTACCTGAAGGACAGGAAAAAGTACAAGAGATGGAGGAGAGAAGCATGTACAAAGACCGGAGGTGAGCAAGCGAATCTGTGGGATCCTACATAGTCTGGCTGGTTAGATGCAGAACTAAGCGGCAGAGTAAGATGATAAAGAGATAAGACAAACTACTTTGGCAGGACCCAAATTGATGTGGGTGTTTGGAGCATTTCCTGAGGGTAAAAGATAAACTGGTGACGTATCTAGTGACAGAGAAATTTTAAAGTCACCTACCAAGTGACAGCTACACAAATGTGACTGCTTGAGTCTGGCTTTTCTAGCCTTAACCTCTACCAGACACTTAAGAAATTGATGAACGCCACGTTTTCTGATAATAGTGTCAGGGTGTAGGAAGATAGCTCCACAAGGATGGAGGAAGTAGAAGAAGGATACATCTAGAAATAAAAAGAAATGCACAGACCTTCAGAGACTGTTTTTCAAGCTATGGCACATGATGGATAAATGGAGAAGGGTATTTTTCACTATGACTGCACATTTTTCATTAGCTATGTATAAAAAATATTTAATATAGCATCTGTTATCCAAACAATGGAAAGAGATGCCATTTATTGTTTACAGTGTATTTCAGAAATCAATGTCTAAATTTAATTCATACATTTTGGCAACATACCTTCTCTTAGTTCTCTAGCTATACTCCTGTCCAACTCCTGCTGAGTCTGAAATGAGTCAAATATTTATCTTTAAGATAAATAAGTTATATGTTTATAACTTATTAAATGTGACTTTTAAATAATACTTTTAGAGACTAGGTCTAATCTTAAGATTACCTCAGTAAAAAAAAAATCACATAAAAAATGAATTACTACTTATTCTGCTTATAGATAACAGAGAACATACACATGTAATGCTATTTAGATTAATCTGATAAACAGTACAACAAATATCAGTCTATCAAGTACACATAATTTCAGAGAATTAGGGAATGACCCATAATCTTCAAAATGATCCATAAGATTACTGTCTTCTCCCCTAAAAGCTCCTGGCCTATATATGTACTTCTGAGACTTTATTTTGATTTCTAGGTGACAATCTTGTTCAAATGGCAGAAGTAGTTTGAGTCGAATGTTCATAAGGAAAACACATCTGTGATTTTCTTTAAACTTTTCCATTTAACGAAAACACAGAAAGGTGAGAAAATTATATACAAGAAAATGTATATAATGTATATACATATGAATGTATGTGTGTGTGTATGTGTGTGTGTGTGTGTATATATATATATATATATATATATGTTGTATACTATACAACAATGTGCCAGCATGATTTAATTCTGAAGATGTTTAGCGAGAAGGGTTCTCTCATAAGTTTTAGTTTCCGAACTACGTCCCATAGAAGGGGAAGGTCCCACAGGGGTCACTGCAGGGTTGAGGAACAGAGAAGTCACAGCTGCAGGGGCTCTGGCCACTCTTAAGCTAAACTGTTCTATACTTCTCTCCATTTTATATAACATTGCTCCATACAGAATATTTTTTTTTTAGAAGAAAGTTTGTTTTCTTTGAAGAAAAAACTTTTGTAAGGTATGAGACTCATTGATTTACTCAAAGTTTCTAATTCTGCAAAAGAAGTAACAAAGCCAATGGCACTCTTACTGAGTCATGTGCCCCCTACTTCCACAGGTTAAGAAAAAAACACATAGATTTT
This sequence comes from Bos javanicus, assembly GCF_032452875.1. NCBI lineage: Eukaryota > Metazoa > Chordata > Mammalia > Artiodactyla > Bovidae > Bos > Bos javanicus. Next base: position 746,068 of record NC_083868.1, read on the forward strand.
TAACTATAACATGGACAAAATGAATATATAAATCCTTCTTATATAATTAAACAATGCTTGTGGCATGACATGACTTTCTAACTAAATTATGTGCTTTAAATGCATAAATAAGAATAAATCAATAGCAAACTCCTATTTGTAGCAGTTGATATAGTTAACTTATTTTTTTTAATTTTATTTTATTTTTAAACTTTACAATATTGTATTAGTTTTGCCAAATATCGAAATGAATCTGCCACAGGTATACCTGTGTTCTCCTTCCTGAACCCTTCTCCCTCCTCCCTCCCCATACCCTCCCTCTGGGTCGTCCCAGTGCACCAGCCCCAAGCATCCAGTATCGTGCATCGAACCTGGACTGGCGACTCATTTCATACATGATATTATACATGTTTCAATGCCATTCTCCCAAATCTCCCCACCCTCTCCCTCTCCCACAGAGTCCATAAGACTGATCTATACATCAGTGTCTCTTTTGCTGTCTCGTACACAGGGTTATTGTTACCATCTTTCTAAATTCCATATATATGTGTTAGTATACTGTATTGGTGGTTTTCTTTTTGGCTTACTTCACTCTGTATAATAGGTTCCAGTTTCATCCATCTCATTAGAACTGATTCAAATGTATTTTTTTTAATGGCTGAGTAATACTCCATTGTGTATATGTACCACAGCTTTCTTATCCATTCATCTGCTGATGGGCATCTAGGTTGCTTCCATGTGCTGGCTATTATAAACAGTGCTGCGATGAACATTGGGGTACATGTGTCTCTTTCCCTTCTGGTTTCCTCAGTGTGTATGCCCAGCAGTGGGATTGCTGGATCATAAGGCAGTTCTATTTCCAGTTTTTTAAGGAATCTCCACATTATTCTCCATAGTGGCTGTACTAGTTTGCACTCCCACCAACAGTGTAAGAGAGTTTCCTTTTCTCCACACCCTCTCCAGCATTTATTGCTTGTAGACTTTTGGATCGCAGCCATTCTGACTGGCATGAAATGGTACCTCATAGTGGTTTTGATTTGCATTTCTCTGATAATGAGTGATGTTGAGCAATTTAGAAAGGATAAATATTTTATAAAGACAAGACAGGGAACTTGAAGGAGAAAATCCTTATTTGAATCAAGCAGGCCAAAACTGAAGAGATTCATCCTTAAAAGGATGTTCATTTCCTCCAGATAAAACCTGATTAACTAAATTCAGTCAACATTGAATTATTCACATTTTGGGTTATTTAGAGCAAAATTTAAAACATGCAACAGATCTCTGTTTACTGTCTAGCATACTGCTATCCAAGCTCTCATCATTAGTTAGTTTATACAAAAAGTATGAGTGTAATCTCAATTGTAATCTAAATCTGCTCAGAAATTACAGTTGAACTTCATTTCCTCAGCCTGAAGTTTCAAGGGGAGGACTTATATTCTTACCTGCCGTATGAGAAGAGAGGAGGTTTATCTAATGGGTGAGTTTGGGACAAGGAACTAAGAAGTGCTTGCTTGTTTCCAAATCTTTTCTTTGAAAATATGTTATGTGCCCACAGCACCGTGAACTTGGGTCTGCAGTTGGCAGCCTGTGTCTGGGATGGGGGTCAAGCATTTGCTTCCTCCCCTTAGGCCTGCATGGGGAAGTGTCTGACTTGGGATGAAGTTTTCAGAGGCCCACTTTGACTGCACACCTAAAGCACGTCCTCCAGTTTCACAGCTCTCAAGTACTAAGACCCAACATAGCCACAGTGCTGTCGAAGAAACTTTAGGTTGCTCTTCTATGACGGTAAGATGTCAAATGAGAAAACAGGTTGAGACTGCGTTTAACAAGGGCTACATGTCTCTGCATCACCAACATCACACAAACACTATCAAAACGATAAACCCGTGTGCACAGATTGAAATGGATATTTTAACCACAATGATTACACAATGAAAACTGGTTGCAATTTCAAGACTCCCATACCATTCATCCAGATGATGTCAAGATAGAGATAAAGTGAGCTTCATTTATAATTTTTAAATGTTTGCATTAACTACAAATGTACAAACATTCTACAACTGCTCATTAAGATAGTTTTTAGAAATTTTAATCAAAATTCTATAAGTAAAATAGCAATTAAAGACATACTCTTGTACAAGAAAATAACAAAAAATGTTAACCTAAAACCAGAAATTAATCTTCTGATTTAGTATTACAAGTTTGTTTAATTCATAAAAAGGATTTATCTAGGATTTTTTCAAATAAAAACACATCCATATGTGGTTAGTGTTTAGATGCCAGTGATTCACTTATGCTTGCTTCTGCTAAGTCGCTTCAGTTGTGTCTGACTCTGTGCGACCCCATAGATGGCAGCCCACCAGGGTCCCCCATCCCTGGGATTCTCCAATCAAGAACACTGGAGTGGGTTGCCATTTTCTTCTCCAATGCATGAAAGTGAAAAGCGAAAGTGAAGTCGCTCAGTCATGTCCAACTCTTCGCGACTCCATGGACTGCAGCCTACCAGGCCCCTCTGTCCATGGGATTTTCTGGGCAAGAGGATTGTAGTGGGTTGCCATTGTCACTTATGCTTGGGGGTAGATAAACTGCGGTGGGTGCAGCAAAGCTTGGAAATGATTATTAACCACTGCCAAAGTGAATCCATTAGAAAGTAAGTCAAACATCTTAAAGTATACTTTCAGTTACTAGGCAATAAGATTTCATTTCTAAAGTAGAATCTCAATGCAGCTTTTCAAGAAATTTAAAAAGTATTTCTTAAAAACAGGAGATCTAGGACAAAAAAAAAATCATTAAATGTCTCCTTGATTAGCACAGATAATGACAGCTTTTACTTAGTGTACATAAGTCAAATAAACAACTCAGAAGTTCACCAAATTAAAAACAAGGATCATTCATATCAGAAATCTGAAACCCAATGAACAAAAGATAACAGATCTAACCTCGGTCAAGTAAGTCTCCATGCTGTTATTTGAAGGGCATGGAATTGAGGTAGAAAACCCTACGTTTGCTCTTGGAGTGAGATTTCTGTTGAGCACTAAAGGATTATTGAAATTTCCAACACAAGGGGGCTCCAGTACTGGCCTTGTGCTAAGAAGGCTGAGTAAAGATCTGTTCTGCTCTTTCTTCACCTCAAGTTTGTTGCTGGTCACTGCCAGCCTCTCATGTGTCCTGGGGAAGATGGAAAACACCAACTTTACTCATGTTTCCCTGAATTATCAGCATTTTTAAAGTTGCCATATAGTAAATGGAATTCCCAATAAACTTTTTGAACACTGAAAACACAGAGCAGACCTCCTGTAAACAATGACAGTTGTAACCTTGTTCTAAAGAAGTACATATGTGTCTAGGGCTCCTCAACTAACAAGTCACAGTTGGGAGAGGAGAGAAAGGGCATCAGAGAGAAAGGGAGGTGGCCTCACACTGACACCTGCTGCCCTCTGGGACACACCTGCCTCCAGGAAGCAGTTCAGGGATAAAGAAACACCCCATCCCACAAAGCCACTTTCAAGCATTTGCTTTCACCACCCTTGTATACACGTTTCACTCATGACCTTGGAGAAATTAAACTTTTGGCTCTGAGGTTTCACTTAGAGCCACAATCTCAAGGGAGGATGAGAAAGTCAAAGGGTGAGGCTGAAAAGAGCTAAAACAGCTCCAGGATCAATTACAAGTATCCCCTGCTTTTCCAAAGTTCACTTTATGTTACTTAACTTCTATGAAGGGCCTATGTCAGTACCTGTTTTTAATGATAGAGGAAAAAAAATCTGAAGACAATTTCTGGTCTCATTTAAAAAGCCAAAACTCTAAACAGTGTTCAGTGTATGGTTTTACATTGAGAGGCATCGCACTCCCCAAGCAGGGAGACTGGCCCCACTGAGCTCCTTCCCTGGAAGCCACACCCCACATCTCAGCATCAAGTCGCCACAGCCCAAAACCCTGTCTGGGAGCACCTGTGCTGCACTTGTGCATATTTATTTTATGTATTGACTTGCAGAATGTGTCCTCGGGTACCTGCTTCTTTGCTTTATGCTGCTTTGGCTTATGAAAGGCTTCCTAGGAGTGCTCTGCTTTCAGATAGTGGGGAAACCTGGACTAGGTACTGCAGGTGGGATCTGCTCTTTCCATTCTCCAGACCCCTCAGTCAGGTCACTATATTACTTTTAGCCACTTTGTGATTTATCCTGCCTTTAACCCATGTGTTATTTCATAAGTATGCCTTTACATAGTGGAAAAACTTGATACAGTACTAATAGTTTGTCTTAAGCACCCTCTTAGCAGTGATCATCTAGTTAGCTTTCACTTCCTACTAATCTCATGTACCCCACTCTATAAAAATTAGGCTTTAGAGACAAATTAATGAACTAAATTTAGTTTCTGTGATTCTGTGTTTTGACTTGTCTAGTTTATCTTCCAATGACTTCTAACTTCACATTCTACTAGGTTGAGTTGCTTATACTTTTCCAGCTTTGCTTTATTAGAATCTTCTTACAAACTTTTCATTTTGGAGAGATCAGATTCCAAGTCTTTAATTCTGAGTTCCATCTGGTGAAATTCAGCTTTTGTCTAAGGCAAATTGAAAAAGATAACATTTTTAAAATAATCATTAACATGGAAAATTATAATCGTTCCCTTTACTTTTGAGTCAGTAATTCAGAGAGCGATTTCAAAGGTGAAAAAAAAAAAAAAGAGTGGAAGTTTAAAACAATTATCATTAATGTGAAGTGAGTTAAATCTGAACTATAAAATCAAAGTGGAATCACTGTTATAGTAGTACTTATATAATCTGATAATTCAAAGAATAAGAGGGTCAACTTAAAATTTTAAACCTGAACAAGACGACTTGAGAATAATTCAAGAGGATGGTACCAGTTTTAAACCACAATATTTTCTTTTCTTCCTAATGATCTTGCTTTTTACCAATTGGTCTTATAAGTAAAAGGATTCTCCAGTGAGAATCATTCTGAAAGATAAATTTAGTGACAACTGTGAAATCTACAAAACTACAGAAGTCTACAAAACTAACTGCTCTAAGGGAGGTAGAGGAAACACGTAAGCTGTATAGATCCAAAATGTAATGTACAGTGAAAGTGAATTCAAGCATATGACAGATCAACAAATTAACCTGCAAAAATAGGTTGACTTCTTTTCATTTCTCTACGAGATCCTGTCTTGCTCTTTCTTCAATCACCTGTTGATATTGCTCTACTTAACTGTGTCCTATCATATTCATTTCTATATGACTTCTGAGGTACACTACTTCTTGCTCCAACTTCTTTTTCTTCTTCTCTAGTTTTTTACATTTCTTTTGCATTAGTTTCATAGATAATAACACCTGTCAAAAAACTTGATTTTTTGCATCCAGGTACAGACATTTTGAAGATGCAGTTTCCAGGTCTGCTGGAAAATCATCAGTCTTCAAGAATAAAAAGATACTGTTTGCTAGTGACTAAAGTGGACTGAGCACAGCCTAACTCAAACCCAGGATCAAATAAATATGATGGTATTTGTATTGTAGACTGTAGGACCAGAGATTACTCAGAGAATCAAGAAAGAAATTCAAACCACCAAGAGTCACAAAGTATGTTCTTCACTGTCATCTTTGTCACACAACAATTGCACTTGATTTTATACTGTTTTATTGTTCTACAATAATGTTTTTCTATCTTTCTTCATAAAATGACTACAAGTCACCTCTTAATAGAATGTCTCTTACTCCTCCTCCCATCTTAATGTCCCAGGATTTTAAAGAAGTTTGAGGGATACTGTATTGAGTTATCTAGGGCTAAGTTAATAAGTCCCTCCCAAAAGAAGACTGTGAGAATAAGACTCTAATTAATAAATCTTGTAAATATGGATTCTAATCCCATAAGCCTTTTTCTGAAGTACAAAGACTTTTTGCTAATTTGAATTGCATTCCAAAGAGAATTATTTGCAAAGTTAAAGAAATCCCATTTCCTAACAGTTTACAGAGATGATCCACACATTTTTCTGAACAGCAACAACAAAATATGCCTCATTCTTGTAATCCTTTGTTACTGTCCATTTATGCAAGACAAGTGCTGTGCATATCAATAAATACTCCCTGTTACAACAATGTATACTTAGCCAAGATTCCCCCTCATGGAAGAAATGTCAACAGTGTAAAATTAGGGGCTAAACTGTTCCTCAGAGACTAGGTAACAAGCACTGACGTGAAAAGCTCAAAGAGCTGGACAGTCACGAAAGCTCCATGAAGGAGGAGAGACTGGGCACCAGGTCTGAAATAATGAAGGACTACCTAAGAGGAAAATAAACTGTAAAGACAGAAAGGACAGTCTGAGCAAGGGCCAAGAAAAGGTGAAATCAGCCAGCTAACTTTGAGGGTAAGATCCAACCACAGGGAAATAAAAACATGTGCACACAGAATCATGGAAATCAATGTTCACAACAGCATTATTAATAGTCCCAAAGCAGAAACAACCCAAAGCTCCATCAAGTGATGATGGATACATGGCTTAGCTTACTGTTGACAACCAACAGAAATGGAAGAACTGATACTTGTTATCACATGGATTAACTGTGAAAACATGACATCAAATGAGCAAAGCTAATCCCAAAGGAGCATACTGCATGATTCCATTTATATAAAATACTGAGGACAGGCATGTCTACAGAGACAGATATTAGACTGGAGGTTGCCTGGGGCTGAGGGAAATGGGAGGCCATGGGTGGTGGCTAAGGGATACAGGGTTTCTTTTAGGGGGTGATGGAAATGCTCTAAAATTGACTGTAGTCACTGGTTACACCTCTCTAAGAGTTACTGAACTACACATGTTGAGTGGGTGAATTCTATGATACGTCAATTATATCTCAATAGCTTTTAAAAAAATCCAATGGCAGGATCCAGATAATCTTCTTAATTCTCTAGTTTGGATGTACGTATTCTACACCATCTGAGTACCTCCATGCTTTTACAATATCCTTAAAATGAAAAGGAAAGAAAGCAATGCCTAAACTTCAACTGGTTTGTATAATACCCTTTCTGCACAAGTTATTCTGAAATCCATGAAATAAATATCTACAGAACTCTACAGCCATTCACAAAAGGAAAGATGAGAAGTGATTATTTTCTGAATGTTCCATTAAACTAATATTATCCTCTGATTTTAATCTGGCTTGGCTCATCATGGTAATACAGCTATCACTTAAAAAAGTATTGTTTTCAAGAAAAAAAAGGCTCTCAACTTGTGTGAATAATGAGGCACAATTCTCAACTTTCCTAAGGGTAAGTAATATAAGAAAAAAGTAATAGAACGCAAATGGTAGGATGAAAGTCAGAGTTTAAGGAATGAGTGCATTATAAAGATAAGAAAATTGTAGTAAGTTACTTGAAACAAAAATACAGAAGAAAGTTGACCATGAAAATGAGTGTCCTAAAACACTTTATCGGAGAAGGTGATGGCACCCCACTCGGGTACTCTTGCCTGGAAAATCCCATGGACGGAGGAGTCAGACACGACTGAGAGACTTCACTTTCACTTTTCACTTTCATGCATTGGAGAAGGAAATGGCAACCGACTCCAGTGTTCTTGCCTGGAGAATCCCAGGGACGTGGGGTGGGGGTGGGGGGGACCTCGTGGGATGCCGTCTATGGGGTCGCACAGAGTCGGACACGACTGAAGCGACTTAGCAGCAGCAGCAGCAGCAGCAGCAGCAAAACACTTTATCCTACATATTAACTGTTAACATGTTCAATTTCATACATACCTGACTTGTGAGTTGACATAGTTGTAGTAGTTTACAATTGTTCTTCAAATCCTGTGCCTCTGCTTCTAACCTAGCACAATAACATGGCATGACTTTCAGTGAAGCCTCCGACATAGACTGCTTTTTTACAGCGTCATTCAGTTCTTGTTGAAGTTGTCTCACAACTGCCTAATAAGATGCTCTGTCACTAGTTAATCAAATCACTTTACTATTATGTTATGTTAATAATAGATAACTCCAACATATGGACTTTGAAAACTATCACCACAGACAGCAACTCACCTTCTTTTTTCCTCCTTATTGACTCTGGTTATAGACACAGAAGGGGCCACCCTACAGCCTTCCTGATATTAAGTTACTCAGACAAAGGATGCGGTCCCACTGTCCATGTCCTGCCCCTCCCAATAAATCTGCAGAGCTTCACCACCTCACGTCCAGAAAGAAATGAGTGTGTAGGTGGGAAAAGTGATGGAAAATTCCACACTGTTGAAACAGTGTGGAAACATTTTCCTTTCCTTTTTTATTATAAGCTTTGATTAACTCAGAGATCTTCACATATTCCAACCAGTGCTCAGATCTTTCCAATAGATTCCTACCTCAGCAGAAAAATGAGGCCATTTCCTTGTGGCTTATCTATTTTATATCTAGTAGTGTGTCTATATTAATCCCAAACTCCTAATTTATCCCTCCTCCCCACCTTTGCCCTTGGATAACCGCTCTATTCAATATTCTGTAGTCACCTACCTGGAAAAAGGAACTGAAAAATAATGGATATAGTGTACGAATAACTGAATCAACTTGCTGTACATCTGAAACTAACACAAAATTGTAAACCAACCATATTCCAATATAAAAGAAAAATGAAATTTAAAAAATGAGCTTGCTCCCATGGCCTTCAAGGAGCCTCAGTAAGCTGGCCTCTACCTGCCTCCAGACTGCAGCTCCTACAACCCTCTCCCTGACTCACTCCATTCCTGCTGCTCACAAATCCTGCCATCCTTCATTTTTAGAGGACAAGCTTGTATTCAAATGATAGCAATTGATACTTAAAATGATAATTATGAGCAAATTGTTTGTAAAAATGTTAAAGTAAATCATAAATAGCAGTGGGAAGATTAAATCAAGAATAGTTTTGCTAAAGCTCACCACCTGAGTCCCAAATTATGATTTAATGATAAGTAGATGCATTTGAAGAGTTGAGAGGCTTTAATAATAAATCATTCAAGGCTAAAATGTTTCCCATGTTAACTCAAATTCACATGAATAAAAATAAAATTGTACCAATAAATATAACAAAAAGCTATGACAAGCTACTGAAGCCAAAGTACGATATATAAAATACAGCCTCTGGGAAACCTGGAATTGACTATCAAGATAATCCAGGTAACTGAAGCTTCATTTCAAAATATTTATTTCAGGTTTGAGCATTTCATTGATCTGCTTCATCATGATACTGAAATATGGTAACATAAAGATTAAAATTATTACCTTAATAAAGAGTAAGTAACTAGTACCTGTCTATGTTAACAATTTAGAACTAAATTTCTTAACATTTCATAAATGACACAATGTCCCTATGCAAAGTAAAGGATTTCTTTGGTCTAATTTTTATTTCCTGGATACACGGCATGCTTTTAGACTGGTTTAGAGACCATAGATTCACAGCCTGTGTATTTTTTATATTCAACTAGATTCAACATTTAGCCAGAATCAAGAATCACTTTGAACTTTCTTTCAGGAAGTCTGAAAATTATTTCTCCTTCTGGATGCTCACTTCTCCTTCTGCTTTCTCATTTTCATACCAATACATTCTCTCTTTTAAATGATTCCATTCCTCGATTAATTCCTTGTTTCTTTTCTCCAGCATCAGACCTTGTTTCTCATATTCGGCCTGAAGTTTTCTCACGATCTGCTGAAACTGCTCTTGGATGCTAATGACCATCTTCTCTTTACTGTCGGTTCTGTTTCGTGCATTACCCAGTTGCTGTCAGAGCAACATGTTTTCACTCTGGAGTTGAGATAATCTCTCCTCTAAGGATTCCTGCTTTCCAAGGTATGTATTCACTTTGCCTTGTTCATCCTTCATACATGTGTTCAATTTCCTGCTTTTGACACTCTGATTGCCTTAGATCTCTCTGGACACGTTCTAACATCAAAGTCTTTTCTCTAAGATCATCTCTCATGTGATGCAGCTTGATTTTCAGCTTATTGAAAATATTTTCCACTGTAGATAGTTGCTGGGAAAGCGTCTCCTTGTTATCTTTTAGATTAGCCACATCGTACTTCATTTTGTCCTGCAAGCATAACCACTTGTCTTTTGCTCTCTGAAAGGCAAGTTCCAGATCTCTTTTTGATGTTGGACCTTGATCATGATCATGTAAGGCAGCAGCCAGTCTAGAACGGTAGGATTTCACTTCCGTTTCCAATCTCTGTTTACTTTCTTTTTCGTTCTCCAGCTTAGAGTTTAGCATTGTATTCTCAGCTGTCAGACCATTAAGCTGGCCTGTATAGTGGGATATAGTTTTTGTTAACATTTCCTCGTTCAGTTTTATTGCCTTTTAAAGATCATCATTCTTTACTTTGAGAATTTTAATGTCCTCAAAATAGTTCTCTTCCTTTTCCCAATGCTGATTTTTCAGTGCATCTATCTCCAGTCTTAGCATGGCAATTTCCTCCTGCAGCATGTGCTTTTTTGTGCAACAGGTCTTCTGTTTCTTCACAACTATCATAAACTTAAGTGAAACAAAGGAGATATTTAGCTAGTATTCAGTAAAGTGACATTCCATGATTTCTTCTGAAATGAAAGACTAACCTGTATGTTTATACAATGAAAATACTGCACCAAGCACATCTCCAACAGAAAAAAATAAGTTCAATTCAATCCTCAGACTTTATACAAGCAGAAATTCCCAAAGTTTCAAAAATTTAATGGAAGACAATGAATCCACGAAAGTCAAAAAGAAATCCAAAGAGACTTTTCAAGAAGCTCAGAACTGGAAAGCCTTCTCTCTGAACTACAACAAACCCAGAAGGCTTAAAATAAAAGATTTATAGATCTGACTACACTTAAAAATTGCATCTGATGTGGAATATTTATATAATGGAAAACTAGTAAGCCATAAAAAAGAATGAAATAATGCTATTTGCAGCAACAGGGATGGACCTAGACATTATCACCCTAAGTGATATAAATCAGACACAAGTATTATATCATACTGCTTATATGTAGAATCTAAAATGAATTTATTCACACAACAGAAAGAGACTCATAGACACAGAAAACGAACTTATGGTGACCACAGGGGAAAGCAGGGTAGGGGAAGGGATAAATTAGGATGTTGGGATTAACATATACACACTAATAGATATGAAATAACCAACAGAGATCTACTGTACAACATAAGGAACTACACTTAATATTCTGCAATAAGAATCTGAAACTGAATATGTGTGTACATGTGAGCATATGTGTGAGTGAGGGTGTATGTGTATTAGTCAGTCAGTCATGTCCGACTCTTTGGGACCCCATAGACTATAGCCTGCCAGGATCCTCTGTCCATGGAATTTCCCAGACAAGAATACTGGAATGGGTAGCCATTTCCTTCTCTAGGCTGCTGCTGCTATTGCTGCTAAGTCGCTTTAGTCATGTCGGATTCTGTGTGACCCCATAGACTGCAGCCCACCAGGCTCCCCCGTCCCTGGGATTCTCCAGGAAAGGACACTGGAGTGGGTTGCCATTTCCTTCTCCAATGCATGAAAGTGAAAAGTGAACGTGAAGTCGCTCAGTCGTGTCTGACTCTTAGCGACCGCACAGACTGCAGCCTACCAGGCTCCTCTGCCCATGTGATTTTCCAGGCAAGAGTACTGGAGTGGGGTGCCATTGCCTTCTCCACCTTCTCCAGGGGATATTCCCAACACAAGGACTGAACCCAGGTCTCCTACATTGCAGGCAGATTCTTTACAGTCTGAACCAGCAGGGAAGCCCCATTTATATAATATATACACACATATACATATATATCTGAATCACTGTGCTGTATACCTGAAACTAACAGAATATTGTTAATCAACTATAATTCAATAAACCACACCACTTGCTAGGTTTATAAACACTGCATTTGATACCTCCTATACATCTACTTCACAGTAAGAGCCTTAACTCTGTATAAATAGACTAAATTTTGTAAAAAAGGTTTTTCCTTGAGACTATGCTACTTTCTAACATTTTAATAGGCAATTACAAGAATTACAACTATTGAAAACTGTACTAGGCACTTTTACAAACATTAATTAATTCATGAGCTGTAATGATTCTGGAAAGGAAAAAGTTAAAAATATGAGTAAGCTGCATGCCTTTTTGCCAGGTCTTTGGACTCTACTAGTCTTATGGAGAAGGCAATGGCACCCCACTCCAGTACTTTTGCCTGGAAAATCCCATGGACGGAGGAGCCTGGAAGGCTGCAGTCCATGGGGTCACTGAGGGTCGGACACGACTGACTTCACTTTCACTTTTCACTTTCATGCATTGGAGAAGGAAATGGCAATCCACTCCCGTATTCTTGCCTGGAGAATCCCAGGGACGGGGAGCCTGGTGGGCTGCCGTCTATGGGGTCACACAGAGTCGGACACAACTGAAGCGACTTAGCAGCAGCAGCAGCAGTCTTCTTACATAAAACCACATGTCTCTACTACAAACATATCAATACAAAATAAGCTTCTTATTTCATTAATGGTACATACACTAATGGTAAATAAGCTAAAATTTAGAAAGCTCTTAGAAAACTATGAGATTATTTGCTGCTGCAATAACTTTCATTATCTCTCCATGTTTAAAATAGTAAGATGGGGAAAATACAATGAAAAACACTTAATAACTATCACTAAATATATATTATGTCATATCTATCACTGTTTTCAAAAGTTCCTTGTACTGAAATAGGACACTCACAGAGCAGAGTGCTCATTTTCTCACAAGTAGAAGAATCCCATCCAAAATCTGGTCTCTGAACTGCCTATAGTTTCCTCCTTACCATTAGGGGAAGTGATAAATAACCTAATGATCAATTGAGGAAGTGAAATCATTACCAAAACCCAGAATATCTTTAATTGGTAGCGAGAGTTCCCCCCCCCCCTGCCCCGGCTTGGTGCGGGGGAGACACTTTTATAAATTTATTCTAAAGAAACAAGTTTTTAAAGTGTTCAAAAGTGTTTTTAGAACTGATGTCACAGTTTTTACAAAATGAAAAACAGTAAATGATGTGAAAAGCTCGTTGACAGGGTATTGGTTAAAGAAATGACAGTGGAGCCAAGAATGGACTCTGATTCAGACACTGAAGGTGACAACGTGCATGGAGTGACCAACACGTTCACTCCAAAGCAGAGGGACTTGGTCGGGTAGCGCAGTCGATGGTTGGAACACACATGGTCTTCCTTGCCTAAACCACAATCAGGGTGCCAGCTCCTCTGACATAGTCACAAAAGATTTGAGATTGATTCCTATGGAAAATATTAAAGGCCTCTCCTTGGATGAGGCCATCGTATGTCACTACCTGATTGCTCTAGACAAATGGATTTGAATTACAAATACTACTTTCCCGAGCTCTTATCGAGAGCTTTTCATTGTGGGAGATCTGCTGCTAGGACCTCAAGGATGGGACACAGTCCATGTTTGAGAGGGACATTGGGTGTGGGAGCAAATTCCTCTGCTGTGAGATGCCACTTGAGAACTCTGAAGAAGGAAGGACAACCAACTTCAAGAGTGTCTGATTTCTACCAACTGCTGGAAAAAAAATCCCTGCACCTCTGGAGGATGCCAGTTATCACCTGTCCTTGAGGACTCTGCTGTGAGGGAGAACACAGCTGGGAAAGCTGGAGCCAGCTCTGAGCTGTTCATGGGGCAGGTGGACTGGAGGGCTGACGGGCACAGAGGGAGGGGGATCCACGACACTCAGCCACCTGCCAGATTGAAGGCCAGAAGCAAGTTGATGTAAAATTAGGCACGATGGGTCCCTCCCAGCGCCCCTTCTCTTCTAGACCTATTCTCTCATGAATGGTCCATCAAGGCTGAAGAATCGGTTGCCTGAGGTGGGCTGAGAGCTTAACCTCCAGTTTCTACACCATTCTCAACCCTGTGGTTTCTCAGGATCTATTGTGTGAGCTACTGACATGACCTCTTCCTCCCTCTACTCGAAAAAGTGCACCCAGCATGTCAGGATCATACATTTCTTATTTCCAGCCTTGTTACTTTGGGAACTTTGAATATTCTTTTCTTTTGTTTTTAACAATTAACCTAAAATTTCCTATAACACTAAACAAAATGACACTAAATAAATGGTATTTTTTAAGGGGGTATTATAAATAATATTGATAAAATCATGTTAGAAATTTGAAATTTTCACCAAAGATTACTCTACCTGATTCAGATTATTTCTCTCAGTCTTCACTATCACTTTTACTGCTTGGAAAGTGAGTTCTAGGTGCTGTTTCACTTCAACTTCTTTACTATATTGGTCTTCTTTTCTTCTTAAATGCTCCCTCATTTTTTCATATAACATCTCGGCATTTCTTCTATTCTCTTCTTCTTGCTTTAAGGTGAATCTGCAAAATTTAAAGCTCTTCTTAGAAAATCATGAGATTATTCAGTGCTGCAATAACTTTCGTTCCCTCTTCACAATGTTTAAAACAGTAAACGTGGGGGAAATACAATGAAAAACACTTAATAATGGTCACTGTTTTCAGAAAGAGGGTTAAGAATAAAACTGCATAAAATTTTGTTTTCATTTTCTCTTGAGAAAAATGGCTACTTCATAAATCTGCGGGTGGGAATGTAAAGTAATATAAACTTTCCTAAGAATAGTTTAGAAATATAGATCACAGATCATTTTTAAGTTCTCATACTTTGACCAAATAATATATTATTAAAGAAAATGTATTTAAAATAATTAGAAAGGTAGAAATGAATTTATAGAAAAGGTGATCCTTGCAATATTAAATAGAATACAGAAAAGTGAAAAACAACTGAAAGTGAATTTGGTAAATCTTTAATGGGCTTTCCATTATGCTGAACTTCTGTATGGTCACTAAAATGATAATTTGGAAAAATATACATTATTAGAAGCATTCACTGTTAGGAACCTACTATATTATTTCCAAGAATTTCACACTCCACAATACTAGTAACACTTTCTCCTCTGTAAAATCCTAGAGGATAAATTAGTCCTTATAACACATCTACATTTCTGCAGTATTAAAGGAAACAATAGTTCAAATGTTTCTTTAAAAGCAAGGTGTACAGTACCTCAAGCTGCTGAGCTCTCATTCCCATTCCACTTTCTGATGGCCTAACTGTGATTTCACTTCTTTGGTTTCTGACAGCTCTTTTTTAGCCCACGAACCTTACTTTTCATTCTGTAAAATTATCCTCTAAGTAATTCACAGTGGCTTCTTTGGCTTCTTTGAAAATCTACTAATCTTTCATGCAAAAGAATTTTATCCTGAATTTTCAACAAGCTAACAGAATCTGCATGATGAAGAAAACAAAGATAGAAACAAACAAACAAAAATTATGTGAGTAATTTTTGAGTATAAAGGACTGTGCCTTTCAGGTTCACTCATCTACACAATGAACAAGTATTAAGGGTCTATAATGTGGAAGACATTATTCTAAGCTCTGCAAATAAAACAGGTGCCTCTGGCTCTTGTTTAGCTTTAAGTCTAGTAGAAGACAAAGACAAATAAAATAATTATGAACTCAGATATATACTCTAAGAAAAGAGAGTTCTATGATCACATAACAGAACTTGACATAGACTGGGTCCAGGAAAGATTTCCCTGGGGAAGAAATGTCACACTGAGAAATGAAGGATGAGCAGGAAGTAGTAAGTAGAGTAGGAAGAACAACCCTGTGGATAGTCTTCAGCTGCCATTATGTTTTTAACCAAGACAGAGTGAACAGCTACTGATTTACCTTCCTGAGTGGAGCGAGCAAAAACTACGCCAACAAAATACATTAAACAATGATTTTCATGACAAAGGGCTTCAGAGAATGGAAGACAATGATCCTGGAAACACATGAGGTTAGCCTAAGGGATGCCCCAGCTCACTGCCTTGAGAGAATTTCCAGGCCCCAACACAGGGAGAAGGAATGGAAGCTGAGTTAGCCAGACTCCCTGACAGGAGGTGATGAAGCTGACAGTCTGGTGAAACCAAAGTGGGCAGAGATCACAGATCAGAACCACAGAGATGAGAGAGTGGAAGAGAGAGAAAAAGGACCCTGGAGATCTGAGGAGGAGCCCCTCGGGTATTCAGCAGAGGAACGAACAGAGCCCATCTGGGAAAAACCACCTGAGACCAGGGAGAAACCATCTGAAAAGACTATAGGAACCTGTGATTGGTGCTCACTCAGTCCCAGGAATTCTATCTATTCTCATGAGCCAGGCTGGAAAAACTCCTAGGTACCAGCAGAATGAACAGGGTAGTCAGCAAGGTCTTGCCTCCAAGGCAGGAAATAATCAGCCCTAACCCCAGGGTCCCTCTGGATGCACCTAACAAATCATGAGAAGCAAGAGCGCAGAAGGATCTCTGGAAAACTCTCAATATTTGGAAACTAAATCACATGGATCTAAATAACCCTTGGATCAAAGAGGTAATGAAAAGAGAAAGTACACAGTATTTTGAACGGAAGGAAAATGAAAACGTTAAGACCAGCAGATATTTTAGGGAACTTACAAGCTGATTCTAGAATTCATGTAGAAAGAAGGGTGAAAACTAAAACCAGATGGAACCACACAATTGTGACCTTTAACCACACAGCAAAGAGAGGCAACAGTTGGGCTTGAAGCAAGGGGGTAGCATGATGAGACCTGAATGTTTAAAAATAGGCAATAATTACAGTTGCTGTGCAGACCAAGGTTCTGCCAGGTGGAGTGGCAGGGAAAGAAGTCCTGAGATTATTTCAGTTACTCTAGGAGGAAAATGATGCTGACCTGACCATGGGTGAAGGCATAGGAAAGAAGAAGAGTCAACAGAAGGTACAGTGAGTGAGAGTATCGTAGGCCTGTGGCTCAGAGTATACACTGACTTTCATGTCCTTTTAATGCAAATCAAACTTATGAGATGCACAGCACTGTAGCATATTCCTGACTCTAAAGCAGTACTGAGAAGGTGTGCATATATCACTACTCTATACAGAGACAGGCTTTCTGTTAACATTTACACTGCAGTCCTACCTTTACACCCCACATCGAGAGGTTCTACTTGCAACGTGGAATTCATAGAGTAAAGCACATCACCATCCTCAGAAACAGTCTCGGACAACTGAGTTAAGTCATCCAGTTCGTTCATGTAATTAATTTGTTCTTTGACCTACATGTAAACAATACTGTTTCACAATGTCCTTAAAATATGTATAAATACACCAAGTGTACAGAGGTAATAAATCTCCATATCAAAACAAAATCAGACATTTCTTAAAATAAGAGATTTTTAACAAAAGGATAACTTTATCAACAGTGTTTCTAAATGATGTGTTCAAAGTAAACTTCTCTACAACAAAGGAAGATTTTCTATTTTACCACTATTCCTTTGACAATAGTATTTTCAACAAGGATATTTTTGAAAGTTTTTCTTTTTTTTTTTTTTCTATACCTTCTTCTTTTCATACAGTGTTTTCCTTATAGGCCTAAAAGAACAAATGATTCTTTTCAGGCTAATATTAAATATTCAAAAATACAAACAACACCTAAACTTTTCTTTTGTATATAAACCCTTTGCATTGGCAAGTAATTGTCTATAAAGGATGCAGAAATAAGAGCAGCATTAAAGGACACAGAAAATATATCAGTAATATTACAAAGTATTAAAGTTAGATCCAAGGAAAAGGAAAAACATAAAGTTACTTGCGTTGTGTGATAGGAAACAGTATGCCAGTGTTTTTTGCACCTGTCCTTTTCTATAGGAACTAACTTTTATGGCAATATGACCTATCTGGGAGGTATTCCTTCAGTCCTTCTAAGAAAGAAATCCATTTGAATAACCAAGATATTAGCTTTTTGAGGATGTTCTATGCATCGGCCATGCATCATTAGAAACACTTGACATGTCTTAAAGGTATTTTACTCCTCACAGTCATTCTGGGAGATAAGTATAGGAAGAAATGGAGCACACAAAGGCTGAGGAACTTGCCCAAGCCCACTCAGCATGTCACCAACAGACCCGGGAAGTCTGGCTTCAACACTGCTCTTCCAAAATATGCTGAGAAAGTAATACTGAAAAGTCTTTTTAAGTAATATGATAGCAAATGTATCTATAGTATTATTTCAGGTCTAGCTATAGCTATAAATAATGATTTCTGAATCTTAAAACATATTTCAAAAAAATTAAAAAGACTTCATAGTAGGCAAGCCTGCAAATCTACTGTCAACAACGTTTTGTTTTCTGTAAAGAAATTCATCAATAGGCATTCACTCACCCATTCTGCTGTTTTTTCGTGCATCTGATATACATGTATTGAGCACACAATATGTGTTAATGACATGCTTAGTAAAGGAAGCACAGGTTTTGTCATTTAGACCTTTATCATGTAAAAGGAATAATTTGTGAAACACTGCTAATAATGTTTTTCTATTGAATATAAACAAAATCTTCCCCTTTTCCCTGGAATCTATAAACAACTATGAAGTTAATATGATGTGATGTTTCAGAGCACCTTACAAAATCATAGCTACTCACCAATTTACTATCAGCTAGAATCATCAAGAAATGACCATATCCTATTCAGTATAGCCTAAGTGTTTGTAAATTCACAATTATGTAATTTTTGAAAGTCTATATATGATAGAATTAACTTAAGCAATCATCTGCATATTCCATTACATAGAAATATTACACTTCAGAACCAATGAACAAGCCCTTACCATAAAACTATACATGAACAGGAGTATTATGTACAGTTCAGTTCAGTTCAGTTGCTCAGTTGTGTCCGACTCTTTGCGACCCCATGAATTGCAGCATGCCAGGCCTCCCTGTCCATCACCAACACCTGGACTTCACCCAGACTCACGTCCATCGAGTCAGTGATGCCATCCAGCCATCTCATCCTCTGTCGTCCCCTTCTCCTCCTGCCCCCAACCCCTCCCAGCATCAGAGTCTTTTCCAGCGAGTCAACTCTTCGCATGAGGTGGCCAAAGTACTGGAGTTTCAGCTTTAGCATCATTCCTTCCAAAGAAATCCCAGGGCTGATCTCCTTCAGAATGGACTGGTTGGATCTCCTTGCAGTCCAAGGGACTCTCAAGAGTCTTCTCCAACACCACAGTTCAAAAGCATCAATTCTTCGGCCCTCAGCCTTCTTCACAGTCCAACTCTCACATCCATACATGACCACAGGAAAAATCATAGCCTTGACTAGACGGACCTTTGTCAACAAAGTAATGTCTCTGCTTTTGAATATGCTATCTATGTTGGTCATAACTTTCCTTCCAAGGAGTAAGTGTCTTTTAATTTCATGGCTACAGTCACCATCTGCAGTGATTTTGGAGCCCCCAAAAATAAAGTCTGACACTGTTTTCACTGTTTCCCCATCTACTTCCCATGAAATGATGGGACCAGATGCCATGATCTTAGGTACACATATATCACCCCTTTTGAACCTCCTTCTCTTCTCCCTCCCCATCCCACCCCTCTAGGTTGATACAGAGCCCAGTGTCTCTTATTCAATAATTATTTCTCGGGTTTCCACTCAGTACTAGGCACTGGAGTTTAATGAAAAAATGTAGGGAAATATGTCAGGGATGGCTTTTCTAGAGAGAATGCCTGAGTGAAGACTTACAAAGTTCAACGGAACAGAGGGCAGGAGAGGGAGAGCATTTCAGGCTGTAGCAAGATGGGAAGAGAAGCACACACACCACAGGGTAGATATTTGTCCAAAGTGAAGGGATGGGACTGAAGAAGGTCATGGCATCCAGTCCCATCACTTCATGGCAAAGAGATGGGGAAACAATGAGAACAGAAACAGACTTTATTTTCTTCGGCTCCAAAATCAATGCAGATGGTGACTGCAGTCATGGAATTAAAGGATGCCTGCTCCTTGGAAGGTAAGATATGACAAACTTAGCATTTTAAGAGGCAGAGACGTTACTCTGCCGACAAAGGTCCGTCTGTCTAGTCAAAGCAAAGGCTTTTCGAGTAGTCATGTATGGATATGAGAATTGGACAAAAAAGAAGATTGAGCACCAAAGAACTGATGCTTTTCAACTGTGGTGTTCGAAAAGACTCATGACAGTCCCGTGGACTGCAAGGGGATCCAAGCAGTCAATCCTAAACAAAATCAGTTCTGAACATTCATTGGAAAGACTGAGGCTGGTGCTGAAGCCCCAGTACTTTGGCCACTGGATTTGAAGAGCTGACTCATTAGAAAATACCCTGATGCTGGGAAAGGTTGAAGTCATGAGGAGAAGGGAATGACAGATGATGAGATGGTTGGATAGCATCACCGACTCCATGAACGTGAGTTGAGCAAGCACCAGGAGATGGTGAAGGACAGGGAAGCCTGGTGTGCTGTGGTCCCTGGGGCTGCATAGAATCAGACACGACTGAGCAACTGAACAACAACAACAGGGACAAGTGGTGAAGGCGCCAGCAGTAGTTCAGAATTCTAGTGCAAAGGACTGAAAAGGCTAGAGATAGAGGGTCAGGCAGAAGTCAGATTATGAGAGCATCAGTGGCACTTTAAGAAGTCTAGACATTAATGTGACTCAGAGTGCCTCATGGTCACGTGTGCTTTTGAGATTGGTGATTCTAAACACCACGGGAGGGAGGAATCTGAAGGGCATATGAATAACCAGAGGAAGGCGAATCTGAAGGCATTAATACTGGGAATAACAAGGTAATGCAGGCCTGAAGTGAGGGAGTGTTTACAGAAATATTTAGGATATAAAACTTTCAGGGTACAGTATAGAATAAATCTTTAAGAAACCAATACATGTACAAATCCAGGGACCCTGAAGGATAAAATAACTGCTCATTATTTTATAAAATGTATTGACTGAGAAGAAAATGATCAACATGAACTGACTGAAGTGGATTCTATCTATTTTTTAGTTTTCCTATCTCACATCGTCCAGTGTTGAAGGGACTCATGTAGGCATTTTATTTGAACTTGTTTTTCCTGGATCTACCAAGCTCATGGAGAGACAAGAGCAAACGACTCAGTTGTATAGATTAAAAGAAAAAAAGACAAAACACATTGAGTTTGGAGCCTGTAGTCACTATTCTAGGAGATAACTGAAAATATTCTGTAAATGCAAGGGGAGAATAGAAAAGAAAAAAGTACAGGAGTGAAAAAAGAAACAGTGGATGATTTCTTACCATAGTCCTGACCATATGACTGATTAAGGGTGCTACATTAATTGGTATTTACAGACAACACATTATTAGATGTGGTTACTCAACAGACTGGGCATCCTAGTAGAATCAGAATTGACTTTCTATATACTGCTTTTAAGTGATACATCACTCCTTTATAGCAACCTCCCATGTGAACTCTTAATTCATTACAAATACTAAAACAAGGTGATATACTATGTGGACACAGCTAAGAAGGAGGTACTATGTAGCAAATGTCCCACGACTCCCATTCCCTCTGGGATAGCCAATTCTAAAAAATATGAAGTCACAGAAAACACAAGAAATATTTTAGTATTTGGTATCAGAGTTGCTTTTGCAGTTATACTGAATATAATCATAACTAATACTTATGAATTGACAGCCATATAAAAACATTGCTATGAAGTCTGGTTTTAAGAAGGCAGTCTCTAGATGGCTACCTAGTCTCCCAACTAGTCCCAGAGTTCTAAACATAATCCTGCTACCCATTCTCAGGTGTATGCTAAATTCTAGCTTAAACGAACTTACTTTTTGTTAACTCTCTTTGTTATTTATTGTATTACTATGCCTCTTGAGAAATCTGTATGCAGGTCAGGAAGCAACAGTTAGAACTGGTCATGGAACAACAGACTGGTTCCATATAGGAAAAGGAGTACGTCAAGGCTGTATATTGTCACCCTGCTTATTTAATTTATATGCAGAGTACATCATGAGAAATGCTGGACTGGAAGAAACACAAGCTGGAATCAAGATTGCCAGGAGAAATATCAATAACTTCAGATATGCAGATGACACCACCTTTATGGCAGAAAGTGAAGAGGAACTAAAAGCCTCTTGATGAAAGTGAAAGTGGAGAGTCAAAAAGTTGGCTTAAAGCTCAACATTCAGAAAACGAAGATCATGGCATCCGGTCCCATCACTTCATGGGAAATAGATGGGAAAACAGTGGAAAGTGTCAGACTTTATTTTTTGGTGCTTCAAAATAATTGCTGATGGTGACTGCAGCCATGAAATTAAAAGACACTTACTCCTTGGAAGGAAAGTTATGACCAACCTAGATAGCATATTCAAAAGCAGAGACATTATTTTGCCAACAAAGGTTTGTCTAGTCAAGGCTATGGTTTTTTCCTGTGGTCATGTATGGATGTGAGAGTTGGACTGTGAAGAAGGCTGAGGGCTAAAGAATTGATGCTTTTGAACTGTGGTGTTGAAGAAGACTGTTGAGAGTCTCCCTTGGACTGCAAGGAGATCCAACCAGTCCATTTTGAAGGAGATCAGCCCTGGGATTTCTTTGGAAGGAATGATGCTAAAGCTGAAACTCCAGTACTTTGGCCACCTCATGTGAAGAGTTGACTCGTTGGAAAAGACTCTGATGCTGGGAGGGGTTGGGGGCAGGAGGAGAAGGGGACGACAGAGGATGAGATGGCTGGATGGCATCACTGACTCGATGGACATGAGTCTGAGTGAACTCTGGGAGTTGGTGATGGACAGGGAGGCCTGGCGCACTGTGATTCATGGGGTCACAAAGAATCGGACACGACTGAGCAACTAAACTGATCTGAACTGATGGTCAGGAGGAGAATGCAAACACCTTGCTAAGAGGTATTGATTGGCTGTAGGTTGCATAAAAGGAGTCAGCACAAGGTAGACTTTGCTACAAAATCTAATTTGGAACCATCAAAAGGACGGTAAGATCATGCCCAGGCGGCCCACAGCTGAGTGCTCTAGGCTTCTGCATTACCTTCTTTGCTTCCTCTGTTTCCTGGCAGCTCCGACTTGCATAGCTGATGGAGACAGTAATTCCCTATTGGGAACACCACTGCAGTCTTCATCTTCGTTTTATCTATTATGGTCTTCTGTCCAAATTCTATGGATGCTGACTGATTTTTGGTCATTGAATGGGACACCAACGCACACTGACCATCAACTTTCAAATGCCTGGCTCTTTGACAAGTCTCATTATTGAGGCTCAAAGCAGCAGAAGACCAATTTGAAAAATGTGAAAACAAAGTCTCCATTTATTAGAATGCGAGTAAGAATACAACTCAGACTAGCTTGTACAAAGTCTTTCTTCAGAGAATCAGTTCCATGTCCTCCTCTCCCCTGAAACTCGCTAGTCCTTCACAGCTTACAGTATCTCACACATCACCGCCATTCATGAAGAGATGTAAACCTGTGTGTCTCATTTCTTCTCCTTTTTAATTGCCTAGTATTACTGATTTTGATTCACTCAACTTCTATTACATATTCTGTATTCCATAAGAACTTTACCAATAATTATTTTTTCAACACCAGTTGAGTTCAGTTCAGTCGCTCAGTCATGTCTGACTCTTTGCGACTTCATGAACTGCAGCACCAGGCCTTCCTGTACATCACCAACTCCTGGACTCTACCCAAAATCATGTCCATTGTGTCAGTGATGCCATCCAACCATCTCATCCTCTGTCGTCCTCTTCTCTTCCTGCCCTCAATCTTTCCCAACATCAGGGTCTTTTCAAATGAGTCAGCTCTTGGTATCAGGTGGCCAAATTATTGGCGTTTCAGCTTCAACATCAGTCCTTCCAATGAACACCCAGGACTGATTTCCTTTAGGATGGACTGATTGGATCTCCTTGCAGTCCAAGGGACTCTCAAGAGTCTTCTCCAAAACCACAGTTCAAAAGCATCAATTCTTCAGCACTCAGATTTCTTCACAGTCCAACTCTCACATCCTTACATGACTATTTTTCAACATACAAGTATATTATTAAGAAAAGGTATATCTACCTTATTTTACACTTAATTATGCCAGAGATCAAATTCCAACATCTGCTGGATCATAGAAAAAGCAAGAGAGTTCCAGAAAAACATCTATTTTTGCTTTATGGACTATGCCAAAGACTTTGACTGTGTGGATCACAATAAACTGTGGAAAATTCTGAAAGAGATGGGAATACCAGACCACCTGACCTGCCTCTTGAGAAATTTGTATGCAGGTCAGGAAGCAACAGTTAGAATTGGACATGGAACAACAGACTGGTTCCAAATAGAAAAAGGAGTACGTCAAGGCTGTATATTGCCACCCTGCTTATTTAACTTCTATGCAGAGTACATCATGAGAAATGCTGGACTGGAAGAAGCACAAGCTGGAATCAAGATTGCTGGGAGAAATATCAATAACCTCAGATATGCAGATGACACCACCCTTATGACAGAAAGTGAAGAGGAACTAAAAAGCCTCTTGATGAAAGTGAAAGTGGAGAGTGAAAAAGTTGGCTTAAAGCTCAACATTCAGAAAACGAAGATCATGGCATCCGGTCCCATCACTTCATGGGAAATAGATGGGGAAACAGTGGAAACAGTGTTAAACTTTATTATTTTGGGGGCTCCAAAATCACTGCAGATGGTGACTGCAGCCATGAAATTAAAAGACGCTTACTCCTTAGAAGGAAAGTTATGACCAACCTAGATAGCATATTCAAGAGCACAGACATTACTTTGCCAACAAAGGTCCGTCTATTCAAGGCTATTGTTTTTCCTGTGGTCATGTATGGATGTGAGAGTTGGACTGTAAAGAAGGCTGAGTGCTGAAGAATTGATGCCTTTGAACTGTGGTGTTGGAGAAGACTGTTGAGAGTCTCCCTTGGACTGCAAGGAGATCCAACCAGTCCATTCTGAAGGAGATCAGCCCTGGGATTTCTTTGGAAGGAATGATGTTAAAGCTGAAACTCCAGTACTTTGATCACCTCATGTGAAGAGTTGACTCATTGGAAAAGACTCTGATGCTGGGAGGGATTGGGGGCAGGAGGTGAAGGGGACGACAGAGGATGAGATGGCTGGATGGCATCACTGACTCGAGGGATGTGAGTTTGAGTGAACTCCGGGAGTTGGTGATGGACAGGGAGGCCTGGCATGCTGCGAATCATGGGGTCGCAGAGTCGGACACAATCGAGCAACTGAACTGAACTGAACGCATATATATGGAATTTAGAAAGATGGTAATGATAACACTGTATGCGAGACAGCAAAAGAGACACAGATGTATAGAATAGTCTTTTGGACTCTGTGGGAGAGGGAGAGCGTGGAATGACTTGAGAGAATGGCATTGCAACATATATAATATCAAATATGAAGTGAATCACTAGTCCAGGTTCAATGCATGATACAGCATGCTTGGGGATGGTGCACTGGGATGAGCCAGAGGGATGGTATGGAGAGGGAGGTGGGGGGCTGTTCAGGATGGGGAACACGTGTACACCCGTGGTGGATTCATGATGATGTATGGCAAAACCAATACAATATTGTCAAGTAATTAGCCTCCAATTAAAATCAATAAATTTATATTTTAAAAAATAAATAAATAAAATAAAGACAGGAAAAAAAAAACTTTCATGATAGTGGCATAGAAATAAACACACAGACCAACAGAACCAAATAGAGAATCCAGAATAAACTTTCACATATGCAGTTAATTAACATTTTCATGAGGAGGCTAGGAACAAGCAGTGGGGAAAGGATAGTCCCCTCAACAAATGGTGTTGGAAAAACTGAATAAATACATTTCAAGATAAAGCCAGATCCCTATCATATGCCACTCAGAAACATTAACTCAAAATGGGTCAAAGACTTAGATATAAGACCTGAAACCACAGAACTCCTAGAAGAAAACATAAAGAAGAAGCTCCTCGTCACTTGCCTTGGCAACGATTTTATAGACATGAAACAAAAAGCACCAAAAAAGCGGGGGGCAGAATCAATCAGTGAGACTACATTAAACTTAACAGCTATTGCACAGCAAAAATCACAAAGGCAACCTACAGGAAAAATAAATTGCAAACCATGTATCAGATAAAGGGTTTATGTCCAAAATTTATAAAGAACTCGTACAACTTAATAACCATTTTTTTAAATGGGCACAAGAACTAAATACACATTTCTCCAAAGAAAACATCTGTGGCCAAAGGTATAAAAGAAGGGGCTCAGCGTCACTAATCATCAGAGAAATTCAAATAAAAAACACAATGGGATATCACACAAAGCCTCTAAAAATGGTGATCATCAAGACCTACAAGAGATAAGTGGATGGAGAGGCTGTGGAGAAAAGGGAACCTCCTACACTGCTGGTGGGAATGTACATTGGTGCAGCCACTATGGAGAACAGTATGGAGGCTCCTCAAAAAATTTAAAAATAGAGCTACCATATGATCCAGCAATTCCACTTCTGAATATTAGAAGGAAATGAATTGTTGCTGTTCAGTTGCTAAGTCATGTCCGACTCTTTGCAACCCCAAGGACTGCAGCATGCCAGGCTTCCCTGTCCTTTGCAATCTCCTGAAGTTTGCTTAAACTCATGTCCATTGAGTTGGTGATGGCATCCAACCATCTAATGCTCTGTTGCCCCCTTCTCCTCCTGCACTCAATCTTTCTCAGCATCAGGGTCTTTTCCAATGAGTCAGTTATTCACATCAGATGGCCAAATACTGGAGTTTCAGCTTCAGCATCATTCCTTCCAATGAATATAGGGTTGATTTCCTTAGGATTTGATCTCCTTGCTGTCCAAAGGACTCTAAAGAGTCTTCTCCAACACCACTATTTGAAAGTATCAATTCTTCGGCTCAGCCTTCTTTATGGTCCAACACTCACATTCATACATGACTACTGGAAAAACCATAGCTTTGACCATATGGACCTTTGTTGTCAAAGTTATATCTCTGCTTTTTAATATGCTGTCTAGGTTTATCATAACTCTTCTTCCCAGGAGCAGGCATTTTAAAATTTTGTGGTTGCAGTCCCCATCCACAATGATTTTGGAGCCCAAGAAAAGAAAATATGCCACTGTTTCCACTTTTTTCCCATCTATTTGTCATGAAGTGATGGGACCAGATACCATGATTTCAGTTTCTTTATGTTTTTTAGTTTCAAACCAGCATTTTTACTTTCCTCTTTCACCCTCATCAAGAGGCTCTTTAGTTCCTCTTCACTTTTGGCCATTAGAGTGGAATCATTTGCATGTCTAAGATTGCTGATATTTCTCTCAGCAATCTTGATTCCAGGTTGTGATTCATCCAGCCTGGTAGGTTAAGTAAGCAGGGTGACAATACACAGCCTTGTCCTACTCCTTTCCTAATTTGGTATTGCATGTCCAGTTTTAACTGTTGCTTCTTGACTCCTACACAGGTTTCTCAGGAGACAGGTAAGTGGTCTGGGTACTCCCATCTCTTTCATAATTCTCCACAGTTTGTTGTGATCCACAGAGTGAGTCAAAGGCTTTCACGTAGTCAATGAAATAAAAGCAGATGTTTATCTGTAATGCCCTTGCTTTCTCCTTGATCCAACGAATATTGGTAATTTGATCTGTAGTTCCTCTGCCTCTTTGAAACCCAAATTATATGCCTGGAAGTTCTTGTTTCACAAACTGTTGAAGTTTAGCTTGAAGGATTTTCAGTAAAACCTTGTTAACATGAAATGAGTATAACTGTATGGTAGTTTGAATATTCTTTGGCATTGCCCTTCCTTGGGATTGAAATGAAAACTGACCTTTTCTAGTCCTGTGGTCACTGTTGAGTCTCCCAAATTTGCTGACATATTGAGGGAAGCACTTTAACAGCAAGATTCAAAAGGATATCTGTACTCTCATGTTCATAACAGCATTTTTACAATGGCCAAGATATGGAAACATCCTAACTGTCCATTAACAGATGAATGGATAAAGAAAATGTGGTCTATATATACAGTGAAACATTCAGCCATTAAAAAAATAATAATAAAATTTTGCCATTTGAGACAAATGGCATTATGTTATCTGAAATAAGTCAGACAGAGAAAGACAAATATCATATCATCTCATTTATATGTTGAATTTTTTTTTTCAAGAAGCTCACAGAGACTATATCGATAGTTACCAGAGGTGGGGGGTGAAAGGTAGGTGAAATGGGTGAAGATGGTGAAAAGGTTCAAACTTACAGTTACAAAATATAAGTAACTGTACTTAACAGATCTTAAAAGGTCTCATCACAAGAAAAAAAAGGAAATTTTTAACTATGTATGTTAATGAATGTTAGCTAGATTTGTGGTGATCATTTAATAATTTATATAAATATCACATTATGTTATACACCTAAAACTAATATGTTATTGTTGTGTCTGACCCTTTGTGATCCCATGGACTGCAGCATGCTAGGCCTTCCTGCCTGTCACCATTTCCCAGAGTTCTCCCAAGTTCATGTCCATTGAATCAGTGATGCCATTCAACCATCTTTTTTTTTTTTAAGTATAAAAGGCAAAAAACTAATATAATGTATATCAATAACAACTCAATTAAAAAAAAATACAAAACTTCAGTGAGAAAATAAAAATGATGTAGGTGTATATAAACAAATTGATCATGATTGTGGATTTGGAATCTCAGTTACTCACTCCTTTCCAAACTGACAGTTAAATCTGATAAAATTCTAATTGATGTCCCAAGTGTGCCAGTGCCTTTTAGTGGGATATGATAAACTGATTTTAAAATGTATATTCAAAAGAGTCTAAAATGACCAAGGTAATCTTTAAAAAAAGTCAAAGGGACTTCCCTGGTGGTACAGTGGATAAAGAATCCATCTGCCAATGAAGGAGACATGGTTTAATTCCTGGTCCAGGAAGATGCCACATGCTGTAGGCAACTAAAGCCACAACTACTGATGCCTGTATGTTCTAGAGTCTGTGAGCCACAAGTAATGAGCCTCTGTGCTGCAACTACTGAAGCCCATATGCCTAGAGCCTGTGCTCCACAGCAAGAGAAGCCAACACAGTGAGAAGGCCACACACCACCACAGAGAATTGCCCCTGCTCACTGCAACTAGAGAAAGCCCTTGTGCATCAACAAAGACCGAGCATAACCAAACATTAATTAATTTTTTAAAATATCAAAGCAGAAAGACTATTTCAGACATCAAGACATTTTACAATGCAATAATAATTAAGCATGCTAGCATTTTTACAAGGATACACAAACACACAGTAGAATAGAGATTCACACAGCAGACTCTCACCTGTACAGATAGATAAGACAATATGAACTGTGCCTCACAAACATACTTTTGAGGATAATTATAGATTTAATCTAAACAACAAAGCTTCTGAAGATAATAGAGGAAGATATCTGGTTGCTTGCAGAGGCAAAGACTTTGAAACAGAGCACCCAACACACAAACTATGGAGCAAGCAACAGACAATTTAGACTACATTAAATGTAATCATCAAAAGACACCATGATATCAATGAACCTATTTGCAGGGAAAGAATGGAGACACAGATGTAGAGAATGGAATTAAGGACACAGTCGGGAGGGAGAGAGTGGGACACATGGAGAAAGTAGCGTCAACATACATATTCTATCAGGTGTAAGATGGATAGCTGGTGAGAAGTTGCTGTTTAGCACAGGGAGTCCAGTCTTGTGCTCTGTGGTTACCTGGGGGGATGGGATGGGGGACGCTTGGGAGGAACATGATGTATGTATAATTATGGATGATTTGCATTATTATATGGGAGAAACCAACACAACATTGTAAATATTTAAAAACAACAAATGAAAATAAAAACAGACAATAATTTTTAAATAAAATTAAAAAAAAAAACACCATGAAGAAAGTGACCTTAACTGACCAAGGATCTGAATCCATAACGAAGAGCTGCTACAGCCACTAAGAAAAATACAATCAACCAATAGAAAAATGAGAGAGAAGCCTCAAAAAAGAACCTAAACATAATACAAAGTTACTGACCACATTAATAATCAGAGAAACGTAAACTGAACCACAGTGATATAATATTACACAACCATCAGAACGGTCAGTCATACAAAAAATAGACAGTAATAGTACCAAAGTTGCCAAGAATGTAAAATAATGGGAATTCTCATCTACTATTGACTGAGCTGTCAATTGGTAGAATTATTTATGAAAAGTATTTTGCCATATCTTATAAAGTCGGACATATGCATACCTACTCCCAGGCATATATCCAACAGAAATGTACAAGAATGTCATAAGAGCATTTTAAAATCACTCAAATGAAAAACAGCTATGTTCATAAACAGCAGAGTAGCTAGATAAAATATGAAAACCGCACATTTGGGGGAAACCCCCCAAAAATGAAAATAAATGACAGTTTTCCTGGTGGTTCAGATGATAAAGCATCTGCCTGTAATGCAGGACACCCGGGTTTGATCCCTTGGTCAGGAAAATCCCCTGGAGAAGGAAATGACAACTCATTCCAGTACTCTTGTCTGGAAAACCCCATGGATGCAGGAGCCTGGTAGGCTACAGTCCATGGGGTCACAAAGAGTTGGACATGACTGAGTGACTTCACTTCACTTAACGTGAGCAAAGTAGCAGATACAGAATAGTGTATACTGTAGGACATTTTCATCAAAGTTCCAGAAAGAGATAAAACTACACCAAAATGTTTCAGGACTGATACTAGGATGCTATGTGATAAGTCACTTCAGTCCTGTCCAACTCTTTGTGACGCCATGGACTGCAGCCCACCAGGCTCCTCTGACCATGGGATTCTCCAGGTAACAATACTGGAGTGGGTTGCCATTTCTTTCTCCAGGGGAAATCTTCCTGACAGGGATCAAACTCAGGTCTCTAATATCTCCTGCTTTGGCAGGCATATTCTTTACTACCAGCACCACCTGGGAAGCCTGAAACTAGGGTAGTAAGATCATTTAGGGAAAGTTGATTGTGGTTCCCATACAAGCCAGCATTAGCTACTTATGACAGCAAGGAATGGGGACTTCTCTGCGATGCTGTCAAAGTTGATTTATTTATTTTGCATTGCAGTAACTTTAGGAAAAGGTAGATGCTTCTGTATCAAAGCAGAATGATACTTGGTTGGGTTACATCTACCCCCTCAAAACTAACACTGATGTATTCAAACTATTGAAATATATCATCTTTTTTGAGCAAGTGAAAACTTTATCCATAAAACATTGTTTACAAGTATATAAGATACACTGTGGTACTTAGGTTTATTTTCCAGGGCATATTTACCCATAACTTGATGTCAAAACTGGGAACAGGCATACTTGGGCTTCCAAGGTAGCACTAGTATCAATTGATAGGACTACTTATGAAAAGTATTTCACCATATCTTATAAAGCTGGACATACGCATACCAACATGCACCATATGAACCCACTTCCCAATGCAGGAGATACAAGAGATGCGAGTTCTGATCTCTGAGTCAGGAAGATTCCCCTGGAGGAAGGTATGGTAATTCATTCCTGTATTCTTTCCTGGAGAATCCAATGGACAGAGGGGCCTAGTGGGCTACAGTCCATGGGATTGCAAACAGTCAAAAACAACTGAGGCGACTTAGCACAAATGCATCCTGGGCAGACCCAGGTTACACACTGAACAAAATAACCCCTAACACTATCTATTGCCTTGGTTTCACTAACTTAATAGAAAATCCTGACCTTGGTAACCTCATAATTATAAAAGATGCCTCAGTTCAGTTCACTTCAGTCGCTCAGTCATGTCTGATTCTTTGCAACCCCATGAGTCGCAGCACGCCAGGCCTCCCTATCCATCACCAACTCCCGGAGTTCACTCAAACTCATGTCCATCGAGTCGGTGATGACATCCAGCCATCTCATCCCCTGTCATCCCCTTCTCCTCCTGCATCCAGTGCTTCCCAGCATCAGAGTCTTTTCCAATGAGTCAAGTCTTCTCATGAGGTGGCCAAAGTACTGGAGTTTCAGCTTTAGCATCAATCCTTCCAAAGGAATCCCAGGGCTGATCTCCTTTAGAATAGACTGGTTGGATCACCTTGCAGTCCAGGGGACTCTCGAGAGTCTTCTCCAACACCACAGTTCAAAAGCATCAATTCTCCAGCGCTCAGCTTTCTTCACAGTCCAACTCTCACATCCATACATGACCACTGGAAAAACCATAGCCTTGCCTAGATGGACCTTTGTGGGCAAAGTAATGTCTCTGCTTTTGAATACGCTATCTAGGTTGGTCATAACTTTCCTTCCAAGGAGTAAGCGTCTTTTAATTTCATGGCTGCAATCATCATCTGTAGTGCTTTTGGAGCTCCCAAAAATAAAGTCTGACACTGTTTCCCCATTGATTTCCCATGAAGTGATGGGACCGGATGCCATGATCTTCGTTTTCTGAATGTTGAGCTTTAAGCCAACTTTTTCACTCTCCACTTTCACCTTCATCAAGAGGCTTTTTAGTTCCTCTTCACTTTCTGCCATAAGGGTGGTGTCATCTGCACATCTGAGGTTATTGATATTTCTCCCGGCAATCTTGATTCCAGCCTGTGCTTCTTCCAGCCCAGTGTTTCTCATGGTGTACTTTGCATATAAGTTAAATAAGCAGGGTGACAATATACAGCCTTGACGTACTCCTTTTCCTATTTGGAACCAGTCAATTGTACCACGTCCATTTCTAACTGTTGCTTCCTGACCTGCATGTAGGTTTCTCAAGAGGAGGGTCAGGTGGTCTGATATTCCCATCTCTGCCTGCTTATTTTAATATTTCCTTTTGGCACATTAGGGGTAATATAATTTTGACCCTTTTAAGAAAAAGTCTAAATTAGAAGTAATGACAGTTTTATAAAAAATGGTCCTCAGTAAACATTTCTGGAGTGTGAAATTAGCAAGTTTTTGGAGTGATGTTAACAGCAATTTGAGTTACTAATACAATAAAAGCCAAATTCACCATACAAAAAATTTCATTGTGGGATGTAAACATCACCTGTTTTCTAGAAAAAATATTAAAGAAAGTAGGGAAAACCACTAGACCATTCAGGTATGACCTAAATCAAATCCCTTATGATTTTACAGTGGAAGTGAAAAATAGATTTAAGGGCCTAGATCTGATAGATAGAGTGGCTGATGAACTATGGAATGAGGTTCGTGACATTGTACAGGAGACAGGAATCAAGACTATCCCCATGGAAAAGAAATGCAAAAAAGCAAAATGGCTGTCTGAAGAAGCCTTACAAATAGCTGTGAAAAGAAGAGAAGTGAAAAGCAGAGGAGAAAAGGAAAGATATAAGCATCTGAATGCAGAGTTCCAAAGAATAGCAAGAAGAGATGAGAAAGCCTTCCTCAGAGATCAATGAAAAAAAAAAAAAATAGAGGAAAACAACAGAATGGGAAAGACTAGAGATCTCTTCAAGAAAATTAGAGATACCAAGGGAACATTTCATGCAAAGATGGGCTCGATAAAGGACAGAAATGGTATGGGCCTAGCAGAAGCAGAAGATATAAAGAACAGGTGGCAAGAATATACAGAAGAACTGTACAAAAAAGATCCCCATGACCCAGATAATCATGATGGTGTGATCACTCACCTAGAGCCAGACATCCTGGAATGTGAAGTCAAGTGGGCCTTAGAAAGTATCACTACAAACAAAGCTAGTGGAGGTGATGGAATTCCAGTTGAGCTATTTCAAATCCTGAAAGATGATGCTGTGAAAGTGCTGTACTCAATATGCCAGCAAATTTGGAAACTCAGCAGTGGCCACAGGACTGGAAAAGGTCAGTTTTCATTCCAATCCCAAAGAAAGGCAATGCCAAAGAATGCTCAAACTACCACACAATTGTACTCATCTCACACACTAGTAAAGTAATGCTCAAAATTCTCCAAGCCAGGCTTCAGCAATACCTGAACTGTGAAATTCCTGATGTTCAAGCTGGTTTTAGAAAAGGCAGAGGAACCAGAGATCAAATTGTCAACATCCACTGGATCATGGAAAAAGCAAAAGAGTTCCAGAAAAACATCTATTTCTGCTTTATTGACTATGCCAAAGCCTTTGACTGTGTGGATCACAATAAACTGTGGAAAATTCTGAAAGAGATGGGAATACTAGACCACCTGCATTTCCTCTTGAGAAATATGTATGCAGGTCAGGAAGCAACAGTTAGAATTGGACATGGAACAACAGACTGGTTCCAAATAGGAAAAGGAGTATGTCAAGGCTGTATATTGTCACCCTGCTTATTTAACTTCTATGCAGAGTACATCATGAGAAACGCTGGGCTGGAAGAAGCACAAGCTGGAATCAAGATTGCTGGGAGAAATATCAATAACCTCAGATGTGCAGATGACACCACCCTTATGGCAGAAAGTGAAGAGGAACTAAAAAGCCTCTTGATGAAGGTGAAAGTGGAGAGTGAAAAAATTGGCTTAAAGCTCAACATTCAGAAAACGAAGATCATGGCATCCAGTCCCATCACTTCATGGGAAATAGATGGGGAAACATTGGAAACAGTTTCAGACTTTATTTTTGGGGCTCCAAAATCACTGCAGATGATGATTGCAGCGATGAAATTAAAAGACGCTTACTCCTTGGAAGGAAAGTTATGACCAACCTAGATAGCATATTCAAAAGCAGAGACATTACTTTGCCAACAAAGGTCCATCTAGTCAAGGCTATGGTTTTTTCCTGTGGTCATGTATGGATGTGAGAGTTGGACTGTGAAGAAGGCTGAGCACCAAAGAATTGATGCTTTTGAACTGTGGTGTTGGAGAAGACTCTTGAGAGTCCCTTGGACTGCAAGGAGATCCAACCAGTCCATTCTGAAGGAGATCAGCCCTGGGATTTCTTTGGAGGGAATGATGCTAAAGCTGAAACTCCAGTACTTTGGCCACCTCATGCGAAGAGTTGACTCATTGGAAAAGACTCTGATGCTGGGAGGGATTGGGGGCAGGAGGAGAAGGGGATGACAGAGGATGAGATGGCTGGATGGCATCACTGACTCGATGGACGTGAGTCTGGGTGAACTCCGGGAGTTGGTGATGGACAGGGAGGCCTGGCATGCTGCGATTCATGCAGTCGCAGAGTCAGACACAACTGAGCGACT
The DNA here is from genome assembly GCF_032452875.1 of Bos javanicus. Classification (NCBI taxonomy): domain Eukaryota; kingdom Metazoa; phylum Chordata; class Mammalia; order Artiodactyla; family Bovidae; genus Bos; species Bos javanicus. The sequence goes on from NC_083868.1 coordinate 781,019, forward strand.
GTACTGATCTGAAGTGAATACACCAAAGTTACTAGGTTTTTAGCTGTGCTTTACATAAAATGCCCTCAAATTTAAATGTAATTACCCTATATTCCAGTAACGTTCACATTTCTGGAGTGTCTATCACTTGCATTAGAGTGTCAAGAAACTGTTTTCACTGCCCTAGAATACTGACCCTGGTTATGCCTTAAAAGCACATTTGCCAAATGTTGGTTTTAACATAAACCTCAATTTCAACTTAAATTAACTAGGTTACCATTTTTAATATCACCTAAAGACAATATACTGGCCTAACAGAATGTCTTACTTCTTGACCTTGGCCATAATTACATAGGTGATCAATCTGTGATAAATCATCAAGGCATACATTTGTACTTTTCTATATATAAACTATTTCTCATTATGAAGGCTTAAAAAAAAGCATTGGATAACCTTGGCACATATGTTAAAAAGTAACCTGACCAAATATATGTGGGTTTCTTTCTAGACACTCTGTTCTGCTCCACTGGTCTCCATCTACATGTCGGTTCTGATGGCTGTAGCACACTGTTTTGCTTTACCATCAGTCTTAAAATCAGGCACTGTTTGTAAGTCTGCACATTTTGTGTGTGGGTCTTTTCCAGGACTGTTTTATCTATTCCAGTTCCTTTGGACTTCAATATATTTTAGAATCAGCTGTCAATGACTACAAAATGCCTGCTGGGATTTTTATTGGGATTGTGTTGCATTCTTGGGATCTTATTGTTGTGTCTTCCAATTCACATGACAGGGTCCCATCTACTTAGTTTTTTATGTAAGTTCAGCTATGTTGTGTAGCTTTCAGCATACAGATCTCTTATATATTCTGTCATTTCTCTCTACATATTTTATGTTTATCATGATATTTTAAGCAGCATTGTTTTCCTCTCTTTATTTTCCACTGTTTGTCACTAGTACATGGAAATACAATTGATTTTCATAAGCTCACCTTTGCTTCATGAGCCATTTAAATTCATCAGTTCAGTTCAGTCTCTCAGTTGTGTCTGACTCTTGGCGACCCCATGGACTGTAGCACACCAGGCTTCCCTGTCCATCACCATCTCCTGGAGCTTGTTCAAACTCATGTCCATCGAGTTGATGATGCCATCCAGCCATCTCATCCTCTGTCGTCCTCTTCTGCTCCCACCTTCTATCTCTCTCAGCATCAGGGTCTTTTCCAATGAGTCAGTTCTTCATATCAGGTGGCCAAATATTGGAGCTTCAGCTTCAACATCAGTCCTTCCAATGAATATTCAGGACTGATTTCCTTTAGGATTGACTGGTTTGAATTCCTTGCCATCCAAGGGACTTTGAAGAGTCTTCTTCAACACCACGTTTAAATTCATGGTTTAAAAGTCTACAAACAATAAAAGCTGGAGAGGTTGTGGAGAAAAGGGAACCTTCTTACACTGTTGGTGGGAATGCAAACTAGTACAGCCTCTATGGAGAACAGTGTGGAGATTCCTTAAAAAACTAGAAATAGAACTGCTATATGACCCAGCAATCCCGTTGCTGGGCATACACCCCAAGGAAACCAGAATTGAAAGGGACACGTGTACCCCAATGTTCATCACAGAACTGTTTATAATAGCCAGGACATGGAAGCAACCTAGATGTCCATTGGCAAATGAATGGATAAGAAAGCTGTGGTACATACACACAATAGAATATTCAGTTCAGTCGCCCAGTTGTGTCCAACTCTTCGCAACCCCATGAACTGCAGCACGCCAGGCCTTCCTGTCCATCACCAACTCCGGGAGTTTAACCAAACTCATGTCCACTGAGTCAGTGATGCCATCCAACCATTTCATCCTCTGTTGTCCCCTTCTCCTCCCACCCTCAATCTTTCCAGCATCAGGGTCTTTTCAAATGAGTCAGCTCTTCGCATCAGGTGGCCAAAGTACTGGGGTTTCAGATTCAACATCAGTCCTTCCAATGAACACCCAGGACTGATCTCCTTTAGGATGGACAGGTTGGATCTCCTTGGAATATTCTCCAACACCACAGTTCAAAAGCCTCAATTCTTCGATGCTCAACTTTCTTCATAGTCCAACTCTCATATCCATACATGACTACTGGAAAAACCATAGCCTTGACTAGATGAACCTTTGTTGACAAAGTAATGTCTCTGCTTTTTAATATGCTGTCTAGGTTGGTTATAACTTTTCTTGCAAGGAGTGTCTTTTAATTCCATGGCTGCAATCACCATCTGCAGTGATTCTGGACCTCCCCCCCCCCACACACACACACCAAAATAAAGTCTGACACTGTTTCTACTGTTTCCCCATCTATTTCCCATTAAGTGATGGGACCAGATGCTATGATCTTAGTTTTCTGAATGTTGAGTTTAAACCAACTTTTTCACTCTCCTCTTTCACTTTCATCAAGAGGCTCTTCAGTTCTTCTTCACTTTCTGCCATAAGGGTGGTGTCATCTGCATATCTAAGATTATTGATATTTCTCCCAGCAATCTTGATTCCAGCTTGTGCTTCTTCCAACCCAGCATTTCTCATGATGTACTCTGTGTATAAGTTATATAAGCAAGGTGACAATATACAGGGTGATGCACTCCTTTTCCTATTTGGAACCAGTCTGTTGTTCCATGTCCAGTTCTATCTTCTGCTTCCTGACCTGCAAACAGGTTTATCAAGGTGCAGGGCAGGTGGTCTGGTATTCCCATCTCTTTCAGAAGTTTCCACAGTTTATTGTGATCCACACAGTCAAAGGCTTTGACATAGTCAATAAAGCAGAAATAGATGTTTTTCTGGAACTCTCTTGCTTTTTCCATGATCCAGCGGATGTTGGCAATTTGATCTCTGGTTCCTCTGCCTTTTCTAAAACCAGCTTGTACATCTGGAAGTTCATAGTTCACATATTGCTGAAGCCTGGCTTGGAGATTTTTTTTTTTTTTTTTGCAAACTCTATGACTTTATTTAGTTTAAAATGACACACAAAGAGACAGAAACTAAGTAGCCAAACCACATAAAATAGCCAATCTTTGAAACAAGGTCTCTCACACTGCAGAGTCCTCAGTGCTGATAACCGGGTCCTGTGGAGCCCAGAGCCCACTGAGTAAAGACAAGCACATATCCCTGTGGTCCTGACTCCACCACCATGTTCCCGGGAGTGAGTTACACTTCAGACATCCCTCCCCAGGGTAGGGCTGTTACCCAAATCGATTCCCTGTTCCCTTCTTCACACATTGCACAGCATCCATTCACCCAGCACATCCCGAATAGCTCAGATTCCTAACTCCATGACATCTGACAGAGAACTTCCCTCCCAGTTATAGGTATTTGTGTCCCTTTCTCCTGATGCTGCAGTAGGCCCCATTTCTCAGTCTCTGGACCACTCACCATTGTTCCTCTCCAGGCCCAAGACCTCATTCATTGTTAATGGCTACCCTGGCTGTTGTGGAGAGGTCAGTTCCTTCCCAGCCTCTGGTGTCCTAGGGAAGCCAGAACAATGGTGACCACATGGACCTCAGTCCCTCAGTTCTGGGACCCTGGGTTGAGGGGCTGGGAATGTGGCAGCTCTCCCAGGGCCGAGGCTCCCACAGCAGCCAGGTTCTCCCCAGGCTCTCTGAGCCCACTGGTGCCGGCATCACCTCCTTGGATGGAAGACTGTGGCCTAGAGGCTGAGTCCCCCTCCGCTGCCTCTCTCTTGGCCCAGGGTGAAAAAGAGAGGATGGTGAGTCCCCTCTTAAGCAGGACCAAGTCCGCAGGCACCAGATCTACATTCTGCTCCAGAGAAGGGGATTCCAGAATGCTTAGCTTCCAGTGGTGCAGGTCTTGCATCTGGGGTGCATCTTGGAGTCTCACCACCCACCACTCATCAGGCTCCAGCAGCAGTTTCCAACACTGGCCTGGGGTCCTCCAGGCCCTTCTTGGCTTCATTTTCTGGACGTAGATGACATCACAGCAGCCCACCAGGGAGAGGACCTGGAGGTCCAGTAACCAGGCTTTAGTCTCAGCAGGGTCCATGTTCTGGGTGGTGCCCAGCTCCAGTACCATGGGCTCCCCCAGGGGCAGGTCCACTTTGAAAAAACCCCGCCATGGAGGAAGGGGGCTTGGCCAGTGGGAGCAGGTAGGGAGTCCCTCAAGTAGCCAGGGAAGGCCCTGGGTCCAGTCAGCATCTTCAGCACCCAGGCCCAGAGGTACTGCATCCTGAGGCTGCAGCTCGGTGGGCACAGTATGATTGTGCAAGCCCACATCTTCTGACTCCACAGGGCCTGATGCCAGGGTGCCTGACCCCCAGCCCACAGCCCCGCCCTGTGCAGGCTGCCCTTGGCCCTGCCCCCAGCTGGCCCCATCCCCGGGGATGACCCCTGCTCAGACCATGCCTCAGAATCGTCCATCAGCTCAGAGTCCCAATCTTCATCTTCCCAGTCTTCTGACTCCAGCATCCGTTTAAAGTCCAGAAAGGCAACCTTGAAGCAAGCGAAGCAGAGCCTTAGCTGGCTGCCATGTTGAAGCTGATACATCCAGGACACGTAGAGGTAGGACAGGCCCTCCGCCACATACCGCTTGCTGACTGGAGGGCACATGGCCAAGCTGCCTGCCTCCTGAGAGAGAGACAGCAGGAGCGGGGTTGGCTGTGATCTTAGGGGGTCTGGCCCACAGGTGGGGGCCCAGTAAGGTGTAAGGGGCAGGGAGGAGGGGCAAGAGAACAGGGAGGAGAAAGATGAGGATCACCAGGAGAAGAATTTGGGGTGGCGGTGGATGAACTGAGTCAAAATAGAGGTTGGAAGGGAAGAAACTCTGGAATTAACTTCAGCTGATGCAAGCGTTCTGTTCTCTGGGAGCCTCCCTGGTGCCTCCCTCCTGTGGGTAACCCTGAGGGGAAAGGAGGGACCAGAGCCAGCCTGAGCATTTGGCTTGGAGAATTTTGAGCATCACTTTACTAGTGTGTGAGTTGAGTGCAACTCGGTGGTTGGTGCATTCTTTGGCATTGCTTTTCTTAGGGATTGGAATGAAAACTGACATTTCCAGTCCTTTGGTCACTGCTGAGTTTTCCAAATTTGCTGGCATATTGAGCGCAGCACTTTCACAGCATCATCTTTTAGGATTCGAAATAGCTCAACTGGAATTCCATCACCTCCACTAGCTTTGTTCATAGTGATGCTTCCTAAGGCCATTTGACTTCACATTCCAGGATGTCTAGCTCTAGGTCAGTGATCACACCATCATGATTATCTGGGTCGTGAAGATCCTTTTTGTACAGTTCTTCTGTGTATGCTTGCCACCTGTTCTTAATATCTTCTGCTTCTGTTAGGTCCATACCATTTCTGTCCTTTATTGAGCCCATCTTTGCATGAAATGTTCCCTTGGCATCTCTAATTTTCTTGAAGAGATCTCCAGTCTCTCCCATTCTATTTTTTTCTTCTACTTCTTTGCAATAGCAAGGAGAGATAAGGAGAGATAAGAAGGCCTTCCTCAGCAATCAATGCAAATAGAGGAAATGGAATATTATTCAAAAGAATACATTTGAATCAGTTCTAATGAGGTGGAGGAAACTGGAGCCTATTATACAGAGTGAAGCAAGTCAGAAATAAAAACAGCAATACAGTATACTAATGTATATATATAGAATTTAGAAAGGTGGTAATGATGACCCTATATGCGAGACAGCAAAAGAGACACAGATGTATAGAACAGTCTTTTGGACTCTTTGGGAGAAGGTGAGGGTGGAATGATTTGAGAGAATACCATTGAAACACATATATTATCTATGTGAAACAGATCACCAGTCCAGATTGATGCATGAGACAGGGTGCTCATGGCTGGTGCACTGGGATGACCCTGAGGGATGGGATGCAGAGGGAAATTGGGAGGGGGGTTCAGGATGGGGAACACATGTACACCAGTGGCTGATTCATGTCAATGTACGGCAAAAACCACTACAATATTGTAAAGTAATTAGCCTCCAATTAAAATAAATAAATTAAAAGAAACCAGAATAAATAAATAAATTCATGATTTAGTGCTAATCACTATTTAGTACCGTCATTGGAATGTTTGACATAAACAACCATGTCATTTGCACAGAGAAAGTTTTACTTCTCTCTAATCTTTATGTCTTTTATTTCTTCTTCTTGTCTTTGCCCAATGGTTAGAACCTCCAGGGTAATGCTGACTAGGAGAGTATGTATAAAAACAACGCAGCATGCAAGCTACTCCCACAGCAGCTAATGTAAGCAACCCTGCCTGTTTGCATTCTTGTGTTCTAGACATTCAGTCTTTCACTATTAAATTTGATGTCATCTGTAGGTTCTTCATAGATATCACCTACCAGTGTGAGGCTATTCTCTTCCTAGTTTGCCAATACTTTTTACTATGAAGGAGCATTAAATTTTGTCAAAGGCTTTCTCTGCATCTGTTAAGATGATCATATACTTCTTTTCTCCCTTATGCTTTACGTTTCAAATGTTCAAAACCAACCTTGCATTCCTTTTTATGTATTATGAGATTAAATTTGCAAATATTTTATTAAGGAGTGTCCTATTTATTTTTTATCAAGGAAACAGCTACAATTTCCTAATGACTCTGTCTGGTACTGGTACTAGGGAAATTTTAGTCTCATAATAAGTAGAATGTGTTCACTTCTCCTATATTTCTTGAAAGAAGTTATGTATGACTGGTATTTCTTCTTTAAAAAGTAAAATTCACCACTGAAGTCACCTCAACCCAGGATTTTCTTTGTTTTGCTAACAAGCTTGTTTTATTAATGACAAAAAATAAGTTTAAAAAGGAACATGGAGAATTCCCATAAGGATAACAGCTGATCTTTCAATAGAAACTCTTCAAGCCAGGAGGGAATGGCAAGACATACTTAAAATGATGAAAGAAAATAACCTACAGCCCAGATTATTGTACCCAGCAAGGATCTCATTCGAGTATGAAGGAGAAATCAAAAGCTTTTCAGACAAGCAAAAGCTGAGAGAATTCTGCACCACCAAACCAGCTCTCCAACAAATACTAAAGGATATTCTCTAGACAAGAAACACAAAAACAGTGTATAAACTCAAACCCAAAACAATAAAGTAAATGGCAACGGGATATAACAATTATAAATATATATGCACCCAACACGGGAGCACCACAGTATGTAAGACAAATGCTAACAAGTATAAAAGGAGAAATTAACAATAACACAATAATAGTGGGAGACTTTAATACCCCACTTACACCTATGGATAGATCAACTAAACAGAAAATTAACAAGGAAACACAAACTTTAAACGATACAATAGACCAGTTAGACCTAATTGATATCTATAGGACATTTCATCCCAAAACAATGAATTTCACCTTTTTCTCAAGCGCACATGGAAACTTCTCCAGGATAGATTACATCCTGGCCATAAAGCTAGTCTTGGTAAGTTCAAAAAAATTAGAAATCATTCCAAGCATTTTTTCTGACCACAATGCAGTAAGATTAGATCTCAATTACAGGAGAAAAACTATTAAAAATTCCAACATATGGAGGCTGAACAACACGCTGCTGAATAACCAACAAATCACAGAAGAAATCAAAAAAGAAATCAAAATTTGCATAGAAACGAATGAAAGTGAAAACACAACAACCCAAAACCTGTGGGACACGGTAAAAGCAGTCCTAAGGGGAAAGTTCATAGCAATACAGCCACACCTCAAGAAACAAGAAAAAAGTCAAATAAATAACCTAACTGTACACATAAAGCAACTAGAAAAGGAAGAAGTGAAGAACCCCAGGGTTAGTAGAAGGAAAGAAATCTTAAAAATTAGAGCAGAAATAAATGCAAAGGAAACAAAAGAGACCATAGCAAAAATCAACAAAACCAAAAGCTGGTTCTTTGAAAGGATAAATAAAATTGACAAACCATTAGCCAGACTCATCAAGAAACAAAGGGAGAAAAATCAAATCAACAAAATTAGAAACAAAAATGGAGAGATCACAACAGACAACACAGAAATACAAAGGATCATAAGAGACTACTATCAACAATTATATGCCAATAAAATGGACAAAGTGGAAGAAATGGACAAATTCTTAGAAAAGTACAACTTTCCAAAACTGGACCAGGAAGAAATAGAAAATCTTAACAGACCCATCACAAGCATGGAAATTGAAACTGTAATCAAAAATCTTCCAGCAAACAAAAGCCCAGGTCCAGACGGCTTCACAGCTGAATTCTACCAAAAATTTAGAGAAGAGCTAACACCTATCCTGCTCAAACTCTTCCAGAAAATTGCAGAGGAAGGTAAACTTCCAAACTCATTCTATGAGGCCACCATCACCCTAATACCAAAACCTGACAAAGATCCCACAAAAAAAGAAAACTACAGGCCAATATCACTGATGAACATAGATGCAAAAATCCTTAACAAAATTCTAGCAATCAGAATCCAACAACACATTAAAAAGATCATACACCATGATCAAGTGGGCTTTATCGCAGGGATGCAAGGATTCTTTAATATCTGCAAATCAATCAATGTAATACACCACATTAACAAATTGAAAAATAAAAACCATATGATTATCTCAATAGATGCAGAGAAAGCCTTTGACAAAATTCAACATCCATTTATGATAAAAACTCTCCAGAAAGCAGGAATAGAAGGAACATACCTCAACATAATAAAAGCTATATATGACAAACCCACAGCAAACATTATCCTCAATGGTGAAAAATTGAAAGCATTTCCTCTAAAGTCAGGAACAAGACAAGGGTGCCCACTTTCACCATTACTATTCAACATAGTTTTGGAAGTTTTGGCCACAGCAATCAGAGCAGAAAAAGAAATAAAAGGAATCCAAATTGGAAAAGAAGAAGTAAAACTCTCACTATTTGCAGATGACATGATCCTCTACATAGAAAACCCTAAAGATTCCACCAGAAAATTACTAGAAATAATCAATGACTATAGTAAAGTTGCAGGATATAAAATCAACACACAGAAATCCCTTGCATTCCTATACACTAATAATGAGAAAACAGAAAGAGAAATTAAGGAAACAATTCCACTCACCATTGCAACGGAAAGAATAAAATACTTAGGAATATATCTACCTAAAGAAACTAAAGACCTATATATAGAAAACTATAAAACACTGGTGAAAGAAATCAAAGAGAACACTAATAGATGGAGAAATATACCATGTTCATGGATTGGAAGAATCAATATAGTGAAAATGAGTATACTACCCAAAGCAATTTATAGATTCAATGCAATCCCTATCAAGCTACTAACAGTATTCTTCACAGAGCTAGAACAAATAATTTCACAATTTGTATGGAAATACAAAAAACCTCGAATAGCCAAAGCGATCTTGAGAAAGAAGAATGGAACTGGAGGAATCAACCTACCTGACTTCAGGCTCTACTACAAAGCCACAGTTATCAAGACAGTATGGTACTGGCACAAAGACAGAAATATAGATCAATGGAATAAAATAGAAAGCCCAGAGATAAATCCACGCACATATGGACACCTTTTCTTTGACAAAGGAGGCAGGAATATACAATGGATTAAAAACAATCTCTTTAACAAGTGGTGCTGGGAAAACTGGTCAACCACTTGTAAAAGAATGAAACTAGACCACTTTCTAACACCATACACAAAAATAAACTCAAAATGGATTAAAGATCTCAATGTAAGACCAGAAACTATAAAAGTCCTAGAGGAGAACATAGGCAAAACACTCTCTGACATACATCACAGCAGGATCCTCTATGACCCACCTCCCAGAATATTGGAAATAAAATCAAAATTAAACCAATGGGACCTAATTAACCTTAAAAGCTTCTGCACATCAAAGGAAACTATTAGCAAGGTGAAAAGACAACCTTCAGAATGGGAGAAAATAATAACAAATGAAGCAACTGACAAACAACTGATCTCAAAAATATACAAGCAACTCCTATAGCTCAACTCCAGAAAAATAAACGACCCAATCAAAAAATGGGCCAAAGAACTAAATAGACATTTCTCCAAAGAAGACATACAGATGGCTAACAAACACATGAAAAGATGCTCAACATCACTCATTATCAGAGAAATGCAAATCAAAACCACTATGAGGTACCATTTCACGCCAGTCAGAATGGCTGCGATCCAAAAGTCTACAAATAATAAATGCTGGAGAGGGTGTGGAGAAAAGGGAACCCTCTTACACTGTTGGTGGGAATGCAAACTAGTACAGCCACTATGGAGAACAGTGTGGACATTCCTTAAAAAACTGGAAATAGAACTGCCTTATGATCCAGCAATCCCACTGCTGGGCATACACACTGAGGAAACCAGAAGGGAAAGAGACATGTGTACCCCAATGTTCATCGCAGCACTGTTTATAATAGCCAGGACATGGAAGCAACCTAGATGTCCATCAGCAGATGAATGAATAAGAAAGCTGTGGTACATATACACAATGGAGTATTACTCAGCCATTAAAAAGAATACATTTGAATCAGTTCTAATGAGGTGGATGAAACTGGAGCCTATTATACAGAGTGAAGTAAGCCAGAAGGAAAAACATAAATACAGTATACTAACGCATATATATGGAATTTAGAAAGATGGTAACAATAACCCGGTGTACGAGACAGCAAAAGAGACACTGATGTATAGAACAGTCTTATGGACTCTGCGGGAGAGGGAGAGGGTGGGAAGATTTGGGAGAATGACATTGAAACATGTAAAATATCATGCAAGAAACGAGTTGCCAGTCCAAGTTCGATGCACGATACTGGATGCTTGGGGCTAGTGCACTGGGACGATCCAGAGGGATGGTATGGGGAGGGAGGAGGGAGGAGGGTTCAGGATGGGGAACACATGTATACCTGTGGCGGATTCATTTTGATATTTGGCAAAACTAATACAATTATGTAAAGTTTAAATATAAAATAAAATTAATTTAAAAAAATAAAATAAAATAAAATTTTTAAAAAAAGGAACATGGAGTAAAACCTTAAAGCAACATTAAAAGAACTGTGCATGTGGATACATACCTGGATGAAAATAATTCTTATTCACTAAGATGGTTTGAAAAATTTGTAAGAGCTCAAAAGAAAGTAAAAATGTCCAAACTGCCATGACCTTGGGCTTTTATTAATTTCCTCTCAGTGAACATATATTATTTGTAACAACAACAAAAAACATATAACAGTCAGAGTTTTCAATACATGGGAGGGAATCTCCTCACACCTAGTTCTGAGCCAGTAGGTTTGATGGGGTTCCTGACTTGGTGACAAGTTTAGAACAAAGCATGTTTCACTGTGAAGATTCTACTAGCTGGTTTCACTAGTCTTCCACTTTTCATAGTCAGAGCAAAGTAAGGAATACCATTTTGAACTTCATGACCAGGAAAAGGGATGTGATGGTTCAGGTTTGTCAGGAGTAAAGCTGTTACTGTTCAATAGAAAAGACAAAGAAGTTAGATATAAGGGCAGGGGGAATTCATGTTGAGCCTGGGACAATGGAGAATATCTTTCCAATGACCAGAGGTCATTTAGAAGATGCTGATATTAATATATTCCTATTGAGGCCACACCAACTCACTCTAAGCTCCAGTTATCATATGGAAAATGGATATAAAGAGACATTTCATAGGGTATATTTAGAAAGCCATAAGAAAAAGTACTTTTAACAATTTGGTATTTGTTGAACATATAGCCCAACTTCTCAAAGTTTCTTGTGAGTCCTTGCCTTTATTTTACCACAAGAATATCCTACCAATAGTAACATAATACAAATAACATACATTCTCAGAATTAAAGGAAACGAAGCTATCAAGTTGGGGAAACAGCTTTTACAATGACTTCCCTTAAACCTTTTTGTTGGCTCCAGATAAAATAGTGTGTATAATATTTTGTAGCACTTGAGTTAATCCCACAAGTAAAGATAGGGAACTGGAAATAGTGTAAGTCCTGTTTCTGATTAATTTTATAGAGGATGTGGTGGGTCAAGCTCTATTTGTCCAAATATTTAAGAAATCGATTGAAGAGAAAACATCATATGTTGTCTCCTTGGTGGCATCACTAGCACAGTGTATAGTTGGGAAGTAGAGGATATTCACATGAGGACAAGAATAAGAATTATGATTCCAAAAAACGAATAACAAATATGATATTGAACATACAAACATGGTACTAATTAGCTCAATTCTTCTAAGACATAACATCTGAATTCAGGCTGTGATCCAAAAGTCTACAAGCAATATATGCTGGAGAGGGTGTGGAGAAAAGGGAACCCTCTTACACTGTTGGTGGGAATGCAAACTAGTACAGCCACTATGGAGAACAGTATGGAGATTCCTTTAAAAACTGGAAATAGAACTGCCTTATGACCCAGCAATCCCACTGCTGGGCATACACACTGAGAAAACCAGAATTGAAAGAGACACATGTACCCCAATCATCGCAGCACTGTTTATAATAGCCAGCACATGGAAGCAACCTAGATGTCCATCAGCAGATGAATGAATAAGAAAGCTATGGTACATATACACAATGGAGTGTTACTCAGCCATTAAAAAGAATACATTTGAATCAGTTCTAATGAGGTGAATGAAACTGGAGCCTATTATACAGAGTGAAGTAAGCCAGAAAGAAAAACACCAATACAGTATACGAACACATATATATGGAATTTAGAAAGATGGTAACAATAACCCTGTATCGGAGACAGCAAAAAAGACACTGATGTATAGAACAGTCTTTTGGACTCGGTGGGAGAGGGAGAGGGTGGGACGATTTCGGAGAATGACATTGAAACATGTATAATATCATATATGAAATGAGTCACCAGTCCAGGTTTGATGCACGATACTGGATGCTTGGGGCTGGTGCACTGGGACGACCCAGAGGGATGGTATGGGGAGGGAAGAGGGAGGAGGATTCAGGATGGAGAACACATGTATACCTGTGGCAGATTACTTTTGATATATGGCAAACCAATACAATATTATGAAGTTAAAAAATAAAATAAAATAAAAAATAACATCTGAATTCAAATACTTAAATGATCAATATTCAACCCATCATTTTCTCAACAAGATACCTTAAGAGAATCTGGATACAACAGGGGCTGCATTCAGGGTTCAGAAGGAAGTTGCTTAACAATTAAGCAGACACAGTTCCTAGACAGGTGAGTTGGTCAGTGGTGTACTGGCAAGAGGGATGAGGTGGTTAGGCACAACCTTGGAAGATCCCATCAGGTGAATCAAACTCAGGCAAAGGAGAGTAGATGGACTTCTGTGATTTTTAAGAAGTATTTAACTTAAAAGTTCATTTTTATTCAACTTAACATCTGAATTGTGAGTTGACTATAAAGGAACAAAAATTTCACTGAAGTGTAAATGTCTCTTTCCTAATCATACATTAGAGAGGAAACATGTCTCACAGACCTTACTCATGGCACAGATTAGAATATATTTATTATGTAACAGCAGTAATGCTGTGAACATCATTAAGGGAGGTCAGCTGACTTACTCAAGGTCATTGTAAATCCTCTCCCAAAAAGTAAGGTTCCTACATCCAATTAAGCATACAAGATTTCCTGCAATACACAGAGCCTATACTCTGAGGCCCTGAAAACTGATGGTTTAAAAAAAAAAATTCCAAGCTGAATATAACTTGACATTCTGCCTAGTTTAAATATGTAACATTGCTTCTAGTCCTATCTAGCTGAAAGATTTTTTTTTAATGCAAGAGGTAGGATGTTGTGGCGATTAGCACCTTGGTTCCTTATTTTAATTTTGAAGTTACTTAATTTCCCTGAACCTCACTCTTCCCTGGGTAAAATGAGGATGCATGTGTGCATGTGTGTGTGCTCAGTCATGTCTGACTTTTTGAGGCCCCATGGACTATAGCCCGCCAGGTTCTTCTGTCCATGGAATTTTCCAGGCAAGAAATACTAATATAGATTGCCATTTTCTACTCCAGGGCATCTTTCTGACTCAGAAACTGAACCTGGGTCTCTTGCATCTCCTGCATTGTCAGGCAGATTCTTTACCATTGAGCTACCTATAGCTTGAGATAATTTTTGCAATCACAGTGCTTCATGCTCTAGTAAATGTTCAATAAATAGCACCAAATGCAGTTAATAGGAGAAGGCAATGGCAACCCACTCCAGTACTCTTGCCTGGAAAATCCCGTGGACAAAGGAACCTGGTAGGCTGCAGTCTATGGGGTCACACAGAGTCAGACACGACTGAAGCGACTTAGCAGTAGCAGCAGCAGCAGTTAATAATAATAGTTAATATCATAATCATTTACTACTCTCAACTTCAGATGACCCAGACGACACAGTTACTACTTCTCTCAATGACTGACATTTCCAGGAAAGCACTAAACTAGTAGAACAATGGCTTAAAAAAAACACCATTTCAGCGAAGGCACACAGGCCCACACATTTCACACTGCTACACACACACTGCAACTCTCAGGAATAATTAACTGAAACCAATGACTTCACTCCTGATGCACTGGAAAATGCTATACAGTTTCCTCCATTTCCACAGAAGATGGTCTCACCATAAAGTATTACTAATAGCACAGCACTGCTGGGGAAAAAATCATCTGTCAGAGTAAACAATGCAAACTGTTAAGTAAGTCAATAGCTACACACTTTCTGTGACTAAAAAAAAAAAAAAAAGCTTTAATTTTCATTCTGGATTTCAGAAATACAATTAAGAAGAAATGAGGGAGTCCTTCAAGATGGAGGAGGAGGAAGATGTAGAGATCACTTCCCTCCCCACAAACACATCAAAATACATCTGCACATGGAATAACTCCTACAGAACACCTATTGAACAGTGGCAGAAGACCTTCCAAAAAGGCAAGCTAATCTCTGCATAAGGGGGTAGGGCAAAATAAATAAGAAAAAAAGAGAGATACAAAGAATTTGGCTTGGAACCCACACCTCAGGGAGGGAGCTGTGAAGGAGAGAAAGTTTCCACACACCTGGAAAACCCCTCATGGGCGGGGGCAGGGGGAACCTTGGAACCTCAGAGGAGAGTGCAGTAACAGGTGTGTGGAGGACAATACTGAGAGAATTCTACACAGGGATGGAAGCTAATTACTACTGCCCAGCCTGAGACACTTGTCTGCCTGTCTTCCAGGGCAGGTAGGGGCTGGGAGCTAAGGCTCAGGCTTTGGAGGTCTGATCCCAGGGAGAGGACTGGGAGTGACTGCCATGAAGACAACCTGAGGGGGCTATATGATACAGCTGAGGGAGTCCACAAAAAAAACCTGGGCCTCCCAGGGAGGCAAGAGATCATTATCGCAGGGAAGTTCTAACTCCACAAGCTCACAGACAGCAAGATGCAGCCTTTGCAAGTGCCACAGGTGGGATGAGCCACGGCTTCAGTCTGTGACCACAGAGGTGGGAATGCTGGCCAGCTGCTTCCAAGGCCAGCTTGTATGCCAGAGGTTAGTGGTGGATGGGGGGTGGTGGGGAGACAAGGCTGTAGTCTGTGACCCCGGAGGTGAGCCTGTGGACTCCCACCAAGCTGTGAGCAGGTGAAGGTCACTGCAGACACCTTTCTGGGAGCCTGTGCACCCTAGCACTACTGAGGGACCCCATTACCCAGGGCCAATTCCCCTAGGAGAGTGCACGACCCACCTCTGTCTGTAGCAACTTCCCACAGGCCCCTGCTGCTGCAGGGAGTCCCCACACATCACAACTGTGACTGCCGCATCCCTCCCTCTCCCTGGCCACACTGAGCAAGTGAGCCTGAAACAGCCGCTTCTATCTCCCTCCCCTTGTCTGGGTGGGAAACATGCCAGAGGGCAGCCTACAAACACAGGCAGGGCCAAAACCAAAATGGAGCACGCCAGGGGTTGTGTGGCTAAAGAGGAAGGAAATTTGCTTGTGCAACCACAGCAAATTCCCCTAGTTGGGATGAAATTCCCCCAGTTGTTTGAAACTGTGGACTTAAGGGGCAATGGTGGACTCTGGAAGCAAGTACAAGCTAGAGTAAAGCCAGATCCAAGTCTGAGCTGACCTCACAGTGCCCAAGGCAGGTCCAGAGAACTTCCTGGTAGTATCAGAGGACTTCCTGAGTGGGCAGACTGGCTGGACCTCACTGTGGGGGAGAGGACACTCACAACTAAGTCCAGGGGAAAATGTTTTTCTTACTAACACTATCTCTATATTTTTGTCTTTTTTTTTTTTTTTTTTTGCTATGTTCTATTGATTTTTTTTGTTATCCCTTTAATTTTTATTTTCTAATTAGCTTTTCCTTTTTATGCTTTTATTTTTAAATTTTATTTTTTCCTATGTCTACAGTACTTTTTCACTGTATTGTAATTTTTCCATGTTTTGGTTTTTGTATTTTACTAGTTTTCAGTGTTTGTTTTCATTTATGGGTTTGTTTATTCATCTGATTACTCTCTTCTTAGTTCCTCTTTTCATTCTTCCTTTTTTTTTTCTTGTCTTTTCTTTTTGTGAGTGTGAGTATGTGAGTTTATTTGTGTTTTTGTCTGTTTAATTTTACCATTTGTTTCAGGGCTTTGTCTGTCCATTCTTTGTTTGTATGTTTGTTTGCTTTTTTCCTTTCTTTTTTTTTCTATTTCTTTCTTTCTCTTTCTTCTCTGTGCTGTGTAGTATCTTAGTGCTCCAGCCAGGGGTCAGGCCTGAAACCTCCAAGGTAGGAGACCTGAGTCCAGGATGCTGGGCAATCAGAGAACTCCCAACCTCATGGCATATTAATCAGTGAGAGCTCTCTCAAAGGCCTCCATCTTACTACTAACACCAAGACCCACCCAAGGCCAGCAAGCTCCAGTGCCAGAGCTGCCAAAAGCCATACCAAGCTCACAGACACTCCAAACACACCACTGAATGTGGCATTGCCCTTCAGCAAGACAAGACCTAGATCCACTCACCAGAACACAGGCACCAGTCTCTCCTCTACCAGGAAGCCTTCACAAGACACTGGTCCAACCCCACCCAGGGGAACAAACCTCACAAGTAAAAGGAACCTGCAACCTTGCAAGGGGTGGAAAGGAGACCCCAAACACATCGATTAAACAAAATGAAAAGACAGAGAAACATAGAGTAGATGAAGGAGCATGGTGAAAAACCAACAAGACCAAACAAATGGAGAGGACATAGGCAGTCTACCTGAAAAAGAATTCAGAGTAATGATAGTAAAGATGATCCAAAATCTCAGAAATAAAATGGAGGCATAGATAAATAGGATTGATGTGTGGGTTGAGAATATACAAAAAGTGTTTAATGACAACACAGTAATTGGAATAAAAAATACACTTGAGTAAAACAACAGCAGAGTCATTGAGGCAGAAGACTGGATAAGTGAGCTGGAACATAGAATGGTGGAAATAATGGAAGCAGAGAAGAATAAAGAAAGAATGAAAAGAAAAAAAGGACAGTCTCAGAGACCTCCATGACATTAAGTACACTGACATTTGGTCCAAGAGGAAGGAAATGAAAGGGTATTAGAAAATATTGAAGGAGATTACAGTTTAAAACTTCCCTAACATGGGAAAGGAAATAACCGCCCAAACCCAGGAAGCCCAGAGAGTGCCATACAGGAGAAGCCCAAACAGAAACACACCAAGACACATATTAATCAAACTAACAAAAATTAAACACAAAGAAGAAGTTTTAAAAGCAGCAAGGGAAAAGCAACAAATAACATACCAGGAATCCCCATAAGGTTAACAGCTGATCTTTCAGCAGAAACACTGCGGCCCAGAGGGAGTGGCAGGATACACTGAAAGTGATGAAAGGGAAAAAAACTACAACCAAGATTACCCTACCCAGCAAAGATCTCATTCAGACTGGATGGAGAAATTGACAGCTTTACAGACAAGCAAAAGTTAAGAGAATTCAGCAACACAAAACCACCTTTACAACAAATGCTAAAAGAACTTCTCTAGACAAGAAACACAAGGAAAGAAAAGACCTACAAAAGCAAACCCAAAACAATAAAATAAACGGTAGCAGAATCATATATATCAAAAACTACCCTAAATCGAAATGGATTAAATGCTCCAACCAAAAGATATACACTGGCTGAATACATTAAAAAAACAATATCCATATATATCCTGTTTACAACAGACATACCTCAGGCCAAGGGACATGTACAGACTAAAAGTAAGGGGCTGGGAAAAGAGATTTTATACGAATGTAAATCAAAAGAAGGCTGGAGTAGCAATACTCATATCAGATAAAACAGACTTTAAAACAAAGGATATTATAACAGACAAGAAATGATACTACATAATAATCAACAGATCAATCCAAGAAGGAGATATAACAGTTATAAATATATAATTACTCAACATAGGAACACCACAATACATAAGGCAAATGCTAACAACTACAAAAGGGGAAATCAACAGTAACAATAGCAGCAGGAGTCTTTAACACTACCACTCAGACCAAAAGATAGATCATCCAAAAGAAAATTAATAATGAAGCACAATCTTTAAATGATATATTAGCCCATATGGACCTAACTTATATCCACAGGATATTCCATCAAAAAGCAGTAAAATATACTTTTTTTCTGAGGTGCACATGAGACATTCTCCAGGAAAGATCACAGCATGGGTCGCAAAGTCAACCCCTGGTTAATTTAAGAAAATTACAATTGTATGAGTAATTTTTTCTGACCAAAATGCTATAAGATTAGATATCAATTACCAGAAAACCCTTATGGCAGAAAGTGAAGAGGAACTAAAAAGTCTCTTGATGAAGGTGAAAGAGGAGAGTGAAAAAGTTGGCTTAAAACTCAACATTCAGAAAACTAAGATCATGGCATCCAGTCCCATTACTTCATGGGAAATCGATGGAGAAACAGTGGAAACAGTGCCAGACTTTATTTTTGGGGGGCTCCAAAATCACTGCAGATGGTGACTGCAGCCATGAAATTGAAATACACTTACTCCTTTGAAGAAAAGTTATGACCAACCTAGATACCATATTCAAAAGCAGAGACATTACTTTGCCAACAAAGGTCCATCTAGTCAAGGCTATAGTTTTTCCAGTGGTCATGTATGGATGTGAGAGTTGGACTGTGAAGAAAGCTGAGCGCTGAAGAATTGATGCTTTTGAACTGTGGTGTTGGAGAAGACTCTCGAGAGTCCCCTGGACTGCAAGGAGATCCAACCAGTCCATTCTGAAGGAGATCAGCCCCGGGATTTCTTTGGAAGGAATGATGCTAAAGCTGAAACTCCAGTACTTTGGCCACCTTATGTGAAGAGTTGACTCATTGGAAAAGACTGTGATGCTGGGAGGGATTGGGGGCAGGAGGAGAAGGGATGACAGATGATGAGATGGCTGGATGGCATCACTGACTCAATGGACGTGATTCTGAGTGAACTCCGGGAGTTGGTGATGGACAGGGAGGCCTGGTATGCTGATTCATGGGGTCGCAAAGAGTCGGACACAACTGAACGACTGAACTGAACTGAACTGAACCAGAAAAAAACTGAAAAAAAAAAAAAAAACACAAACACATGGAGGCAAAACAATACAGTTTTAAATAACCAAGAGATCACTAAGAAATCAAAGAGGATGTCAAAAAGTACCTATAAACAAGTGACAATGAAAACATGACAACCCAAAACCTATGGAATACAGCAAAAGCAGTTCTATGAGGGAAGTTTAGAGCAATACAATTCTACCTCAAGAAATAAGAAAAACATGATCAAGTGGAGTTTATCCCAGGGATGTAAGGATTCTTCAACATATGTAAATCAATCAATGTGAAACAAAATATTAACAAATTAAAACAAAATCATATGATCATCGCAATAGATGTAAAGAAAGTTTTCCACAAAATTAAGTATCCATTTATGATTTAAAAAACTATCTAGAAAATTGGCACAGAAGGAAACTTTTGTTGTTGTTTAGTCATTATGTTGTGTCCAACTCTTTTGTGACCAAACGGACTGTAGCCTGCCAGCCTTCTCTATCCATGGGATTTCCCAGACAAGAATACTGGAGTGGGTTGTCATTTCCTTCTCCAGGGTATCTTCCTGACCCAGGTAACGAATCCACATCTCCTGAACTGGTAGGCATATTCTTTACCACTGAGCCACCTACGTCAACATGATAAAGGTCATATATGACAAACCAGCAAACATTATTCTCAATGGTGAGAAACTGAAAGCATCTCCTCTAAGATCAGGAACAAAACAAGGGTACCCATTCTCACTACTGTTATTCAATATAGTTTCAGAAGACCTAGACATGGCAATCAATAAGAAAAGAAATGGAATGGAGATTGGAAAAGTGGTGAAGGAAATGGCAACCCACTGCACTATTCTCTCCTAGAGAATCCTGTGGACAGAGGAGCCTGGTGGGCTGCCGTCTATGGGGGTGCACAGAGTTGGACACGACTGAAGTGACTTAGCAGCAGCTGCTGCAGCAGCAGGTTGGAAAAGATGTAAAACTCTCACTATTTGCAGATGACGTGATACTATACATAGAAACCCCTAAAGATGCCACCAGAATATAATCAATGAATTTAGCAAAGTTACAAGATACAAAATTAATACACAGAAATCTCCTGCATTCCAATACACTAATGATGAATAATCAGAAAGAGAAATTTAGGAAACAATGACATTTATCACTGAAACAAAAAGAATGAAATACCTAGGAATAAAACTACCTAAAGTGACAAAAGAGCTGTAAGCATAAAACTGCAAGACACTGATGAAAGAAATAAAAAATGACACAAACATATGGACAGATAAACCATGTTCTTGGATTGGAAGAAACAATATTGTGAAAATGACTATACTACCCAAAGCAATCTACAGATTCAATGTAATCCCTATCAAATGACAAATGACATTTTTCACAAAACTAGAACAAAATATTTTACAATTTGTATGGAAACACAAAAGACCCTTAATAGCCAAATCATTCTTGAGACAGAAAAATGAAGCCAGAGGAATCCACCTTCCTGACTTCAGACTATACTATGAAGCTACAGTCATCAAGACAGTATTGTACTGGCATAAAAACAGAAATACAGACCAATTGAATAAGATAGAAAGCCCATAAATAAGCCCATACATCTATGGGCACCTTATCTTTGACGAAGGAGGCAAGAATATACAATGAAGAAAAAGCAGGGTCTTCAATAAGTGGCTCCAACAGTAAAGCATCTGCCTACAATGCGGGAGACCCAGGTGTTCAATCTCTGGGTCTGGAAGATCTCCTAGAGAAGGAAATGGCAAACCACTCCAGTATTCTTGCCTGGAAAAATCCCATGGATGGAGGAGCCTGGTAGACTACAGTCCATGGGGTCACAAAGAGTTGGACACGACTGAGCGACTTCTCTTTCAACAAGTGGTGCAGGCAAAACTAGACAACTATATGTATTATAAAAGAATGAAACTGGAACACTTCCTAACACCATATACAAAAATAAACTCAAAATGGATTAAAGACTTAAATGTAAGTTCAGAAACTATAAAACTCTTAGAGGAAAACATAGGCAGAACACTCTTTGACACAAATCACAGTAAGATCCTCTCTGACCCACCTCCTAGAATAATGTTAATAAAAACAAAAGTCAACACATGGGACCTAATTAAACTTAAAAGTTTTTGCATAACAAAGGAAACTGTAAACAAGATGAAAAGACAATCCTCAGAATTGGAGAGAACAATTGCAAATGAAGCAACTGACAAAGGATTAATCTCTGAAACATATATGCAGTTCAAAATCAGAAAAACAAACAACCTAATCAAAATAGGCAGAGAACCTAAACAGACATTTCTCCAAAGATAACATACAGATGGCCAATAAACACATGAAAAGATGCTAAACATCACTCATTACTAGAGAAATGCAAATCAAAACTGCAATGAAGTATCACCTCACACCAGGTACTTCCCAGCTGGTACTACTTCCCAGGTACTACTCAGATAGTAAAGAATCCACCTGCAATGCAGGAGACCTGGGTATGATCTCTGGGTTGGGAAGTTTCCCTGAAGAAGGGAATGGCAACCCATTCTAATATTCTTGCCTGTAGAATTCCATGGAGAGAGGAGCCTGTGGCTACAGTCCATGGGGTCACAGAGACTCGGACATGACTCAGTGACTAACACAAGTACAAAAGTCAGAATGACCACCATCAAAAAATAAATGTTTGGAGAATATGTGGAGAAAGGGACCCTGTTGCCCTGTTGGTGGGAACGTAACCTGACACAGCCACTATGGAGAACACGATGGAGATTCCTTAAAAACTAGGAATAAAACGACCATATGATCTAGCAACCCCCTTACTAGACAAATAAACTGAGAAAACCACAATTATGAAATACACATGTACTGCAACGTTCACTGCAGCACTATTTACAACAGCAAATACATGGAAACAACGCACGTGTCCACTGAGAGATGAATGGATAAAGATGTTGTGGTACATAAATACAATGGAATATTACTCAGCCATAAAAAGGACGGAATTTGTGTCAGTTGTGGTGAGATGGATGAACCTAGAGCCTGATATACAGAGTGAAGAAAGTCAGAAAGAGAAAAACAAATATATATTAATGAATATATATATGGAATCTAGAAAAATGGTACTGATAAACCTATCTGCATGGAAGGAATGAAAACACTAGATGACCTAGGGGGTCGCTTGCAGGGGGCATGGAAGGGAGGCTCAAGAGGGAGGAGATATGTATACAGTTATAACTAATTCATGTTGTTGTATGGCAGAAACCAACATAACATTGTAAAGCAATTACTCTCCAATTAAATTTAAAAAATCAAGTCACTAGAAGAGAAAATGAACCCAAATTATAAAATCTGTTCTTTCACTGTTTCTAAAGATTTCAAAGGGATTCTCAAGTAGCAAAATATATTTTTGTTTCTAAGCCTTAGTTTTCCTTTTTTGTCTTTAGCATAAATTATTGCTCAGATGATTAACAGCTATGTCTGTTCAACCTTTACTCACCTGCAGACACTCAAATTCCATCTTCCTGGTCAGAACATTTTGCTTTATCTTTTTGGGAGACAGGGCCCAACACACCTTTTCTATGTTGCATGAAGCTTTTCACCACAAAATTGGATTTCTCTTACCATCCCAGGCTCAAAGTGCCTGGTGATCCTGTCCTGCTCTAATTCAGATATTAGAAGTGTCTTTGTTTTTCTTTTTTTAATAAAAGCCCTTCCTTTGAGGCAAATTCATGGCCTCTGTTTCAGAGATGCAAGCCTGCCAGTACCACCTCCCTCGCCACTGAGGGAGTCAGCTTCCTGATGGAGCAAGATATCCCCAGCATGCCTTTGAAACCACAGCATGAGCAACACAGATGAATTAAATAGAAGCTCCCATGCAGAGACTTCAGCCTTTTCAGCAAGTAATCAATAAATCTAAGGTACCCTAAAATAAATTTTCATAAGCAGACTGGAATGGAATTTAAATGAATGGTTTTGATCTGCCTCAAAACAAGCTGAAAGCTTCTCTTTGCAAGGGCCTTCCCAAGTCCCTGACACCATTCTTAAAAGGCATATAATTAGGTTTGCTGTTTGCTGTTAAATGATGTAACTAAGGAGTCTTTTCATTGACAAACTGAGAATTGTTCAAAATTTTTGAGAGTATGAATTATTTAAAATTACTCAAAGATTACATCTTCCATCCAATCTCCCAATCTAGAAACCTGTTGACTATTGACAACCCTGCACATTCTAAGTCTAGTCACTAGCTGAAACCAACTATCTCCAATTCAGACCCATCTCTAAAATGAGACTGTCATTCACCTCAATTGCTCCAGCTTTCAAACCTTGTTTAAAAGATTTCAATAATATCTTCCTTGGTTGCCAGACTCATGCAGCCACCTCCCACTGTCCAGGGAGACCTCAGCTAAAGCAAAGACAAGCATACCGTCTCCTGTAAGGTGACATCCACACCTTACAGATCTCCAATGATTCTGAGATGGAATTCTGTGTCTTGGTCTGGCCCATGCACGTGCCCTGACCCATGGCCATCTGCCCACCATATCTCCTCCCATACTTCTCAAGGGCCCCTTTGCTCCTGACACCCCCGATGACTCCCTGTTTTCTGGATGTGCCAGGATCCATCAGAGCCCCATGCTTCTGGGGCAGATGATTTCTTTCAAAGACCCCGTGGCTTTCCACCTGGCAAACTCCTACTTATCCTTCAATTACCACTATGAATGCCCCCTCTCTGGGTGTGGTGGAGGGCTCCTCCACATGTCCTACCCCAGGAAGTTAAGCGTGGCATTGTCTATGTTCCCACAGCACATTTAGCATCTGCAATTCCTCTTTCACATGTGGCCTGTGTGCTCCCCACCCCCAGTTAAGCAGGAGCTCCCCTGAGATGTGAAGGTGTGCTATTCCTAGGTGGGTATGGATACTAACACTGGCAGAATCCCCTACTGTGTATTAGCTTCATCATTATCTCACACAAAGTACATGAACTTCAAGCCAGGCAACTCCTCAATTTAAATCATAAATCCCAGCACCATCATCTTCTAGAAGCTTAGCTGTGGAGCCTTGTGCTTCCTCATCTGTAAACAACCAGCTTATGAGGAGGCAGAAGGAAGAACTAAAGAAGAATGAAATATGTGAACACTGACTGGAGACATCAGGTATGCGTGTATCAACAAGAACAATGATAAGATGGCTCTGACATCGACTCTGTGTTGGGCATGTGGTCATCAACTGTCCATTTTTACCAAGTGGTAACAGAGGCCCATAGAGGACATGGGAGCTGACCAAAGCCATGGGGCAAGTGCCAAGATCCAAACTCCCTGTGGATCTAACTATACACTCCAAACATCACTTCACTTACCTAAGTACCTGATATGTCATTTAATCCTTACCAAAATCCCGTTGACTTTCCTCACTTTGTGGATGAAAAAACTGAGCCTCAAATAAATACTTTGCCCCAAATCATATAATTACAAGGTAAACAAGCTAGGACTCAAACTCAAGTGTGGCTAAACTCAAAACACTTCAGTCAAAATCCCATGGGCATTTTATAAAAGGTGCAAATATACTGTAAAATGGAAGACTGACAGGGATCTCAGGAAAAGTACCTCTATGGCGGTGATTCAATATGAAGCCAGGTTCCCCTTGGTTAAGATGATCAGGAAAACTTCCTGGAAGTATTTTACAAGTATTTAAAAACAAAACTGGACACTAAAGAAATGACAATTACTATTGGCTCGAGAGCACTCAGGACAAGGTTGAAGTCGGCAGACCAGGGACAGAGAATTGTGGGGCACTTGGGGAACCAGGGACAGTCACAATGGAGAGAAGAGAAGGAAGGAGTGTACATCACATGAGCAGCAACAGGGGCCCTCAGCAAAGCAGAGCAGACCCAGTCCTGGTGAGAATGAACCATGACAATAAGCAGGTGGGAAGCATGAAGACTGATCCAGGCTCTTGCCCAAAGCAGGTGGTGGCAGTCCTTGGCTCAGAGGCAGGCTTCCCGAGAGCTGAGGGGCACAGGTGGGGGCCACAGGGCCCCAGGGCAGAGGCAGGTGGAAGGAAGCCATAGTCATGCCTTCAAGAAAGATCACTTGACATTTTGCAAAGAAGTCTGATTTCAGATGAGCTGAATCTGAGATGTCAATGGAACATAGAGGTCAAGGCTTTCAGCAGGCAGACATGCACAATCAGAGCCTGCAGATGTGATAGGAGGTGGGAACTTGCATGCAAGCCAGTGCATATGCACACATGTGTGTGTAAAGAAAATGGGGTGGGGGAAGAATTGTAAGGATTCTACTTTCTATCAATACATTTTAGCAGCAGGAAGAAGAAAGGAGAAAAAAATTCTGTTTTATAGCAAGTGAAGTGAAAGCGAGTTTCCAGGAAGCATTGTTTAAAATGGCCTGAGATCCAACTAGAAGTAAGGAAAATGAATTCTCAAAATTAAGGGAATAGCCATCATTTCAGAAATATCTGAAATATGTTGATGGGCTTGTAAATTGGAAAATAAAGGACAAAATACTGGTAGAAAAGTAGAAGCAAGTTTTCCAGACATTTGTAAAAAGAAAGAAATTAGTCCATATAAGATGAACTCAAGAAAGATCACATAAAACTATAGACTTACCACTAAAATGAGGAGTCCCAGCGCAGAATAAGTGGGTTGAATGGTTGCTAAGAAGGAAAGACATTTGAAACAGGGAAGGAACGTGTGCTGAGCAGTCAAGAGTAAGGAAGCAGCTCAGAAAAGGCCTCGTGAAAGTTCTGTGGACTTCCTGCAAAAACTGCTGACAGCTCTGAGGAGGAGAGTCAGAAGCAATGAACAGTAAGGGGGAAAATCCAGGAGGTCAAACACTAAGAAATGCAAGCTCATCTCTGCACAGACCTGCTTAGTAGAGCAGCAAGGGTTCCAGAAACAGAATTTCCTAATTGGTATGTAGCACGACTTTGTTTCTATGGACAGGATCTGAGCCTGGGCCTCCAGCTCACAGTGGAAATGGAGACAGGCTAATAGGCCATCATGCTGAGGTTCCCAGTGATATGAGAGCAGGTAGAAGGAGGGGATAGCCTGGTAGGAAGCTGCTGTATAACACTATTGATGCACACACACACCATGAAATGAAGGGAAACAAAGACAAAGCCAACAAACATAGAGATTTTCAACAAGTATCATCTGATAAAAAGAAACCAATTTTAAGTTCAGTTCAGTCGCTCAGTCATGTCCAACAATTTGTGACCCCATGGACTGCAGCATGCCAGGCTTCCCTGTTCATCACCAACACCCAGAGCTTGTTCAAATTCATGTCCATCAAGTCAGTGATACAATCCAACCATCTCATCCTCTGCTGTCCCCTTCTCCTCCTGCCTTCAATCTTTCCCAGTATCAGAGTCTTTTCTAGTGAGTCAGTTCTTCGCATCAGGTGGCCAAAGTGCTGGAGTTTCAGGGTCAACATCAGTCCTTCCAGTGAACATTCAGGACAGATTTCCTTTAGGATTGACTGGTTTGAATACCCTGCAGTCCAAGGGACTCTCAAGATTCTTCTCCAACACCAAAGTTAAAGAGCGTCAATTCTTTGGTGCTCAACTTTCTTTAGAATCCAACTCTCACATCCATACATGACTACTGGAAAAACCATAACTTTGACTAGACAGACATTTGTTGGTCAGCTAAAGTCTCTGCTTTTTAATATTCTTTCTAGGATGGTCATAGTTTTTCTTCCAAGAAGCAAGTATCCTTTAATTTCATGGATGCAGTCACTATCTGCAGTGATTTAAGAGCCAAAAATATAAATTCTGTCACTGTTTCCATTGTTTCCCCATCTATTTACCATGAAGTAATGGGACCAGAGGCGATTAACTTTGTTTTTTGAATGTTGTTTTAAACCAGATTTTTCACTCTCCTCTTTCACTTTCATCAAGAGGCTCTTTAATTCTTCTTCACAATCTGCAATAATGGTGGTCTTACCTGCATATCTGAGGTTATTAATATTTCTCCCTGAAATATTGATTCTAGCTTGTGCTTCATCTGGCCTGGCATTTCACATGATGTATTCTACATACAAGTTAAATACGCAGGATGACAATATACAACGTTGACATACTTCTTTCCCAATTTGGAAACAGTCCACTGTTCCATGTCCAGTTCTAACTGTTGCTTCTTGACCTGCATACAGGTT
Source organism: Bos javanicus (assembly GCF_032452875.1). Classification (NCBI taxonomy): domain Eukaryota; kingdom Metazoa; phylum Chordata; class Mammalia; order Artiodactyla; family Bovidae; genus Bos; species Bos javanicus. The sequence continues at coordinate 808,647 of NC_083868.1, forward strand.
TCTCAGTAGTCAGGTAGGCTAGTTTGGTATTCTCATCTCTTTAGGACTTTTCCAGTTTGTTGTGATCCACACAGTCAAAAACTTTAGCATAGTCAAAGAAGCAGAAGTAGATATTTTCCTGGAAATCTCTTGCTTTTTCAATGATCCAACAGATGTTGGCAATTTGATCTCTGGTTCCTCTGCCTTTTCTAAATCCAGCTTGAACATCTAGAAGTTCTCATTTCACATACTACTGAAGCCTCATTTGGAGAAGTTTGAGCATATTTTGCCAGCATGTGAGATGAGTGCAATTGTGTTGTAGTTAGAACATTCTTTGGGATTGGAATGAAAACTGACCTTTTCCAGTCCTATGGCCACTGCTGAGTCTTCCAAATTTGCTGGCATACTGAGTGCAGCACTTTCACAGCATCATCTTTTAGGATTTGAAATAGCTCAGCTGGAATACCATCACCTCCACTAGCTTTGTTTGTAGTGATGCTTCCTAAGGATCACTTGACTTCTCACTCCATAATGTCTGGCTCTAGGCAAGTGATCATACCATCGTCATTATCTGGGTCATTAACATCATTTTTGTATAGTTCTTCTGTGTATTCTTGCCACCTCTTCTTTGTAACTTCTGCTTCTGTTAGGTCTATACCGTTTCTGTCCTTTATTGTGTCCACCTTGAAGTATTACTATCAACAAAGCTAGTGGAGGTGATGGAATTCCAGTTGAGCTATTTCAAATCCTAAAAGATGATGCTGTGAAAGTACTGCACTCAATGTGCCAGCAAATTTGGAAAACTCAGCAGTGGCCACAGGACTGGAAAAGGTCAGTTTTCATTTCAATCCCAAAGAAAGGCAATGTCAAAGAATGCTCAAACTACCGCACAATTGCACTCATCTCACATGCTAGTAAAGTAATGCTCAAAATTCTCCAAGCCAGGCTTCAGCAATATGTCAACCGTGAACTTTAAGATGTTCAAGCTGGTTTTAGAAAAGGCAGAGGAACCAGAGATCAAATTGTCAACATCCGCTGAACCATGGAAAAAGCAAGAGAGTTCAAGAAAAACATCTATTTCTGCTTTATTGACTATGCCAAAGCCTTTGGTTGTGTGGATCACAACAAACTGTGGAAAATTCTTCAAGAGATGGGACTACCAGACCACCTGACCTGCTTCTTGGGAAACATGTATGCAGGTCAGGAAGCAACAGTTAGAACTGGACATGGAACAACAGACTGGTTCCAAATAGGCAAAGAAGTACGCCAAAGCTCTATATTATCACTGTGCTTATTTACCTTATATGCAGAGTACATCATGAGAAATTCTGGGTTAGATGAAGCATAAGCTGAAATCAAGATTGCTGGAAGAAATTTCAATAACCTCAGGTATGCAGATAACATCACCCTTATGGCAGAAAGTGAAGAAGAACTAATGAGCCTCTTGATGAAAGTGAAAGAGGAGAGAGAAAAAGTTGGCTTAAAACTCAACATTCAGAAAACTAAGATCATGGCATCCAGTCCCATCACTTCATGGCAAATAGATGGGGAAACAGTAGGGAAAAAAAAAAAAAAAACAGTGGCAGACTGCAGCCATGAAATTAAAAGATGCTTGCTCCTTGGAAGAAAAGCTATGACCAACCTAGACAACATATTAGAAAGCAGAGACATTACTTGGCCAACAAAACTCAATCTGGTCAAAGCCATGGTTTTCCCAGTTGTCATATATGGATGTGAGAGTTGGACTATGAAGAAAGCTGAGTGATGAAGAATTGGTGCTTTTGAACTGGGGTGTTGGAGAGGACTCTTGAGAGTCCCTTGGACTGCAAGGAGATCCAACCAGCCCATCCTAAATAAATCAGTCCTGAATGTTCATTGGAAGGACTGATGATGAAGCTGAAACTCCAAAACTTTGACCACCTAATGCGAGGAACTGACTTACTGGAAAAGACCCTGATGCTGGGAAAGATTGAAGGTGGGAGGAGAAAGGGACAACAGAGGATGAGATAGTTGAATGGCATCACTGACTCAATGGACATGAGTTTGAGTAAACTCCTGGAGTTGGTGATGGACAGGGAGGCCTGGCATGGTGCAGTCCATGGGTTCGCAAAGAGTTGACACAACTGAGCGACTGAACTGGACTTGCACAAAACGTTCCCTTGGTATCTCTAATTTTCTTGAAGATCTCTTGTCTTTAGCATTCTATTGTTTTCCTCTATTTCTTTGCATTGATCCCTAAGAAGGCTTTCTTATCTCTCCTTGCTATTCTTTGGAACTGTGCATTCAGATGGATATATCTTTTTCTCTTTTGCCTTTCACTACTCTTCTTTTCTCAGCTATTTGTAAGGCCTGATCAGACAACCATTTTTCCTTTTTGCATTTCTTTTTCTTGGGGATGGTCTTGATCACTGTCTCCTGTACAGTCATGAACCTCCGTCTATAGTTCTTCAGGCATTCTGTGGATCAAATTTAACCCATTGAATCTGTTTGTCACTTCCACTGTATAATCGTAAGGGATTTGATGTAGGTCATACCTGAATGGTCTTGTGGATTTCTCTACTTTTTTCATTTTAAGTCTGAATTTGGCAATAAGGAGTTCATGATCTTAGCCACAGTCTTTTTTTCTTTCTTTCTTTTTTTTGCTGACTGTATAGAGCTTCTCCATCTTCAGCTGCAAAGAATGTAATCAATCTGATTTCAATATTGATCATCTAGTAATGTTGATGTGTAGAGTCATCTCTTGGTTGTTGAAAGAGGGTGTTTTCTATGATCAGTGTGTTCTCTTGGCAAAACTGTTAGCCTTTGCCCTCTTCATTTTGTACTCCAAGACCAAAGTTTCCTGTTACTCCAGGTATCTCTTGACTTCCTATTTTTGCATTCCAGTCTCCTATGATGAAAAAGACATTTTTTTTTTTTTTTGGTGTGAGCTCTAGAAGGTCTTGTAGGTTATCACAGAATTGTTCAGCTTCTTCAGCATTAGTGTTTGGGGGCATAGACTTGGATTAATGTGATATTCAAAGATTTGCCTTGGAAATGAACAGAGACCTTTCTGTCATTTTTGAGATTGCACCCAAGTACTGCACTTTGTGTTGACTATGAGGGCTACTCCGTTTCTTCCAAGGGATTCTTTCCTGCTGTAGTTGATATAATGGTCATCTGAATTTTTTTCTTTTTTTTACTTTACAATATTGTATTGGTTTTGCCATACATTCACATATATCCGCCACAGGTGTACACATGTTCCCAATCCTTAACCCCCCTTCCCACCTCAAATTAGCCCATTCCAGTCCATTTTAGTTTGATTCCTAAAATGTTGATGCTCACTCTTGCCGTCTCCTGTTTGACGACACAATTTAGCTTGATTCGTGAACCTAACCTTCCAGGTTCCTATGCAATAGTGTTCTTTAAAGCACTGGACTTTACTTCCATCACCAGTCACATCTACAACTGGGCATTGTTTCCACTTTAGCTCATCCTCTTCATTCTTTTTGGAGCTATTTCTCCACTCTTCTCCAGTAGCATATTGGGCACCTACCGACTTGGGGTATTCATCTTTCAGTGTCACATCTTTTAACCTTTTCACACTGTCCATGGGGTTCTCGAGGTAAGAATACTGAAGTAGTTTGCCATTCCCTTCTCCAGTGGACCATGTTTTGTCAGAACTCACCACCATGACTTGTCCATCTTGGGGACCCTACATGACATGGCTCATAGTTTCACTGGGTTAGACAAGGCTGTGAGCCAAGTGATCAGTTTGGTTAGTTTTCTGTAATTGTGGTTTCCATTCTGCCTGCCCTCTGATGGATAAGGATAAGAGGCTTGTAGAAGCTTCCTGATGGGAGGGACTGGATGTGGGGGAATCTGGGTCTTGGTCTGATGGGCAGGGCCATGCTCAATAAATCTTTAATCCAATTTTCTGTTGATGGGTGGGGCTGTGTTTCCTCCCTATAGTTTAGCCTGAGGTCAAACTATGGTAGGGGTTATGGCAGCAACCTCCTTCAAAAGGACTTATGCAGGCACTGTTGTATTCAATGCCCCTGACGACATGGCAGGTCAGTGTTGACCTCTGCCCAAGACTCCTGGACACTCATAGGCAAGTGTGGCTCAGTCTTTTGTAGAGTCACTGCTCCTTTCTCCTGGGTCCCAGTGTGCACAAGGTTCTGTTTGTGCTTTCCAAGAGTCTGTTTCCCCAGTCCCCTGTAAGTTCTGTAATCAAATCCCACTGGCCTTCAAAATCAAATTCTCTAGGGTTCTCAGTCCCTTTTCTGGATCTCGAGGTTAGGAAATCTGTTGCAGGCCCTAGAACTTTCACAACAGTGTGAGAACTTCTTTGGGACAATTGTTCTCCAGTTTGTGGGTTGTCTACTCAGTGGCTCTGTGGTGGGGATCACACACCACACCTCCCAGGTCTGCTGCAGTCAGAGCCCCTGTCCCTGAAGCAGGCCACTGCTGACCTGTGCTTCTGCAGGAGACACTCAGACACTCAAAGCCAGCGACCCCAGTCTCTTGTGGGGTCTCTGGATCCTGGTTCACACAAGGTTTTGTCTGAGCCCTCCAAGCATCTCTGGCAGTTATGGGGTTTGGTTCTAAACGTGATTTCACCCCTCCTACCATCTTGTTGGGGGTTCTCTTTTGCCCGTGGACATGGTGTATCTTTTTTTTGGTGGGATTTCAAACAACTATGAACTGATAAAAAGAAACCAACTGTAAGTTAAAGGTAGAAGTAAAAGAAATCCGTGGGGTGGGAGGAATAATAGCTCAGAGTAACAAAAGGGCCCAGAGAAGGACACACTGGCTTAGTCAGAGCCTGGGGGAGAGACCAGGACTGAATTAGATGGAGGGGAGTGTGATGTATATGCTATCAATGTCAGGGCCCTTGAAGGTAGCCAGCCACCCATGAGGAGGAACAAGCAAAGAGGGCTGAGAGCCAGGGCTGCCTGGAAACAGCATCCTTGGTCCCTCTGCTGGGACCACAGAGTCCTGCTCAGGGAGGGGCAGAGCACTGCTCATTAGCAATCCAGTCTCACAATTAGATACTGACCAACACCAAGTCGGGGGCTTCCCTCATGGCTCAGACAGTAAAGAATCTGCCTGCAATGCAGGAGACCTGGGTTTGATCCCTAGATTGGGAAGATCCCCTGGAGAAGGGAATCGCAACCCACTCCAGTATTCTTGCCTAGAGAATTCCATGGACAGAGGAGCCTGGAGGGCTACAGTCCCTGCAGTCAAGAAGAGTCAGGCACGACTGAATGACTAACCCACACAATGCCAAGCTAAGGTAAGAATATCCAAATGCAACGTTCTTTACTAGATGGAAGTACTATGGAAAACTGCATTCCTGAGTTTTCTGGACAGGACGCCCCTCCCTTGAAATCCAGGCTTCCCATATTGGAGCCTATGCTTTCTCGAAGGTATTAGCAGAAGGTGAGTTTTGACAATTTGCTCCAGGAAAATACAGACCAAAGAGAAGTATCAATCACACATTTGTTACAGCTGCTGTTGAGTCTCTTTCACAGAAACAGAAGCTAATATAAAGACTCAGCCTTAAAATGTGTTACCAACCACCTGCAGCCATTGGGAAGCCAGGTAAAAATCCATGACAAGCTCTACTTCTTACAGACAAGGTGCCTGGATGGTGCTTCCAGGGAGACTGATGGGATGATTAGTGCTCAGAGCTGCCACTATGACCACAGCTATAGTCATCATTTCTGAGACAAGCTACTCTCCAGAGTGCAAACACAGTTACACAAAACAGAGGCCCTGAGCAGCCATTTCTAAAGACCAAGGATTTGGACTTCCCTGCTGGTTAAGAATCTGCCAGCAGGGGACATGGGTTCAATCCCTGGTCCAAGAAGTTTCCACATGCTGTGGGGTAACTAAGCCCATGTGCCACAACTACTGAGCTCAAGCTCTACTGAAGCCTGCAAGTTCAAAAGCCCTTGCTCTGCAATAAAAGAAGCCAATACAATGAGAAGCTCACACAAAACAACTAGAGAGAAGCCCCCACTTGCCACAACTAGAAAAAAATCCCTCTCAAAGCAAAGACCCAGCACAAATAAAAATAAATGAATAACATTTAAAAAATAATAACAATAAACACCAAGTTGTTAACATAGGAAGGGTCCTGTTAGAAGCTGTGCATTTGCCTTAGACCACCGGGAGAAATATCAATAACCTCAGATATGCAGATGACCACCCTTATGGCAGAAAGAGAAGAGGAACTCAAAAGCCTCTTGATGAAAATGAAAGTGGAGAGTGAAAAAGTTGGCTTAAAGCTCAACATTCAGAAAACGAAAATCATGGCATCTGGTCCCATCACTTCATGGGAAATAGATGGGGAAACAGTGGGAACAGTGTCAGAGTTTATTTTTCTGGGCTCCAGAATCACTGCAGATGGTGACTGCAGCCATGAAATTAAAAGGCGCTTACTCCTTGGAAGGAAAGTTATGACCAACCTAGATAGCACATTCAAAAGCAGAGACTACTTTGCCAACAAAGGTTCGTCTAGTCAAGGCTATGGTTTTTGCTGTGGTCATGTATGGATGAGAGAATTGGACTGTGAAGAAGGCTGAGCGCCGAAGAATTGATGCTTTTGAACTGTGGTGTTGGAGAAGACTCTTGAGAGTCCCTTGGACTGCAAGGAGATCCAACCAGTCCATTCTGAAGGAGACCAGCCCTGGGATTTCTTTGGAGGGAATGATGCTAAAGCTGAAACTCCAGTACTTTGGCCACCTTATGCGAAGAGTTGACTCATTGGAAAAGACTGTGATGCTGGGAGGGATTGGGGGCAGGAGGAGAAGGGGCCGACAGAGGATGAGATGGCTGGATGGCATCACCGACTCAATGGACATGAGTCTGAGTGAACTCCGGGAGTTGGTGATGGACAGGGAGGCCTGGCGTGCTGCGATTCATGGGGTTGCAAAGAGTCAGACACGACTGAGCGACTGATCTGATCTAATCTGACACTTGTGAGATGTATGGGCTAACCTCATAGCTCAGTTGGTAAAGAATCTGTCTGCAATGCAGGAAACCCTGGTTCAATTCCTGGGTCAGGAAGATCCACTGGGAAAGGGATAGGCTCTCACTCCAGTATTCTTGGGCTTTCCTTGTGGCTCAGCTGGTAAAGAGTCCACCCATATTGCAGGATGTTGAGGTCCTTTAATGCACCGGAACCTGGTGGTCCAGAGTCCATGACGAGAAAGTGAAAGAAGGAAAAAGGCTAATATTTCCTGTGTTATGTAGCTGGCTTTCGCATTCCAGGAAATCAGCCAGAAATAGAGAGAGAGAGAAAGAAAGAAAGACACAGGGACCCAAGCTCTGATGGAGCAAAGGTGTTTTAATCAACATGGTGTGGGTATATATATTGTAGTTAATCTCAGCAAAGATAAAGATTAAAATTCCAGACTTACAAAACATAGGCGATCCATATTAAAGAGAGAGAGTTGTAAACCTTCACTTTTATGGTATGGTTCACAAGAAGGAAGAGGGTACTTATCACTATATTGAAAAACTAATGAAGGCAAGGCCTGGATCCCTCAGCCCCAGAGAGGCTTGCCTCTCCTCTTAATTCCTGAATATTCAGGAATTAATAAGGAACAGAGGATTCCTGACAGATCCAAAACAGCACACTGGAAGCCTCCTGTTAAAGGCTTCCTGACAGCAGGAGACCTGGGTTCAATCCCTGGATTGGGAAGATCCCCTGGAGAAGGGAAAAGCTACCCACTCCTGGCCTGGAGAATTCTATGGACTGTATAGTCCATGGGGTCACAAAGAATTGGACACAACTGGGCGACTTTCACTTCAACTTCATACTTGTGAGACACTAACATGTTTGTGTCCATAGACCATGAAGATTCTAAAACACTCAATGGCCTCTGCACAATAGACACAGTAGTCAAGAGGAGGCATTTCAGAGTTCAACAGACTTAGATGGGGACCATATCCTGCTAATTGCAATGACCAGGCTCCCTTCTCTCTAAAATAGACAATAATAGTTCCCAGGGAGTTAGAAGGTGTTATAAAATCAAATGGCATGTAAAATCCTTGGAAATGTAAGGATTCCACAAAAGTTACTGTTATTTGCAGGACTTCATTGTACTAGTGAGGTAAAACAACTAGAAACAGAGTTTAGAAACAAAGTCAGTTTTCACCCCCTAGCTCAGTGCTCTTTAGCTAGATTTCAATCTCAAATTATTATTAAATGTCAGTGTGATGTCAGTTAAAGTTATGATCCAACAAGATTCTGAGCAGGAGGTGTCTTAATGGTATTTGTTTGGTCTTAATCTTGTGAAACTCTCCTCATGCTCAGACATCACTTTTTGCTCATATCTGAGGAGAACATGGGATGGCCTGATGTCTTGTCTGATCACCGGTCATTTACTGCTGAGTACAGAAGAAGTTAACCCGTGCCCACCAACCCTCTGTGTTCACTACATCTGATTTGTAGCCCACCATATCTGTAAGCATCCATGATCTTTATATCTTAATACAAGCTCCTTCACAAAATTTTGTACAAATCCTTAAAAGTGAAAGAATATTTTAACACAAGTTAATCCTTTAGCTAAAGGAGATATACTGCTCAGCAAATTCAACGTAATAAAAACTGTTGTCTCTAAAAAGGAAGGTGTCTTTTAACTGAAAATTCAACTGAAGGCAGTTGTCCTGAGCTTGAACCGAGAAAGTGCTCAGTCAGAAGAGTACAAAAAAATCCTTTATCTTCATCAACATCATCATTCAAAATACCGGATTATTTTCCCTAATATGACTGCAACTTGGACTATTCTGCATTTGTTTTCATCAGTACTTGAGAAAGAAAACTATAATGACACTTTTTTTGAGCAATGTAGAAAGCAGCTTTCATTTCTTTCTAATTTAAATTATTTTCTCTCTTTTATTTTACAATAAAAAAATTAAAACTACTACAATTAATTTTTCAGTGAATGTATTTTGCGGTGCTGAAATTTTAAAATGTGTAGCCATTGCTGACCCTTGAAACAACAAGAGTTTGAACTGCTGGGGTGCACTTACACAGGGATTTTCTCAACAGTCAGTACTGCAGCTTGACTAGCTGGTTGAACTGCAGACACTGAGCTCACTATAAATTATAGGCAGCTTGTTAACTGCTCATAGGGTAGCCCTCACCCTTACGTTGTTGAAATGAAAGTGAAAGTGAAGTCTCTCAGTCGTGTCCAACTCTCTGTGACCCCATGGACTGTAGCCTACCAGGCTCCTCCGTCCATGGGATTTTCCAGGCAAGAGTGCTGGAGTGAGCTGCCATTTCCTACTGCAATTCTGTTCTGGCAATTTCCTTCCATAATTTAAAATCACCAGAAGAGGGCAGAGCTAAACATGTGACACTTGGATGGCTGGGCATGAATGGGAAGGCACTTTCAAAATGAAGCTGTGTTCTATTTTTGACTGGAATTTAGCACCTCAGTTGCTATATTTACCCAGCATAGAGACTTGCCAAGAAGACTTGCAACCTTATTTCTCTTCCACACAAATAGGAGAATAAAAATCATCACCACAACAGAATAAATGCAGTAAAATGCTTGGCCTTAACAGAACAAAGATATGGAAGAATCTAACATTTATAATACCTTATACCTTGCTGAATTCTATGCATACACATTTATGTGGAACAATTAAATCGCTTATAAATCAAACCAGCAGTATTTTGTGTGTGCGTACACACATGCTCAGTCACTCAGTCATGTCTCTTTGCAACCCCATGAACTGTAGCCCACAAGGCTCCTCCGTCCATGGAATTTTCCAGGCAAGAATACTGGAGCAGGTTGCCATTTCCTACTCCAGGGGATCTTCCTGACCCAGGGATTAAACCCACATCTCTTGCATTTCCTACACTGGCAGGTGGATTGTGTACCATTGTGCTACCTGGGAAGGCCCCAGAAATACTGAGTATGTGATAATAGTAGATAAAAACATCTATAAAAATTAATCTGTAAAAAACAACTTTATATTTGTGCATGCATTACATAACTTCTTAATCTAGAATACATATCCTGTAGACAAGATTACTGAAAAGGTTTAAAATTTTTCTCTCCAAGATTGTTTGAAATTTTGACAAACTCACAAATAATTATTTTATTCTCAATCTTCATATTCTGTAACTTCAATGTTCCACAAACCCTTATACTTCAAAGTAAAATTCAGAAGAACATGCATATAAATATATAAAGGAAGGAAAATCAGAATTAGGCTTTGCTGCTGCTGCTGCTAAGTCACTTCAGTTATGTCCAACACTGTGCGACCCCAGAGATGGCAGTCCACCAGGCTCCACCGTCCCTGAGATTCTCCAGGCAAGAACACTGGAGTGGGTTGCCGTTTCCTTCTCCAATGCATGAAGGTGAAAAGTGAAAGTGAAGTCGCTCAGTCGTGTCTGACTTCTAGTGACCCCATGGACTGCAATAAATACTAAATTAGACTACATTTAATCATCTTTTTTTTTTTTTTAAAGATAGGGATTTATTCAGAGTTACACTTCCAGGTCTGAATATCTGCATTTTACTTCTCAACTTTTTTCAAATAAGAGCAATGAAAGAATTGAACAGAGAAAGTTCCTGTAAGGAATTAAGAGATGGCATTAGCTACACTGAAGATTACATCAACCACCTGGAGACCAGCTTCATCTCTCTCAGATGAGCAGTTTCTCAATGACACACAGAAAGTGAACCAAAGCCTTAATGAGCCATCTGGGAAAGAGCCTGGGTCATTAAGTTTGTGTTAGCCCAGCAGCGCTCATTGGAGAAGGTGATGGCAGCCCACTCCAGTACTCTTGCCTGGAAAATCCCATAGATGGAGGAGCCTGGTGGGCTGCAGCCCATGGAGTCGCGAAGAGTCAGACACAACTGAGCAACTTCACTTTCACTTTTCACTTGCATGCATTGGAGAAGGAAATGGCAACCCACTCCAGTGTTCTTGCCTGGAGAATCCCAGGGACGGGGAAGCCTAGTGGGCTGCCATCTATGGGGTCGCACAGAGTCAGACAAGACTGAAGCGACTTAGCAGCAGCAGCAGCAGCCCTCATCAGCTGAGCTCAACCTCATGAGAATTCAAAGGTAGGAACTCCTTGGAGTTAAGAAAAAAAGGCAAAAAGCACCTTCTATAGAGAAGCAGCAACTAATTTTCACAGAACACATTTTGTAGAGCAAGCCTTCCCAAAGCTGGCTGATCAAAACCCCTATTTCCAGAAGTCAACCTCAGGCCCAGCCAACTGAACTTTCCAAGAGCAGGGGCCAGGTTAGAATCTTAGGAAGCTCTCTAGGCAGCATAATAATGTGTCATAGAGGAGTAACAGATGAGGCTACAGCCCCAGCCAGGAAGTCACTGAAGGGACCCTGCAGGTGTGAGTGAGGGCTCTGGTGTCACCTCAGGTGAGGGTGAGCAGCTTCAGCAGGTGTGACAGGATCGCTCATCTGTGGGGAAGGAGCTGAATGGCAGAAGGGTGCCGGTGCCAGCCGGAAAAGTCGATCAGGTCCCGAGAACGTGCACAGCGGGGCTGGGAAGGGAAACTACAGCAAGAGACTACAACAAAGATGGGGTCGAGAGGTTCAGACAGGTCTCCACGAAGGGACACAGTCTGACACCAACTTTATTCAACATCTTATATTTATACAGAAGAGCGTGAGAAAGACAAGACAGTTGACATTTTTCTTGGTTGACCTATACATCTTACAAACAGTCACAAGAAATCTTGAGAGCATGGGAATGGCACCCTGTTATTATTTCTTACACCAGATAACATTTCTCTGTGCATGAGAAGTTTGCACAGAACTCCAGGTGCCTGCAGTAAATAAGCGCCTAATCTCTGGGGTGGCGGGACAGAGAGCTATGTTTGCAAGCAAACCCTCAAGGACTGAGGCAGCTCCCAGAGCCGTGTCCTTCAGACAAAGGACCCCATTCTCACAGGCAGCTCCCCACAGAAGGGGACCATGGAAGCCAAGTAAGAGGCTTAAGTGAGCTGCACCAGAGTGATGACAAGGAAGAGAAATGAGGCCCAAGTTTCTAAAAAGAAAGCTCACCCTTGAACAACTCAGGTCAGAATGGTGCAGGTCCACGTATACATGGATTTTGTTCAGTAGTAAACACTTCAGAACAACATGCTCCACATAGAACCATGGCTTCAGGCTGATGGATACCCATAACTTACAGGAGGATGCTCTACTATGGAGGGGTAGGGGTTGGAGGCCTTTGCTCCTGCCTGTGTGAGGGGCAGCAGTGCCTCTGAATCAACAGCTTTGGCAATAGGTCAGCTGTGGGAGGTGAAGACGAGGCACGAGATGTGGAGTCATCTTTCCTGGGTTTGGATACCACCTGCTGCTCACAAAACTATGTGACTTGCCAAGTGACACTAAGTTTCAGTTCTCACATCATAAAATGGAAGTAGGATTAAATAAACAAACGGTTTAAATTTAAATTAATCAATTTAAGACCACCTGACCTGCCTCTTGAGAAACCTATATGCAGGTCAGGAAGCAACAGTTAGAACTGGACATGGAACAACAGACTGGTTCCAAATAGGAAAAGGAGTACGTCAAGGCTGTATATTATCACCCTGATTATTTAACTTCTATCAGAGTACATCATGAGAAACGCTGGGCTGGAAGAAGCACAAGCTGGAATCAAGATTGCTGGGAGAAATATCAATAACCTCAGATATGCAGATGATACCACCCTTATGGCAGAAAGTGAAGAGGAATTAAAAAGCCTCTTGATGAAAGTGAAAAAAAGTTGGCTTAAAACTCAACATTCAGAAAATGAAGATCATGGCATCTGGTCCCATCACTTCATGGGAAATCGATGGAGAAACAGTGGAAACAGTGTCAGACTTTATTTTGGGGGGCTCCAAAATCACTGCAGATGGTGACTGCAGCCATGAAATTAAAAGATGCTTACTCCTTGGAAGGAAAGTTATGACCAACCTAGACAGCATATTCAAAAGCAGAGACATTACTTTGCCAACAAAGGTCCATCTAGACAAGGCTATGGTTTTTCCTGTGGTCATGTATGGATGTGAGAGTTGGACTGTGAAGAAAGCTGAGCACTGAAGAATTGATGCTTTTGAAGTGTGGTGTTGGAGAAGACTCTTGAGAGTCCCTTGGACGGCAAGGAGATCCAACCAGTCCATTCTGAAGATCAGCCCTGGAATTTCTTTGAAGGAATGATGCTAAAGCTGAAACTCCAGTACTTTGACCACCTCATGTGAAGAGTTGACTCACTGGAAAAGACTCTGATGCTGAGATGGATTGGGGGCAGGAGGTGAAGGGGACGACAGAGGATGAGATGGCTGGATGGCATCCCTGACTCAATGGACGTGAGTCTGAGTGAACTCCGGGAGTTGGTGATGGACAGGGAGGCCTGGCGTGCTGGGATTCATGTGGTTGCAAAGAGTTGGACACGACTTAGCAACTGAACTGAACTGAACTGAACTGAAGCTGCTGCTGCTGCTAAGTCGCTTCAGTCATGTCTGACTCTGTGCAACCCCATGGACTGCAGCCCACCAGGCTCCCCCGTCCCTGGGATTCTCCAGGCAAGAACACTGGAGTGGGTTGCCATTTCCTTCTCCAGTGCATGAAAGTGAAAAGTGAAAGTGAAGTTGCTCAGTCGTGTCTGACTTAGCAACCCCATGGACTGCAGTCTACCAGGCTCCTCGGTCCATGGGGTTTTCCAGGCAAGAGTACTGGAGTCGGGTGCCATTGCCTTCTCCGACTGAACTGAAGAGATCCCTGTTAAACACTGAGCAGAGTGCTTGGCCCTTCAACATGCTGGCTGCTTTTCATAGGTTTTTGCTGTTAATGATGTTGCTGTTAAAACGTAATTCATTGAGGCCTACTTGGTGGCTCAGATCCTAAAAAATCTGCCTGCAACCCAGGAAACACGGGTTTGATCCCTGGGGTAGATCCCCTGGAGAAGGAAGTAACAACCCACTCCAGTATTTTTGCCTGGAGAATACCATGGACAGAGGACTCTGGCAGGCTACAGTCCATGGGTCACAAAGAATCAGCACGACTGAGTGACTAATGCTTCCACTTTCCCTTTTTGGGCAAGGTCTACTTTGGGGGAGGCACTGTGAAAATAAACACTTTTTTTAAAAATGGAAAAAAAGCTCCCTGATGACAGAGATAGGGGACCTGAGACCACTTTCAGTTTCCCCCTTAACTGCTACTGGCGTACTTATTTACTTATTCTGCAAAACACAGAAGTGCTGAAGTATGGAAACAACTTAGTTTTGTTACCACAATCCTCAAAGCTACAGATCATCTACAGGATGTGTCTCATGGCATCAAGAACAAGAAATAAGTCCCAGTTTCCTGAGTCTCCTCATTCCTAACACCTGGACGGGGACAACCAACAAGACCATGTGAACTCACTCAACATGCATTTGCCGTGGACCTAATCATCCCTCCCATGCTTTCCTGCTCACACTGAGGAAAGTATCATCCACCTGTAGGCCCTCACCGCTGATACCCACAGCGAGTCTCAAACTTCTGCTTTGTCAGGATACAGTTCTTTCTTTGGCCATGCTGCACTGCATGTGGATCTTAGTTCCCTAATGAGGGATCAAACCCAGGCCCCCTGCAGTGGAAGCACAGAGTCCTAGCCACTGGACCACCAGGGAAGTCCCATGATACTGCTTTAAAGGATGTGCCCATTGCAGTTGTCAACTGAAATTACACTATCAAATGAGCACCCAATAAATTGGCAGATTTTTAAATCAAGTCAATATATCCTCTCTAAGTGTAACTTTTGTCTTATTAGATAACAGACTTCAGCACATACTTTTCCCAAATACTGTGAAATCAGTCAGCATACAAACACCACTGTATTTCAGTTTTGTAACTGACACCTGGGCAGAAGGGTGGTGGATGCACCAACAGGGCCCCTCAAAGACCCTCTGCCACTAGGTGCAGGATTCACAGAGCCTGTCTCCCGAACAGCTCCTGTTTGCAAAGCATTAACTCAAGATTCGGAGAAGGCAATGGCACCCCCATTCCAGTACTTTTGCCTAGAAAGTCCCATGGATGGAGGAGCCTGGTAGGCTGCAGTTCATGGGGTCGCTAGAGTCAGACAGGACTGAGCGACGGAGCGACTTCACTTTCACTTTCACTTTCATGCATTGGAGAAGGAAATGGCAACCCACTCCAGTGGGTTCTCTGCCTGGAGAATCCCAGGGAGGGGAAGCCTGGTTGGCTGCCATCTATAGGGTCGCACAGAGTCGGACACGACTGAAGCAACGCAGCAGCAGCAGCAGCAACTCAAGATTGGCATCTAAGTTAAGTCATGCAGGATTTCTCCTCGGATCTTGCCTTTGCTTCCACTGCCATCTATTTGGAATCTGAAGCTCCCCTCCCATTTTAGTACATATTGGCTGCATTTGTAATAGAAAACTAGAAAGAAAGGTTTTCTGCACTGTGTCCTGTGACCCATGTTTCTAACTGTCCTCTTCCCCATCCACCTTCAATATATATACAGACAACATACAACCAATATTTACTACAAAATGAGACGATTTTCAGATTCCATTCATGCCAATCCCTAATTTCAGTTATATTTTGACTTTGCTTTCAAGGCTAGCCTACTCTCATGCCCCTTACAGGATCAGTAAGACCTTCAATACGGACCATCTGGTGCCTCAAGAAGTTTGGCCTTTGAAAACAATGACACCCAAGCACCTTACTCCTACCTGCAGGCTCAAGTGTGGTCTCTCTAAACTCACGGGTATCTGGACATGCCAACACATTTCTGAGCAGCACCCTTAGCCCATCCCTTCAGTCTCTGATCAAAACTGACCTTCTTCAAGACGATTGTTCCAAGTGAACTAGTGACACCAACAGTTTTATATGAAACATCATGGAAAAATACTCATTTTTAAAGTCCTCCTCTGAGGGCAGTATTTAAAGTACATCTTGGGGTCCTTATTGTTCACACAGATTTCTAGGCTACTAATACTTGCTTCACTCTTCCTAGGCTGTCTTTGATCTTTGAATCCCTAGTATTTACTACAAAGATCCCCAACATCTTTCTCAAACAGCTTTAAAAATGTCCAAGATTCTTTACAGAACATTCACAGAAGTCACAGGATTACTTTGTTATAGAAAACACTCATACTCAACCTCATTAATGAATGTGCTGGGACTATTAACCACCAAGAACACAGGGAAATTGAGAATCTGTTTCAGTCAGAAGTTCTTGTTCTCACAAAGGCAGGGTGGTGTGGAGAAAAGCAACTGACCTGACTGTCAGGAGACAGATTTCTGGCTGTCCAAAGTACTTCAGCCGCAGGTAAGTCACTCCTTTCTGAGCTCGAGTGACCTTACCTGTCATTTCCACTCCCAACTCCCATCATCACTGACCTTCAGATGTATCACCCATCCAGTAAATCACCAGCCAGAGAGGTGTGCACTGCTTCGCCTTTGCTGCACCCAGTACTGGGGCAGAGTCAACAGTATCCCCACCCTGTACCTCCACCAGCCCCCAGAAGCACCCCTTTTCCTCCTGCCAGTCCTCAGTGATGGTTCTCTGCATCCACATGAAACATTTCCACACTATTTTCAAACATTTGCCCTTACACACCCCTACTCACTCAGTGCAGAGGTCAAAGTCTCCTAACACACAGCAAACACGGACGGTGCCAGCGCTCTGTCACCTTCCCATGAGCCACCAATAAAGAAAGCCCACCTGCACTGCATCCCCCCTTCCCAGTCTCTTTTCACACACAGGTGTTGCTACTCGTGTCCCAGGTCAACCCTGAGCTGAGCTACACATCCTATTCCTCTGACACTCTCAGGACCACACACTATCCATCAGTTCTCCTTCTCTATAGGGTCCCTCCTGTCAGCATCTGCATATGCTCTAAACATGCCCAAGCTTTTATTTAAAAAGGTATTTCTCCTCCTCTCATAATAACCCTGACACAAGGCCTCTGATGCTCATCACACTCCTGTGCTGACCCCTTCCTGTCTCCCCAGCTCGCCCTGACCCTTCATCCAGCTTCAGCATGCAGAGACCTGGCCAGTGTCCCCATCAAAAAACACACATACATCCAACTCAGACTGCTCTCTACAAGGTTACTAACAATAACTCTGGCAAATTCAATGACTACTTTTCAATCTCACTCTTCCTTGACCTCTTAGCATTGTTTAGTATCACTTACTCCTCCATCTGTCTTTTATCTCTCTCTCTGCCCCACCTCTCTAACTGCTCTTCACCTGTCCCATGCAGCTTTCCCCTGCTCATTGCATAAACATTCATCTGCATGTCAGGCCCTGCTTGATTCTCATCCTGTGGGCACTCTTCAATGTCTAACAGCTTCAGGGATCATCTAAGCAATCAAAGACTCCATCTCTCTCCCCTTAGGCTCTGTCTCCTGACCTCTAGGCACAAATAATCGATTATTTTTGTGTATCTTTCAGTACATTATCCTCAAATTCCATAAGACCTAAAATGAACAACAATTATGCTCACAAGTCCTCCAGGTGATTCTAATGCCTGCTCTCATTTGAGCACCACTAGTCTACCAGTCAGAGAAGGCAATGGCACCCCACTCCAGTACTCTTGCCTGGAAAATCCCATGGGTGGAGGAGCCTGGTAGGCTGCAGTCCAGGGGATTGCAAAGAGTTGGACACAACTGAGCGACTTCACTTTCAGTTTTCACTTTCATGCATTGGAGAAGGAAATGGAAACCCACTCCAGTATTCTTTCTTGGAGAATCCCAGGGATGGCAGAGCTTGGTGGACTGCCGTCTATGGGGTCACACAGAGTCGGACATGACTGAAGCGACTTAGCAGCAGCAGCAGCAGTCTACCAGTATCATCTGCCCCTTCATCATCCCCAGAACTGCTCCCATAGCTAAGGACAGCCCCTCCACACTCTTGGATTCCCACACCATCTGCCTCAGAATCTTCCAGCCTCCAAGTCAGACCCATAGAACAACCCTAGGTGAAGACTCCACAAGCACCTGGAATGCTCTCTCCTCTGCCTAAAACCCTCCAGTGGTTTCCCACTGCTCTTGGGATGGAGTTCCAATTCCTAAATCCATCTACCAGTAGACTTCATCAACTGCTCTAGGGTACCAACCACACTCTACAGATGCCTGTCCCATCCCTGCCCCTCACATTGGACACTATGCTCCAGTCACACTGACCACTCAATTCTCTGTCCCCCGTAAAACACTGTGCCACTGTACCCACCCACCTGGCAGCCCCTTGGACAGTGAGCAACACAGCAGAGGGAGAGGATCTGTATTTTTCATGAAAGTAATTCAGTTTTTATTAGTGGCACAGTGTTTTATTATATGACTGGCTGATGACCACACATGGTTAGAGATGGAAAGAAAAGTCAAAATGACACAATAAATTTGCCTGTTATATATTACCTAAGTATAGACCTGGGGCCAGCTAACTGCAGCCAGTGTTTGTAAATGAAGTCTTGTTAAGAAATAATAGCCAAATCTATTCCGTGCATATTGTCTGTGCTACTCACATGACAACAGCATGGCTGGGTTCAGTGACAGAGGCTGTAAAGCACTTACTAAGGCCTTCTGTCTGGCCAACCCCTCAACTAGACAATAAAGATAATATAAAGGAAATAAATCACCTTTCAGATTTCCAAAGGCTAGTACAAATCTGGGGGCTTCCCAGGAGGTGCTAGTGGTAAAGAACCACCCTGTCAATGCAGGTGGACATAAAAAGCATTGGTTCAATCCCTGAGTCAGGAAGATCCCCTGGAGGCATACATGGCAACCCACTCCAGTATTCTTGCCTGGAAAATCCCAAGGACAGAGGAGCCTGGTGGGCTACAGTCCATGGGGTCACAAAAAGTCAGAATGAAACAACTTTGTGCACTACAAATCTGGAGGAAAATCCCTCTCAGGCCCTGGTTGGCTGTTGTCCTCTGGGTTCTCGGGTTCTATACTCCTCCTGGCTCTCAAGATTCAAAAGGGAGGCCACATAAATGCAAGTCACGTCCACAGAACTGATTACTACTCAGGGAAAATCCACAAGAAAAAGAAGAAAACCATGACAAAAAGGCTCTGCTAAGTCATCCATTTTAATGAAAGTCCATCACAAACATTCCCAACCAATTCTGCATCACCCACACTGTTTGCCAAAGGGGTTAGAAGAAGCACTAGTTGTCAAAGTAAAACAGGCCCTGATACAGCAAGATCCTTAAATGAGCAAAAACAAACTGCAGAGAAGAAAGTATGTCATTGACTTCAAAAGTGTGACTGGCACAAATGAGCTTTGAAAAGTTGATTTTTTTAAACCTCAATGAGCTTCATGTCTGGGGCTTATTGTGAAATCTATAGACGTTCTGGCAGCATCTATTCTAAACTCAGAATGCTGTGATGGGGTAGTAACATAGTGTCATTGCTACTTTCACAACACTCTCAAATTAAGCATAGTTGGAGGGTTGAGGGGGTGGGGAAATCAGCTGTTTTGCCTTCTAAAATAGAATACACGAAAAGTAGCACATATTAGAAATTTACTAAACACCAGGTTGAAAAAATAAAATAACCTCAAAACATATGTGCTTCAGTTCAGATGCATGGAAGTTAAGATACTGATTCCTACAAGAGCTAGTCATAGTTCAACCACTCACTAAAGTAACCAGGAACAAATTACAATAAAGAAAGAAAAGTAAGAATGAAAATAAAAGTGACAGAGTGTTCTTTAAAATGATGGAGTCCAGAAAAATAATTTTCAAAAAAAATGTATTTAACAAAACATGTATTAAAACCCTTCTCCTTCATACTGAACCATATGACAACAAACATGGAGGTTATAACATAAACCAACACACAGTCAATCCTGTGGTAAATACAAATGTTTAAAAACCAAGACATTAGAGGAATAGGACGGGGAGACCACTTTCTCCGCTACAAATTCATCAAAAGATCATTTGAATGCTGAGCAACTTCCACAAAACAACTTCTGAACACTGGTGGAGGACACCAGGCACCCAGAAAGGCAGCCCATTCACTTTGAAAGGTGATAGGACAAAATATAAAAGACAAAAAAGAGAGACAGAACAGCAGGAAACCCTCTCACTGGCAGGTCTGTGGGGAGTTTTGGAATCTCAGAGGGCAACATAACCAGCAGGGAAACACACACACACACACACACAGAATACGCACCGAACTGCAACTCCCAGCAGAGAAGTAGCCCAGATGCTCGTGTTGGCCACCAGTGAGTGGGGGCTGGACAGGGAGGCACGGGTTGCACGCTTAGGGTAAGGACCGGGCCTGAATGACTTGAGGACAATCTGAGGGAGCTAACCTGAGATAGCAACCCAAACTGTGGGATAGCCAGGGAGAGAAGAAAAAGAAAAAAGAAAAAAAAAAAAAAAAGAACTTTCCAGCAAAAGGCTCTAACCTAAGGCACAGCCTGGCCTTCTCACAGAACAAAGGATTGAGAGAATACCAAGGAGAGCTAGCCAGATGCATACAGGCCCCTCTCCCACCGCAGGAGGCAGAGAGGCAGGCAGGTGACAGCCAGAGCTGGAAGGCAATGGGCTACTCCATTCTCAGCCCCAGAGACCAGCATCCTCTACCAAACTGTGAGCAGGCTCCCAGTTGCTAACCAAGTCTTCCTGGGATCCTGAACGGTTGACATCTGCCAGGAGGGTCACAGCCTGAGATCAGCTCCCCAGAGGTGAGCTGAGATAGTGCTCTCACGATGCACCTGGGAAACCAAGTGCCTGGGACCGGGAAGGTGATTAAGATGCATGGCCCACGTGGGACAGTGTGCTCACCAAGCAGCTGGTTGCCTGAGCTGCTCGGACCTGGGAAGGGCACAAAACACGTACACAACTGAGTCTGTGCCCCTGTGGAGTACCCGAGAACCTGAACCTGAGCAGCTCAGACCTGGGAAGTGCACAAAACACAGCGTCCACTTTGGACAGTGACCCTGCTGAGCAACCTGAAACCTGAGCAGTGTAGATCAAGAAAGCACATGCCGCCATGAGCTGGGGCAGACCCAGTGTGGTCCATGCTCTGCAAGCACTCCTCACACATGCCAGTGATATTTTTTTTGCTGTGTTCCTCCCTCCCCACAACACAACTGAACTAGTAAACCTAACTAAGTGAAAGTGAAAGTGAAGTCGCTCAGTTGTGTCTGACTCTTTGCGACCCCATAGACTGTAGCCTACCAGGCTCCTCTGTCCATGGGATTTTCCAGGCAATAGTACTGGAGTAGATTGCCATTTCCTTCTCCAGGGGGTCTTCCCAACCCAGGGCTTGAACCTGGGTCTCCCACATTGTAGACAGACACTTTACTGTCTGAGCCACCAGGGAAGTTCTAACTAAGTGACCTAACCTAACTAATTGACCGTCTTTGCCCCCTTGTTTCAGGGTGAAAATTAGACACTGAAGAGACTTGGAAAGAGAGGAAGCCAAAATAAACAAAGAACAGGAAACCACTCTAGAAGTGACAGATGCAACAGATTAAAACCCTGTAGTTAAAACTGACAAAGTATTGGAAGGGGCCTATAGACCTTGAGTATTCTCAAGGTGGAACAAGAAACTATCTGAAATTGAACCGACCCCACGCTGCCCACAACAGCTCCAGAGAAATTCCTAGATATATTTTTACTATTATCACTTTTTAATGTTTTCATTTTAAGTTATTTATTGGCCCTTCAATTTTCATTTTTATAACCTACTATTACCTTGCAAAAAAAAAAGACCCTATTTTTAAAGCGAATTTCATATATATATTTTTTCATAATTTTTATGATTGAGTTTATTTTGTATTTTTAATATTGTATTTTTGAGAGCGTAACCTCTACTCTAGATTTTTAATCTTTGCTTTTGGTATTTGTTATCAATTTTGTACCTTTAAGAATCTAATCTGCAGTATCCATTTTCTCTTAGGGGTGTGATTACTGGCTTTACTACTCTCTCCTCTTTTGACTCTCCCTTTTCTCTCCCACGTCAGCTCTTTCTCCTCCCTCCCCCTTCTCTTCTCTACTTCACTCTGTGAATCTCTAGGTGTTCTGGGCTGTGGAGAACACTTAGGGAACTGATTACTGGCTAGATCAGTCTCTCCCCTTTTGACTGCCCTTCTTCTCCTCCTGGTCACCTCTATCTCCCTCCTCCCTCTTCTCTTCTCTGTGTAACTCTGTGAACCTCTCTGGTGTTCCAGACTGTGGTGAGCACATAGGGAAGTGATTGCTGGCTAGATTGCTGTCTACCCTTTTGACTGCTCCTCTTCTCCTCCTGGTCACCTCTATCTCCCTCATCCTTCTTCTCTTCTCCATGTAACTCTGTGAACCTCTCTGGGTCTCCCTTACTGTGGAGAATTGTTTCACCATTAACCTAGATGTTTTATCATCTGTGCTGTATGGATGGAGAAGTCTTAAGGCTACTGTAGAATAAGACTGAAAGTTAGAGACAGGAGGATTAAATCCAAAACTTGAGAACACCAGGAAACTCCTGACTCCAGGAACATTAATCAACAAGAGCTCATCCAAAAGCCTCCATACCTACATGGAAACCAAGCTCCATCCAAGAGCCAACAAGTTCCAGATCAAGACATACCATGCTAATTCTCCAACAACATAGGAACATAGCCCTGAACATTAAAATACAGGCTGCCCAACGTCATGTCAAACCCATAGATGCCCCAAAACTCACTCCTGGACACTTCATTGCACTCCAGAGAGAAGAGATCCAGTTCCACTGACCAGAACACAGATGCAAGTTTCCCTATCTATGAAAGCTTGACAAGCCACTAGTCCAACCCCACCCGCAGGGAGCAACCTTCACAATAAAAAGAAACCACAGATTTCCAGCCTACAGAAAGGTCACCCCAAATACAGCAATCTAAACAAAATGCAAAGGCAGAGAAATATTCATCAGGTAAAGGAACATGATAAATGACCACCAAACCAATCAAAAGAGGAAGAGATAGGGAGTCTACCTGAAAAAGAATTCAGAATAATGATAGTAAAGATGATCCAAAATCTTGAAAACAAAATGGAGTCACAGATAAATAGTCTAGAGACAAGGACTGAGAAGATGCAAGAAGTGTTTAACAAGGACCTAGAAGAAATAAAGAAGAGTCGATCAATAATGAATAATGCAATAACAGATCAAAAGAACTCTGGAGGGAAACAACAGTAGAATAGCTGAGGCAGAAGACAGGATAAGTGAGGTGAAAGAATGGTGGAAATAAATTAAGCAGAGAGGGAAAAAGAAGAAAGAATTAAAACAAATGAGGACAACCTCAGAGGCCTCTGCGACAATGTTAAATGCCCCAACATTTGAATCATAGGAGTCTCAGCAGAAGACAACAAAAAGAAAGGGCATGAGAAAATACCTGAGGAGATAATAGTTGAAATTTTCTCTAAAATGGGGAAGGAAATAGCCACCAAAGCCCAAGAAACCCAGATAGTCCCAAACAGGATAAACCCAAGATGAAAACATCCTAAGACATACATTAATCAAATTAATGAAGACCAAACACAAAGAACAAATATTAAAACCAGCAAGGGAAAAGCAACAAATAACACACAAGGGAATCCCCATAAGGATAACAGCTGATCGTTCAATAGAGACTCTTCAAGCCAGAAGGGAATGGCAGGACATACTTAAAGTGATGAAAGAGAAAAACCTACAACCCAGATTATTGTACCCAGCAAGGATCTCATTCAAATATGAAGGAGAAATCAAAAGCTTCACAGACAAGCAAAAGCTAAGAGAATTCAGCACCACCAAACCAGCTCAACAAATGCTAAAGGATCTTCTCTAGACAGGAAACACAGAAAAGGTTTATAAAATCGAACCCAAAACAACAAAGTAAATGGCAATGGGATCATACTTATCAATAATTACCTTAAAAGTAAGTGGGTTGGATACCTCAACCAAAAGACAATGACTGGCTGAATGAATACAAAAACAAGACCCCTGTATGTGCTGTCTACAAGAGACCATCTCAAGCCGAGGGACATATACAGACTGAAAGTGAAAGGCTGGAAAAAGATATTTTATGCAAATGGAGACCAAAAGAAAGCAGGACTAGCAATACTCATAGCAGATAAAAGAGACTTTGAAATAAAGGCTGTGAAAACTGACAAAGAAGAACACTATATAATGATAAAAGATCAATCCAAGAAGATATAACAATTATAAATAGATATGCACCCAACATAGGAGCACTGCAATATGTAAGGCAAATGCTAACAAGTATGAAAGGGGAAATTAACAGTAACACGATAATAGTGGGAGACTTTGATACCACACTCACACCTATGGATAGATCAACCAAACAGAAAATCAGCAAGGAAACACAAACTTTAAATGATACAATGGGCCAGTTAGACCTAATTGATATCTATAGGACATTTCACCCCAAAACAATGCATTTCACCTTTTTCTCAAGTGCACATGGAACATTCTCCAAGATAGATCACATCCTGGGCCATAAATCTAGCCTTGGTAAATTCAAAAAAATTGAAATCATCAAGCCTCTTTTCTGATCACAATGCTTGATTAGATGTCAGTACTGGGAAAAAAATTAAAAATGCAAACATGCGGAGGCTAAACAACATGCTTCTGAATAACCAACAAATCACAGAAGAAATAAAAAAAGAAATCAAAATATGCATAGAAACAAATGAAAATGAAAACACGACAACCCAAAACTTATGGGATTCAGTAAAAGCAGTGCCAAGGGAAAGGTTCATGGCAATATAAGCTTACCTCAAGAAACAAGAGAAAAAAATAAATAAATAACCTAACTTGAAATCTAAAGCAACTAGAAAAAAGAAGAAATGAAGAACCCTAGGGTTAGTAGAAGGAAAGAAATCATAAAAATTAGAGCAGAAATAAATGAAAAAGAAGCAAAGGAGGCTATAGCAAAAATCAACAAAACTAACAGCTGGTTCTTTGAGAAGATAAATAAAATAGACAAACCATTAGCCAGACTCATCAAGAAAAAAAAGGAGAAAATCAAATCAACAAAACTAGAAATGAAAATGGAGAAATCACAGCAGACAACACAGAAATACAAAGGGTCATAAGAGACTACTATCAGCAACTATATGCCAATAAAATAGACAACTTGGAAGAAAGGAACAAATTCTTAGGAGAGTATAACCTTCCAAAACTGAACCAGGAAGAAATAGAAAATCTTCACAGACCCATTACAAGCTTAGAAATCAAAACTGTAACCAAAAACCTTCCAACAAACAAAAGCCCAGGACAAGATGGCTTCACGGGTGAATTTTACCAAAATTTTAGAGAAGAGCTAACACCTATCATACCCAAACTCTTCCAGAAAATTATAGAGGAAGGTAAACTGCCAAACTCATTCTATGAGGCCATCATTACCCTAATACCAAAACCAGACAAAGATGCCACAGAAAAAGAAAACTATAGGCCATTATCATTAATGAACATACATATAAAAATCCTCAGCAAAATTCTGGAAACAGAATCCAACAACATATTAAAAACATCATGCATCATGACCAAGTGAGTTTTATCCCAGGAATGCAAGAATTCTTGCATATCCACAAATCAAACAATGTGACATACCACATTAACCAATTGAAAGATAAAAACCATATGATTATCTCAATAGATGCAGAGAAAACCTTTGACAAAATTCAACATCCATTTATGAAAAAAAAAAAGAAAAAACCTTCAGAAAGCAGGCATAGAAGGAACATACCTCAACATAATAAAAGTCATATATGATAAACCCACAGCAAACATTATCCTCAATGGCAAAAATTGAAACCATTTCCCCTAAATTCAGGAACAAAATAATGGTGCCCACTCTCACCACTACTATTCAACATAGTTTTCAAATTTTAGCCACAGCAATCAGAGAAGAGAAATAAGAGAAATCCAGATTGGAAAAGAAGTAAAACTCTCACTGCAGATGGCATGATCCTCTACATTAAAAACCCTAAAGACACCACCGGAAAATTACTAGAGCTAATCAATGAATATAGTAAAGTTGCATGATTTAACACAGAGAAATCCCTTGCATTCCTATACACTAACAATGAGAAAACAGAAAGAGAAATTAAGGAAACAATTCCATTCACCATTGTGATGAAAAAAATAAAATACTTGGGAATAAATCCACCTGAAGAAACAAAAGACCTATATATAGAAAACTATAAAACACGGGTGAAAGAAATCAAAGAGGACACTAATAGATGGAGAAATATACCATGTTCATGGATCAGAAGAATCAATATACTGAAGATGAGCCTACTACCCAAAGCAATCTATAGATTCAATGCAATCCCTATCAAGCTATCAATGATACCATTTCACAGAACTAGAAAAAATAATTTCACAATTTGTATGGAAGTACAAAAAACCTTGAATAGCCAAAGCAATCTTGAGAAAGAAGAATGGAACTGGAGGAATCGACCTGCCTGACTTCAGACTATACTACAAAGCTACAGTCATCAAGACAGCATGGTACTAGAATGAAGACAGAAATATAGATCAATGGAACAAAATAGAAAGCCGAGATAAATCCACGCACCTATGGACACCTTATCTTTGACAAAGAGGGCAAGACTATACAATGGAGAAAAGACAATCTCTTTAACAAGTGATGCTGGGAAAACTTGTCAACCAACTGTAAAAGAATGAAACTAGAACACTTTCTAACACCATATCTGAAAATACACTCAAAATGATTAAAGATCTAAATGTAAGACCAGAAACTATAAAACTCCTAGAGGAAAACATAGGCAAAACACTCTCTGATAAAAATCATACCAGGATCCTCTATGACCCACCTCCAAGAGTAATGGAAATGAAAGCAAAAATAAACAAATTGGACCTAATTAAACTTAAAAGCTTTTGCACAACAAAGCAAAGTATAAGCAAGGTGAAAACACAGCCTTCAGAATGGGAGACAATAATAGCAAATGAAGCAACTGACAAAGAATTAGTCTCAAAAATATACAAGCAGTTCATGCAAGTCAATACCAGAAATTAAATGACCAAATTAAAAAAATGGGCCAAAGAACTAGAAAGACATTTCTCCAAAGAAGACATACAGATGGCTAACAAACACATGAAAAGATGTTCAACATCACTCATTATCAGATAAATGCAAATCAAAACCGCAGTGAGGTACCATCTCATGCCAGTCAGAATGGCTGCTATCCAAAAGTCTACAAACAATAAATGCTGGAGAGGGTGTGGAGAAAAGGGATCCCTCTTACACTGTTGGTGGGAATGCAAACTAGTACAGCCACTATGGAGAACAGTGTGGAGATTCCTTAAAAAACTGAAAATAGATCTGCCATATGACCCAGCAGTCCCACTGCTGGGGATACACACTGAGGAAACCAGAGTTGAAAGAGACATGTGTACCCTAATGTGCATCCCAGCACTGTTTACAATAACAAGGGCATGGAAACAACCTAGATGTCCATCGGCAGACGAATGGATAAGAAAGTTGTGGTACCTATACACGATGATATATTACTCAGCTATTAAAAAGAGCACATTTGAATCAGTTCTAATGAGGTGGATGAAACTCAAGCCCATTATACAGACTGAAGTAAGTCAGAAAGAAAAACACCAATACAGTATATTAATGCATATATATGGAATTTAGAAAGATGGTAATCATGCCCCTATATGAGAGACAGCAAAAGAGACACAGATGTAAAGGACAGACTTTTGGACTACGTGGGAGAAGGTAAGGGTGGGATGGTTTGAAAGAATAGCATTGAAACATGTATAGTACCGTAATACGTGAAATAGATGTCCAATCCAAGTTTGATGCATGAAACATGGCACTCAAAGCCAGTGCACTGGGACAACCCTGAGGGATGGGATGGGGAGGGAGGTGGCAGAGGGGTTCAGGATGGGGGCCACATGTACACCCATGGCTGATTCATGTCAGTGTATGGCAAAAACCACTACAATATTGTAAAGTAATTAGCCTCCAATTAAAATTAATAAGTTAATTTAAAAAATAAAAACCTGGGCGAGGAGTAAAATTGTTACTAACTTGAAACTATTTTTAAGCAAATAAAAAAGCAAGTAGCGAAAGTAATTTTAAAAAAAATAAAAATAAAAACTTTGTGGGCTTCTGATTCAATATAGCAGAATAGAAGGATGTGTGCTCATCTCCACCTGCAGAGCACCAAAATCACAATTAGCTGTTGAACAGCCATCGACAGAAGGACACTGGAAATCACCAAGAAAAGATACAACACGTCCAAAGAAAAAGAAACTGCAACAATATGGCAATCATTGCAGAGGTGCAATCATGATAAAATCAAATTCCATACCCATTGGGTGGGTGACTCACAAACTGGAGAACAATGATACCAAAGAAGTTCTCCCACTGCTGTGAAGATTCTGAGCCCCACATCAGGCTTCCCAGCCTGAGGATCCAGGAAAGGTACTGGGAATCCCCAGGAAACCTGACCATGAGGCCAGCAGGATTTGATGACAGGACTTCCACAAGACTGAGGGAAACAGAGACTCCACTCTCCAAAGGCACAAACAAAACTTGTGTGCACCAAGACTCAGCAGAAGGGAGCAGTGCCCCCACTGCAGACTGAACCAGTCAGTTCAGTTCAGTTACTCAGTCGTGTCCGACTCTTGGTGACCCCATGAATCGCAGCATGCCAGGCCTCCCTGTCCATCACCAACTCCCGAAGTTCACTCAGACTCACATCCATCGAGGCAGTGACGTCATCCAGCCATCTCATCCTTTGTCATACCCTTCTCCTCCTGCCCCCAATCCCTCCCAGCATCAGTCTTTTCCAATGAGTCAACTCTTCGCATGAGGTGGCCTAAGTACTGGAGTTTCAGCTTTAGCATCATTCCGTCCAAAGAAATCCCAGGGTTGATCTTCAGAATGCACTGGTTGGATCTCCTTGTAGTCCAAGGGACTCTCAAGAGTCTTCTCCAACACCACAGTTCAAAGGCATCAATTCTTCGGCGCTCAGCCTTCTTCACAGTCCAACTCTCACATCCATACACGACCACTGGAAAAACCATAGCCTTGACTAGACGGACCTTTGTCAGCAAAGTAATGTCTCTGCTTTTCAATATGCTATCTAGGTTGGTCATAACTTTTCTTCCAAGAAGTAAGCATCTTTTAATTTCATGGCTGCAGTCACCATCTGCAGTGATTTTGGAGCCCCAAAAATAAAGTCTGACACTGTTTCCACTGTTTCTCCATCGATTTTCCATGAAGTGGTGGGACCAGATGCCATGGTCTTAATTTTCTGAATGATGAGTTTTAAGCCAACTTTTTCACTTTCCACTTTCACCTTTATCAAGAGGCTTTTTAGTTCCTCTTCACTTTCTGCCATAGGGGTGGTGTCATCTGCATATCTGAGGTGATTGATATTTCTCCCGGCAATCTTGATTCCAGCTTGTGCTTCTTACAGCCCAGCATTTCTCATGATGTACTCTGCATAGAAGTTAAATAAGCAGGGTGACAATATACAGCCTTGTACTCCTTTTCCTATTTGGAACCAGTCTGTTGTTCCATGTCCAGTTCTAACTGTTGCTTCCTGACCTGCATACAAATTTCTCAAGAGGCAGGTCAGCTGGTATTCCCATCTCTTTCAGAATTTTCCAGTTTATTGTGATCCACAAGTCAAAGGCTTTGGCATAGTCAATAAAGCAGAAATAGATGTTTTTCTGGAACTCTCTTGCTTTTTCCATGATCCAGTGGATGTTGGCAATTTGGTCTCTAGTTCCTATGCCTTTTCTAAAACCAGCTTGAACAACTGGAAGTTCATGGTTCATGTATTGCTGAAGCCTGGCTTGGAGAATTTTGAGCATTACTTTACTAGCGTGTGAGATGAGTGCAATTGTGTGGTAGTTTGAGCATTCTTTGGCATTGCCTTTCTTTGGGATTGGAATGAAAACTGACCTTTTCCAGTCCTGTGGCCACTGCTGAGTTTCCAAATTGCTGGCAAATTGAGTGCAGCACTTTCACAGCATCATCTTTCAGGATTTGATATAGCTCAACTGGAATTCCATCACCTCCACTAGCTTTGTTCGTAGTTATGCTTTCTAAGGCCCACTTGACTTCACATTCCAGGATGTCTGGCTTTAGATCAGTGATCACACCATCGTGATTATCTGGGTCGTGAAGATTTTTTTGTACAGTTCTTCTGTGTATTCTTGCCACCTCTTCTTAATATCTTCTGCTTTTGTCAGACCAACCTGCTAATGTTGGAGGGTCTCCTGTGGAGGTGTGGGTCAGCAGTGGCTGCCACAGGGATGAAGGCACTGATGGCAGGAGTCCTGGAAGGTGTCCTTTTGGTGTAAGTCCTCTTGGAGGTCGCCTTTATCCCTACCATAGAGCAAGTAGACTCCATGGCTGCATCACCTCAGGCCAACAGGTTGGAGGACAACCCCTCCCATTAGCAGGCAACTGGATTAAAGCTTCACTGAGCACAGCCCTGCCCATCAGAGAAAGACCCAGTTTTCCCCACAGCCAGTCCTTTCCATCAGGAAACCTACACCTGAGCCTCTAGCCTCATCTACCAGAGGGTAGATAGAAGAAGTAAGAAGAAATACAATCACACAGCACCTAGAATGAAAATCACATTCTAGAAAATTAGTCAGGACAAAAAAGCAGAAAGTTCTGTTTCAGATGAAGGGACAAGACAAAACCCCAGATAAATAACTAAATGAAGTGGAGATAGGTAACTTTCCAGAAAAAGAATTCAGAATAATGATAGTGAAGATGATCCAGGATCTGGGAAGATGAATGGAGGAGATGCAAGAAATGTTTACCAAAGGCCTATAATAATTAAAGAACAAACAAACAGATGAACAATACATTAGAAGGAATCAATAGCAGAATAACTGAGGCAGAAGAATGGATAAGTGACCTGGAGAACAGAATGGTGGAAATCACTGCCTCAGAACAGAATATAGAAAAAACTGAAGACAGCCTGAGAGACCTCTGGGACAACGTTAAACACACCAACATTCACATTCTAGGGATCCTAGAAGAAAATAAACACACCAACATTCACATTCTAGGGATCCTAGAAGGAAAAGAGGGAGAGAAAGGACCTAAGAAAATTATTTGAAGAGATGATAGTTGAAAACTTCCCCAGCATGGGAAAGGAAATAGTCAAGTTTAGGAAGTGCAAAGAGTCCCAGGCAGGATAAACCTAAGGAGGAACACACAGAGACACATAGTAATCAAACTGACAAAAATTAAAGACAAAGATAAAATCTTAAAAGCAACAAGGGAAAAACAATAATATACAAGGAACTCCCATAAGGTTATCAGCTGATATATCAATAAACTCTGCAAGGCAGAAGGGAATGGCATGATAAATTCAAAGTGATAAAAGGGAGGAACCTACAACCAAGAATACTCTACCCAGTACGACTCTCATTCAGATTTGACAGAGAAATCAAAAGCTTTTGAGACAAGCAAAAGTTAAGAGAATGTGGCACCACCAAACCAGTTTTACAACAAATGCTAAAATAACTTCTCTAGGCAGGAAACAAAGAGAAGGAAAAGACCTACACAAAATAAGCCCAAAACAATTAACAAAACGGGAATAAGGTCATACATATCGATAATTACCTCAAATGTAAATGGATTAACCAAAAGACATAGACTGGCTGGGCAGATGGAAACATGTGCCTGGATGTACTTCAACTTAACACATCACTCTACTTAACCACTAAACTGTATGTAATTATTTTATATTGTTAGATTAATCATGTTTCCATCATGACTTGCAATTGTAATTATCTTTTTTTTTTGATCTGGCTGTTGATGGTGAAAACTGATAAACATCTTTTACTATTGTGATTATGTAGCTACTATTTGCTTAATACCGTTGTATCATGATTGGTCAACAAAAAATAAACGAATTCTGTATCACTAAAACTACCATTTCGACGATCCAACAGATGTTCCAATGGATGATCCACTGGATCATTGAAAAAGCAAGAGAGTTCCAGAAAAACATCTACTTCTGTTTTATTGACTATGCCAAAGCCTCTGTCTGAGTAGAACACAACAAACTCTGGAAAATTCTTAAAGATATGGGAATACCAAACCAGCTTACCTACCTCTTGAGAAATCTGTATGCAGTTCAGGAAATAACAGTTAGAACTGGACATGGAACAACAGACTGGTTCCAAATAGGAAAAGGAGTACATCAAGCCTGTGTATTTTCACCCTGCTTATTTAACTTATATGCAGAGTACAGCATGAGAAATGCTGGGCAGGATGAAGCACAAGCTGGAATCAAGATTGCCAGGAGAAATATCAATAACCTCAGATGTGCAAATGATACCACCCTGATGGCAGAAAGTGAAGAAGAACTGAAGAGCCTCTTGATGACAGTGAAAGAGGAGAGTGAAAAAGTTGGCTTAAACTCAACATTCAGAAAACTTAGATCACGGCATCTGGTCCCATCACTTCATGGGAAATAGATGGGGAAACAGTGACAGACTTTATAGTTTTGGGCTCCAAAATCACTGTAGATGGTGACTGTAGCCATGAATTAAAAGATGCTTGCTCCTTGGAAGAAAAGCTATGACAAACCTAGACAGCATATCTTAAGGCAGAGACATTACTTTAACAACAAATGTCCATCTAGTCAAGGCTATGGTTTTTCCAGTAGTCATGTATGGATGTGAGAGTTGGACTATAAAGAAAGCTGAGCACTGAAGAATTGATGCTTTTGAACTGTGGTGTTGGAGAAGACTCTTGAGAGTCCATTGGACTGCAAGGAGATCCAACTAGTCCATCCTAAAGGAGATCAGTCCTGGGTATTCATTTGAAGGACTGATGTTGAAGCTGAAACTCCAATACTTTGGCCACGTTATGCAAAGAACTCATTTGTAAAGACCCTGATGCTGGGAAAGATTTGAAGGCAGGAGGAGAAGGGGAAGACAGAGGATGTGATGGTTGGATGGCATCATTGACTCAATGGCCATGCATTTGAGTAAACTCCCAGAGTTGGTGATGAACAGGGAGGCCTGGTGTGCTGTAGTCCATGGGTTCACAAAGTCGGGTCACAGACATGACTGAGTGACTGAACTGAACTGAACTGAAAACTGCCATTTAATAGGAAAATTTGTAATCACTTCTTAATATCCAGTTGTGTATCACAATTATCTTGGAATTTTTTGAAAGACACAAATGCCCAGGAATTCCTTTTTTTCTCCAAAGCTCCGGATATGTTTCTAATGAGCAGCCATGTTTAAAAACAACTGGACTATATGATGATCTTTTACCTTTACCTAGTTAGTTTCACTTTTTCTATTTCATATTCAGTTCTCTCATTTCATTTAGTTTACGTTTTCCAATTTCTCCATCTCTCTTGTTGTTGTTCTTTCTTAAGACTATCAGGCATAGCAGAAAAGCTTTTGTATACATTTGTATATAGAATGTATAATATATATATTTGATAAGATATATAAATTTTTGCCTAGCTAAAAATATTGTGATGTTTTGATTCCACTTCTTTGACTTAGTATGAATAAGATGCTGGATTTCTAATTTATATTCAGTCAAAACTTTGATATATTTCCATGTATGTTGGCATCTAGTATTATTGCTAAAATCTAGAAAGTTTATTATCTTAGTGATTAAAAAAATTGAATGAGGTTTGAAACTTCTAATCCAATTCTGAGAATATAAAGAAATACCATCCTGTAAAAAAAAAAAAAAGAAAACTATTAACATGTGATACAATATTATTAACTAAGGTGCAGATTTTGTTCCAATTTACAAAGTGTTATGCTACGTTCAATATTTTTTAATAACTTACTTGCCTCTACATAGTATTTAATTGCATAAAGAAGTTTCACGTGCATGTAAGAAATTCTGATAAACTCCTCACTTTTATTCTATTACAAATATTTTCTATTTCCTTGTTATGGCTTCTTAGATACACACATTGTTTAAAAGTGCACATTTAATTTCCAAATACATGGGATTTTTAAAGTATCTTTGATACTAATCTCTAATTTATATTAATTTCTCATTTAAATGCTCTCTTCTCTGCAATCACCCTCTGTGCTTTTTCAGTTTTCTAACTTTATCGAGGCTTTCAATGGCTAAGTCAAAGGTCTTTCTTGGTAAATGTCACAGAGCACTTAAAAATAATGTGTGTTATTTTCAAATATCTTTTGATATTGATCCCTAACATAATTTCACAATGATAAGAGCAAAGACTCTGTGTGATTTCAGTACCTTTAGACCAGGAAGTTTCTGGACCTAGTCCTATCTCCCTGGACATATTCCAGTGTCTCCTACTTTATAGTTTATGGGGACTTGAATAGAATTTGTATCCTACTGTTGTTTTAAAATTGTATAAATCTTAATTATGTTGAATTGGTTCACAGTGCTTTTCAGGTCTACTGTATCTTTCTACTTGTCTATATACTCATTCTATTAATTTCTGAGAGCATGATATTGAAACTCAACCAAAAATCTTAATTGATCTACTTAAAAAGAAGTTTCTTCTCCAGAGGGTCTTCTGGACCCAGGATCAAAGCCAGGTCTGCCTGCATTGCAGGCAGATTCCTTACCATCTGAGCTACAGGGAAGTCCCCTTAAAAAGAATAACTGTAATACACAGTGGAACTATAGGTAACTTTGTTCTGTATTTTCTAAGCCTCCTGTAAATGTATTATATTTTCACAATTAAAAAAAATTAAAAAGGAGTATAAATTAAAGAAAATATGCAAGAATACAGCCAGCAAGGAAAGAAACTAAGTTAAAACCTCTTGACACATTTCCACTTCTTACATCTTTTAGGAAATACCTATTTTTTAACTAAAACTGAAATTGGACCCCAAAAAAGGCCCTTGAAGAAAACTAAGAATAGTAAGCATATTTCTTTCTGTTAATATTTATTGACTGTTCCCTTCAAAAATTTTACCCTATAAGAATTATCCAGCCAGGAAAACTAGGCATATCCACGTGGTGCTGCCCTTGAGAGAGAAGAGTAAAAACAGACTCCAACCCTTGGCTTCCTCTGCCTCA
The DNA here is from genome assembly GCF_032452875.1 of Bos javanicus. Classification (NCBI taxonomy): domain Eukaryota; kingdom Metazoa; phylum Chordata; class Mammalia; order Artiodactyla; family Bovidae; genus Bos; species Bos javanicus. The sequence goes on from NC_083868.1 coordinate 843,635, forward strand.
GGAATTCTGAGTAAAGCAGAGGTCCTACTAGATAGCAGCACTTTCATTCATTCAGGCCATATTACCTACAAAGCGAGCTGAACACACACACAACAGAGCATGGGAAAGTGACCACAGAAGTTTCAACCTGAAATGGAACTGGGGGAGGGAATGGAGACTGTTGCACATGTGCCCCCAGGAAGTAAACTGAGGTGCCAAGAGGGTGGCTTCCCTAAATGCCTGCTCTACAGGATAGTCAATAAACTCACTGCCTGAAAGCTGACTACATGCCCCTTCTTCTTACTCTCTGTCCATAAATAGAACCTCCCCAAATCCTCAACTGACTTCCTGAATTGCAAGTATTCTTCTATTCCCCAATAAACTCAATTTCTGGTCATTTGAGCTTGCCTCAGTTTACTTCCTTTATTAGGTTGATACTACAAATAAGTAAGTGATGTGCCAATATCCGCATACTTTCCTAGGGACGTATGTGGTCACTATGAAGTGGCCGTGAACCCAACAGCAAGTGGGCATGATGGACTCACCTTCATAAGCCAATGCCCATAACCATCAAAGATAAATACTATTATCCTACATGAGAAATCTTAACCTGTGAGCCTGGGTAACAGTCCCAACCTCTTCAGTTAGTGGAGGAGATGGACTGGAATCCACAGTCTAGGACTAGAGTCTGCTCTGACCACTCACGGAGACAGGATTCCTGCATTCGTCATAAACACAGGGACACAGCACTGCAACATCAGGAGGGCACATCCATGGAAGATTTAATGTGCATTGCTGCTGCTGCTGCTGCTAAGTCGCTTCGGTTGTGTCCAACTCTGTGCGACCCCATAGATGGCAGCCTACCAGGTTCCTCCATCCCTGGGATTCTCCAGGCAAGAACACTGGAGTGGGTTGCCATCTCCTTCTCCAATGCGTGAAAGTGAAGTCGCTCAGTCGTGTCTGACTCCCCGCGACCCCATGGACCGCAGCCCACCAGGTTCCTCCACCCTTGGGATTTTCCAGGCAAGAGTACTGGAGTGGGGTGCCATTGCCTTCTCTGTAATGTGCATTAGGGGCATGCAAATTGAGCAGCCTATTTTGACGCAGGTTAGGTCCTCTGAGAGAAAATGCAAACACTGATGGTAAAGGAAGGTGTGTGAGGAATGACACATCTTACTCTGAAAGAGAGTAAAACGAACTAGGAAGTAACAGTTCAGGAGCAGAAGCAGGAGCACTCACTCAGCCCCAGGGACCATCAGGGAAACAGAGAAGCACTTCTGCATGTGAAGAATGGGATATGGAGGAACAGAAAGGGAGAAGGTCACAAGCTGGAGAAGCATGAGCGTGTTGAAACAGGAGGCAGGTCATGGAGGTCCAAGGAATCTGGTTTTCACTCTGACAGAAAAATCACTGAGAAGTTTTATGTAGGAAAATGATACAGTCAAATGCACATCACAGGTCTCTCAACTGCTGGCACTGGTACTGGATACTCTGTTGGGGGAGGAGCCCTGTGAAGTGCTTGACTGTCTCCACTCACTAGATGCCAGATGCACCCCTCCCCACACTGTGGTGACCAAATGTCCTCAGACACTGCCAATCATACACTGAATGGAGAACCACAGGACTGCAGTGGGGAGCCAGGACTGAGGACCCAAGACTAATCAACAAGGTAGATGTGATAAGTAAGCGAGTGACAGCTGAACTGAAAGGTGATTTTTCCTGATTCCTCTCATGTAATGTGGCTACACAACCTAGGCATCCAGTTAAACAGACAATGCTCCAAGCGCACCTTGTGCAAACTCCTCTCTACCTCTGAAGCCCGTATCACCCGCCAGTGTCATCACTGACCCACCTCCTTGTGGACCCCTGCTGACTTCCTCAGCAGAGACTTCCGTTCTCAGCCCCCCAGCCCTGTGTCTGCTTCTCTGTACGTACTTCTTCATCCTAGGGGCATTCAATCTCAGCTGACACCTGAGCCCCTCAATTCTAATCACTGCATGGACTGGACTTCAGAATCAAGAGGCCAGCTCTACCCCTCAGATCTTAAACAATATCCCCCAGCCAAGCCTCCAAGGAACCATTCCCTCAACTCCCTCTACACCTGCTCCTCACTATACTCTCCACTTTGTCTTATGCGATGGATTGTTGTTGTTCAGTTGCTCAGTTGTGTCTGACAATTTTCAATCCCATGGACTGCTGCATGCCAGGCTTCCCTGTCCTTTACTATCCTCTGGAGTTTGCTCAAACTCATGTCCATTGAGCCTATCCAACCATCTCATCCTCTGTCCCCCTACTTCTCCTCCTGCCCTCAATCTTTCCCAGCATCAGGGTCTTTTCTGAAGAGTCAGCTCTTCACATCAGGTGACCAAAGTATTGGAGCTTCAGCTTCAGCATCAGTCCTTCCAGTGAATATTCAGGGTTGATTTCCTTTGGGATTGAGATGGATATGCCCACCTTTTCAGCATATAACCCATCGCCTAAGCTAATAACCCCAGTTCCTCTGTCCTCTAAGAACTGCCCAATTCTACCATGTCCCAAAGAATCACAAATGTTAGGTGTCAAAAAAAAAAAAGTCATCCTGCATGAAACCTGTTCTTGCTTTCTTATTCTGACACTTCATAGAGAATCACCACCCACTCACAGATGTGAGTCAGAAGCCAAGGAAATCATCCAACCAAACTTCAAGTTCTGAGAACTGTGAATCCTGAAAATTCCCCACATCTACCTCTTTCTTCCCCACTGCCCCTTTTTCAGTTCAGGACTGTTACTCACCACCCAGGCAATGATTTTATTTATTTGTTTTTTGAATTATTTATTTATTTTTAGGATTTATTTTCTTTACTTTACAATATTGTACTGGTTTTGCCATACATCAACACAAATCTGCCACGGGTGTACACGTGTTCCCCATCCTGAACCCCCTTCCCACCTCCCTCCCTGTACCATCCTTCTGGGTCATCCCAATGCACCAGCCCCAAGCATCCTGTATCATGCATCGAACCTGGACAGACACTGATTTTAAATTTCTTCAATCTATTCTCCATTCTGCCATCAGAATTTTTTTTTTTAATAAATGCCAATCTGTTTATGACTTAACTTTTCAAAATTATTTAAAAGCATCACCAGGATGACACAAATGTCCTTGTTTACACATCTGGACTCCTTTCTACCCATCAGTCCCCTGCCCCAGCTACAGTCCAGAACCACCTGTTCTGGATGCATGGTCAACCTGCAACTCCATGCAGAGCATCCACACACTTCTCCTTTTACAGCCAGTCCCTGTGATCAACTCCTTGGGGACCCTCAGGTCCTGCCCCGAGTACTATCTCCTGAGCTACAAGGAAACTCAGTCAACTCTCCCTCTTGCTCCCCTTACTGTGCATGCCTCCATGGGGACCCCATATACAACAATGGCATACATCAAATATTTACATATTGTGCAAAATATTTTGTTTTCATGCTTTCTTCTTACTCAGAATACTATATTACTCTTCATTTTACAGAAGGAACGAACTGTGAGAAAGTAAGCCATTTACACAGTAAAGTCTACATAGTTAAGTGGAAAATTCAGGGCTTAAATCTAGGACAGTCTGATTAGCAGCCACTTCAACCACTAAGATCTAATAATTTGTTTCTATGTTTTACTTAAGTCTGTTCAAGTCAGTTGAGAATAGAGGCTTTCTACCAATTAGGGGTGGGGTAAGAGAAAAAGGAGAAGCTGAAAAAACAAATGGAAGTCCTAGTTATATATCAAGACCCTGACCTAAATGAAGAGGATCCATGTATAAAATAAATAAGCTAAAAGGATATAATGCTCAACACAAGGCATATAGCCAATACTTTATAATAACTATAAATGGAATATAACCTTTAAAAACTGCACACCACTATGTTGTACACTTGAAATGTATATAATATATCAATTATATCTCAATAAAAAATTAATAAGTTGGAAGAGGAAATCAGTAGTTATCTTGGTGTTTTACAAAATATGTCTTAGAAACGAAGACTTTTTTTTCAGTTCTGGAGACGAAAAGTCCAAGATCAAGGTGCCAGCATTGGCTCTTTATCTGTTGAGAGCCCTCTTCTTCCTGGGTATTGGTTGGTGCCTTCTGCCTGAGTCCTCACATTAAGATACTAATCCCATTTGCAGCAATATAGATCGAGCTAGAGATTGTCATTCTGTGTGAAGTAAGTCAGACAGAGAAAGGAAAACATCACTTATATGCTAAAGTTAAAAAGAAATGAAACAAATTAACTTATTCACGAAACAGAAACAGACTCACAGACTTAGAGAATGAACTTAAGGTTATCACAGGGGATGTGTCAGGAGAAGGAATAGTTAGGGAATTTGGAATAGACCTGTACACACATGCACAAAGCTCAGTTTCCTGCACCTCTGGAGGGGTCTGCACAGCAGCCTTCTGTGTCTTTCGGTTTTGTGTCCATAGTGCTGGTGTTGGAGTTTGAACTTTTAGAGACACTCCCAACTGTTGGCTTCACGGAGTGTCCCTGGAAGGGCTGGGCTTCCAATGACAAGGGTTACTTTTCTTTTTCAGTTGACAAACCAAGGGAAGGACATTTTCTGGGTCCCTGGGGACAGCAGGCACCCCAGAAGGGGTGGCCCCGAGTCCCAGCATGCAGGGGCCAGGTTGTTGCCACCCCCACTTCCTCTTTCCCTGGAGGAGCCAGTGGCCTGGCATGGCCTTGGGTAGCTCTCAGTGCTCACCCCAGGTTCACCCGCATTCAGCGGCAGACTCATTTGACCCCCACAACCTGGAAGGAAGCTGGATAGTGTCATTTCTACTACCCAGAAGAGGAAACAGGTGACTGGCCCCAGGTCACATGGCCCATCCATGCCAGCGCCCAAAGCCTGGTCTCCAGCTCTTATTCCTTGAAAGTCATTCAGCTCCTCTAGCCAAGAAGGACCCCCTGGAGGAGGTGGTGTTTGGGGAAGGGGCTGCCTTGTGTGCCCAGGTGCGGGGAGCAAGCTCCGCCCCTGGCAAAGGTCATGAGGAAGGAGGCCTGGCATACGCAAAGGCGGGATCAAGCCTCAGGAGTCTCCCTGGAAATTCTCGAGCAATCTACCCCCAAAACCAGAGTCTGCCTACTTTCTGCTTTGTGCTTTCACCTACACCTCTGACTTTACGGGGGGCTGTCCCCCACTACCTCTCTGAAAAAGAGTTAGCTTACAGCTCCAGTTAATTCCTGGGTGTGACAGTGTTTCAACCTACAAACTCCCTTGGAAGTCCTCTAGCCTGCCTGAATAGGTTTTTCCGGCCACATGTGATTGCTCAGAGCCTCCAAACTGTGAGAGGCATGAGATGTTCTAAACTGTCTAAATACAGATTCCTTTGAGCAGTTAAAAGATTGATTAGAAATTGTATTGGTGAAGGGATTTTCACTTGTTGGGCCAATGTATGCTGCTAGGTCTCCATATCCCTTACCTGCTGTGTCCCTGGCAGTGTATTGATTAATGTAATTGGTGTAAATAGTAGCTTTAATGTTTGTAACCTGGGACCCTTGAGTTAATTCTTTTTCTTGTTATAGCCCACCACACCTTTGCTCTGTAGGAATGCAACTTTATCTAATGCTTTTTGGAGGCTGGCGCCTGACTTTAGAATAATCACCTTTAGAGAAAAAGGCCTCTGGGCCAGAAGATGATGCAAATCACCTAAACTTTTGCATATGATAAGTTTGCAGGAAGAAAGCCTGGCTTACTGCAAGACTCTACCCCTTCCCCCATTATCCTCTATGCATAACTTAAGGTATAAAAACTACTTTGGAAAATAAAGTGCGGGCTTTGTTCACCGAAACTTGGTCTCACCATGTCGTTCTTTCTCTTACCTTCTGGCTGAATTATTCAGCCTCTTTTCTCCACTGAATTTCCTCACTGAGCTATCCTTATTTCAGCCTCTTTTCTCCACTGAATTTCCTCACTGAGCTATCCTCATTCTATTACTCTTTATATCCTTAATTAACGTTTAATTAAGCAATTGTTTCCTGATCCTCGCCGACGCCGTCCCCGCTTCGAATTCCCTGGATCCACCGGGGCTGGACCCGGGCACCCAGGCTTTTTGTTCAGCAGCAGGCTAGCCCTTCACTGGGGATCTCAGAGCTGGGAGGCACTGTACAGACCACCAGCTCCGGATCAGCGCCTCAACGGGGCCAGGCTGGCCAGTGAGACCCAAGAGGCCGCGTCATTTCCAGCCCTCCTACACCTGTCTTCTCCTACTGGTGTCGGTGGTTATGCCTCCTTCCTCTGGGAGCCGCAACAGTTCTGATGCGCAGGGAAGACAAGATTCCTCTGTTAGGCACTGACCCTCCCTGGTCCCCTGAAGTCCTGCCGGATGGGAGGCACGTGCAGCCGGACGTGCACCTAAAGGGAGCCAGGTGGTACCTCACTCGCTCCAGAACTCGAGCGCTACTCCCCTGTTCGCTGTTCCCCGGGGGGAAGCCAGCCGGGTTCAACCCCTGCCCCGCCAGCCTCTGAAGAGTCCGAGCGCGCCTCTGAAGTCTTGGCTTCTTTGGAGCCCTGAGCGCTGAGTGTGCAGAAGGGATCCCGGCTCTTCTTTCTGGAGGAGCGGGCTTTGCACGGGGCGTGCCCGCAGTTCCCCGCGAGCTACTGGGGAGAGCTCTGGTTCCGGACCCAAGATACGCACCTGCCCGCCCGCTTCCCAGCTGGGTTTCCCATGGTCGAACTGGTCGGCGGGAGGAGAGCGGGCTTGACCCGGGGCACCCCACTCCCGGTGGTGCACCCCACTCCCTGTCGGGCACTCGCGGGAGGGGGCGGCCCGGCGGGCTGATTAGACAGCATCCAAGCAGGAAGTCTTGGTCCCCACCCTGGGCGGCCGCCTCACCGCGCGCGGCCTGGGCGCCTGTCCGCCCGTCCATCCGTCCGTCTGTCCCTTGGTGCGGCAACCCGGGAGGCCAGGGTCGGGACCGGGGAGGCTCCGTCCGCGACGCCCCCACCCGCAGGCCAATTGAGGCTGCAGGCGGCGCAGCTGTGAGCGCGCAGCCCAAGATAAGCGGCCAGGTGAGCCTACCTGCGCCGCAGGAGGGGCGCCGGGCGGCGCGGAGCGGTGCGGAGCCGACCGGACGCGCGGCGGTCTTTCGGCATGTCAGTTAGCAGGAAGAGCTGGGCCGCTCTGTCCAGGTGAGCCTGGGTCCTGACTGCTCCGGGGGCCACAGGGTCGGGGCCACACCGTGCAGCCCCCGGGGTTCTGGCCCTCCTTACTCTTTGCGGACGCAGGCCCGAGCAGGCTGTCTGTGGAGGGCTGTCCAGGCCGGAGAGGCAGCTCTGGGGGCTGGGGAGACGTTCAGGAGGTAAACGGCCTAGTCTCAGCTTCTGAGCCGCCCCTGACTGCTTGTCTTTCTCTGAAGAGTCTGAGAGGCCCCTCCCGGGAGGAGGTAAGTGACCTCCCAGGGATAAGGCTCAGGCTCTGGGCGCAGCGTTTTGGGGTGCTGTCAGGGCTGAGAAACCTCTCTTGGCGCTCTCCCTCTCTCTGCTTCAGTCTTCACTCACGAATAGGGCCTTCAAGGGGTCCAGGGACTGGGTGTCTAGTCTTTGTCTGCTAGACATCTAGGCAGGGTCAGAGAAGCCTGGGTGGTGGGGGAGAGGGGGGGTGTCCAGGAGGCAGCACCCTCATGTGATTGGTGACTCCTGAACTCCTCTTGGAGTTCAGATGTTCCCAAGAGCATCTCCTGACCCCCCTCATGCCACCCCCAGAAGACTGAGGCCCATGTAGTGGATGGGCAGGAGCTGGGTGGGTCCCTACTCCTTGACCCGAAGGCTCTAGCTGGTAGAAATTGGCCCCAGGTGGGCGTTTGTGTGGTGAGGCCAGGCTGCCTCTGCAGGTGTGGGCAGACCCTCCCATCTGGACCTTGACCCTCCCCTCCCCCCCACCATCCAAGGACCCCAAGCTCCAGGGACCCCCCCACCATGGCAGCACCTCCCCCACCAGGGCTGGGGTCCCCCTGGACTCTCTGTCCTCACTTCTCTGCAGCAGAGGCCTGTGAGGTCTGGAGAGGGGAGGATACGTCCCAAGAAAGGAGGTGCTCGGTGCTCTGGACGGGGGACCCAGCATCTCAGAGGCCAGTCACACCCAGGGAGGGTCTGTGCAGAGGGTGGGGCTGGCTGTCAAGGTCTTGGACTCTGCGTGTGGGTCTGATGCGGGAGTGTCTGTGTTTCCAGGCGGGCCCTGTCTGTGTTTGGGTGTATGTGCACACACACGTGTGGGCCTTGCATAGTGCGGAGAAGTCTGGGTGGGTGGGAGGTTCTGACATTGCCTTTGGCGTTCGCGTCTGCTCAGATGTCCACTGAGGATGACGGTGCAGGGTCTGGTCTTTGCTGGCCCTCTGCTCAGAGGCCCTGGGCTCCTGTGGGTGCAGGGGTGGGCTTGAGTGCTCTGGGGAAGCTGCCCTGCCTCCCCAGGATCCTGAGCTGCCGCAGCTGTTGCCAGTGCTTGCCCAGGAGGCAGCTGGAGCCAGGACCCTCCGCCTCCCGGGAACAAGCCCCAGCTGGCAGAGGGAAGGGCTGTGAGTCACTGTCAACCGAGCTTCCCAGGAGAGGGTTGGGGGCGTTGAGGAGGGTGTGAGGAGTGTGGCTCCAGGCAGGGCCCAGGTGGGCAGCAGAGAGCCAGTGGGCCCCCCATCCTTGGCTCCAGTTTAAAATGCAGATGCCCAGCCCTGGATGGTGGGTCGGGTGCCCAGGACAGAGCGGTGAGGGGTTAGTCATTTCCCCGCCCGGCCTCCTGGTTCTCCCTGGCACCTCTCCCTAGACTGTCAGGGCTGGAGGGGACCTCACTGACCACTGACAGTGGCCCCTCACATGGGGAGGCCAGCTCCCCTCGGGCAGCACACTGGCCCTGGGTCACAGGGCCTGGTGTCAGGCCTGCACCCACTCTTCCCCTCCCAAGGTCTGCACGTCCTGCCCTTTGAGCCTGGGCCTCCACAGAATGCCCTGGGGCAGCCTCTGTGCCCTCCCCTGCTAACCCTTCCCAGGCAGCTGAGCCCTGACGTGACACACAGCAGATTTCTGTGTGCAATTCCCTTAGGAAGGAAGGGTTCTGCTGGTCAACCTGCCCACAAGGATACCCCTGCCCTCAGCTGCTGACCATGGGCAGGGCAGACTCAGGAAGAAGGGCCTGGGGGAGGGAGCCAAATTGGCTCTCCCCTGCACAGTGGGCAGGGAGTTTCCTGAACCACAGAAGGGAACAGGAGATCCCTTTCTCTAAGGATGGAGCATGGGTGCTGGAAGGCCTGCCTGGAGCAAAGAGGGCTGCATGTCCAAGTGCCGGCTAGGTAGTGAGGGCAGCAGGGGCGGCTGCTGGGGCTTCAGCTGGTGGCCATGGCTGGGAACCCCCGGGTGTTGGCATGCACTGATCCTGGTGCTCTAAGGACAAGCTGTTGGCCACTGGGTCTCCCCAAACCTGCTTCCCCAGTCTGCACTGGAGCTCAAGCCGGCCTGGGGAGTCCCAGGCACCCCACTCCCTCTGACTGCTCAGCTCCTGGGCTCCTGAGAAGGTGGAGCCTCCCTGGGTGTCCTTCCTGGCACTGGGGCTTGTGGTTTACAGGCTGCCCTGGCTGGGAACTTCAGCTCCTTCTTTTACTGGCCATCCTGCCTTATGTACCTTGTTGATCCTGTGAGCCTTGGAAGCCTCATCTGCAGAATGGAGGTGCCCCCACCCCCGCATTCCTCGAGGTTGTGGGGGCCTCTTGTCAGTGGCACTTGTGAGCATCCGGTGCTGTCTAGGCACATGTCAGAGCACTCACTGATCCCTTGTTTATTGGTTTACTGGTCACTGTATTCACCGAACATGTGTGCTTCTGAGTGCAGAGCACTGCCCTGGGCCCTTTGTTGTTCAGTCCCTCAGTCATGTCTTTGTGACCCATGGGCCACAGCAGGCCAAGCCTCCCTGTCCATCGCCAACTCCCGGAGCTTACTCAATCTCATGTCCATTGAGTCAGTAATGCCATCCAACCATCTCATCCTCTGTCGTTCCCTTCTCCTCCTGCCTTCAATCTTTCCCAGCATCAGGATATTTTTCATTAAGTTGGCTCTTCCCATCAGGTGGACAAAGTATTGGAGCTTCAGCTTCAACATTGGTCCTTCCAATGAATGTTCAGGGTTGATTCCCTTCAGGATGGACTGGTTTGACTTCCTTGCTGTCCAAGAGACTCTCAAGAGTCTTCTTCAGCACCATATTTCAAAGGCAGCAATTTTTTGATGCTCAGCCTTCTTTATGGTCCAACTCTCACATCCATACATGACTACTGGAAAAGTCATAACTTTGACTATATGGACCTTCGTTAGCAAAGTAGTGTCTTGGTTTTTCAATGCACTATCTAGGTTTGTTATAGCTTTCCTTCTAAGGAGCAAGTATCTTTTAATTTCTTGGCTGCAGTCACCATCCACAGTAATTTTGGAGCCCAAGAAAATAAAATCTGTCACTCCTTCCACCTTTTCCCCATCTATTTGCCATGAAGTGATGGGACTGTATGCCGTGATTTTAGTTTTATGAATGTTGAGTTTTAAGCCAGTTTTTCACTCTCCTCTTTCATCCTCATCAACACGCTCTTTAGTTCCTCTTCACTTTCTGCCATAAGGATGGTATCATCTGCATATCTGAGGTTGTTGATATTTCTCCTGGCAATCTTGATTCCAGCTTGGGATTCACCCAGCTGAATTTTGCATGATGTAGTCTGCATATGTTATTATAGTCTGCATATAAGTTATAAGGGTGATAATATACAGCCTTGTTGTACTCCTTTCCCAATTTTGAACCAGTCCATTGTTCCATGTCCAGTTCTAACTGTTGCTTCCTGACCTGCGTCCAGATTTCTCAGGAGGCAGGTAACGTGGTCTGGTATTCCCATCTCTTAAAGAATTTTCCACAGTTTGTTGTGATCCACACAGTCAAAGGCTTTAGCATAGTCAATGAAGCAGAAGTAGATGTTTTTCTGGAATTCCCTTTCTTTCTCTATGATCCAGCAGATGTTGGCAATTTGATCTCTGGTTCCTCTGACTTTTCTAAACCCAGTTTTGCAATCTGGAAGTTCACAGTTCACATCCTGTTGAAGCCTAACTTGAAGGATTTTGAGCATAACCTTAGCAGCATGTGGAATGAATGCAATTGTCCAGAAGTTTGAACATTCTTTGGCACTGCCCTGGGCCTTTGGGTACCGTATTCCTGGGGCTTCACCCGCCCCCGTGGGAGCCTGACCTCCACCCCTCTTGTCCTTCTCTCCCTTTCCTTCTCTTAAGAGGGGTAGCTCTTTGTTTGGTGGAGATAACGTTTCTGTTGGGCTGGGGGGTGTGGTTGGGGGTTAGCACATCACTGAGGTGAGCAGTGGGGTCTTGGTGTACAGCTAGGGGTCACTCCAGAATGCCTGGGCTGACACCCTCTGGGCAAAAAGCTGCCTGGGGTGAGTCACTTCCCCGAGACTAGGCTCCAACAGATCACATGCTGTCTGACCCAGGTTCCACCGACAAACCAGCAGCTCCCCTGAAGGTTGAGTGGCCTGCATGGGAACAGGCTTGCTCAGGCCCAAGGAATCCTGGGTGTTCCATCCCTACCTGGCCACAGGTGTGCAGGGGAGTCCCGGGTCTGTGGGCCAGTCTCCCTGCGGGGGGTGGACTCTCATCTCTGCAGTGCATGGCTGACCCCAAACAGTGGACTTGAGGGGGAAGGCTGACCATCTGGACCCAGGGGAAGCCACGTGCAGGGGGTCTTTCTCACCTGGATGAGGGCATCGGGGCCTGGTTGGAGGGGCCATGGGTTCCTGTGGAGTGAGTGACGACAGAGGCCTGGAGTGGTCCAGTTTCCACCCCATGATCAAGGCCGTGGTGCCTGGGCTTGAGCCCTTCCCACCCACTTGGGGGGAGTCGAGCCCTGACAGGCAGGGGCACTGAGGTCTGCACCACCAGCGAGCCTGACAGCCAGGTGTGGGCAGATGCCAGTGTGGGGCCTAGGGTTTGCTGACCCTTTGTGCTCCCACATGTCAGGCAGAGATCTGGTGACCCCACGAGGAGGAGCACCCTGCCCCCTGTACCTGGTGCCACGTTTGGTGGCACGCATGTTCTGGGCACCATGGTGGATGTGCTCTGTCCTATGGCCTTTTCTCTCCCCATGGGACAAGCTCTCCACACTTTGTTTGCAAATTTCTGATACTGCTTCTTGTTAACCCTTCTCAGATGCTGGGCATCACCAGCTCCTCCTACTGGAGACCCCTAGTTGTCTCTTGTCCAGTCGGGCTCTTTCTAAGGGTCTGGGAGCCTCTTTGCCCAGCACTGCCCTGGTGGGCCCCTTCCTGCAGTCCACCAGGCTGGCTCCCCCCTCCTCCATCGAGTGAGTGTCTCCTCACCCTTCACATCCCCCCTCCACCACTGCTGCAGACATCTCACTGAACCCCTCCCTCCCTGATGGCCCCCAGCCTTCTAAAAGCACCACCAGGAGCTGCTCAAGCCCACTTTCCATCATTTTTCTCATTGCTTCGCTGGCCCCCCATCCCCATCCAGCCCCCCAGCAAACCCAGTGGACTCTGCCTTCAAATTGTGTCCTGAATCCATCACTTAAGTCTCCTAGTGACTCCCCACACACAGAGTGAACCCACGTCTCCCTTGGTCCCCAGGCACCTGCTCTGGTGCCCCTTCTGCTAAGTTCAGCATCCCCCCGCCCACTGCCGCACATCCCAGCTCCGCCAGCACACCCGGCTCCTCAAAGCTCTCTCCCCTCCAGAGCTGCCACCCCTTGTCTTTGGTCCCTCCTGTCCATTTGTTCATGAGCGGGGAGCCCTGGAACCTGCTTGTGTGCAGACCCTGCTCAAAAAACATGAGTTTACTAAACACCAGGTCAGCAAACATGATGCTGGGCCTGAACAAAGAGGTCAGGGTGATGGTGTGGCTCCTGCCCCTTTTAGGGAGGAGGTCTGGGGAGGTACAGGGAAGTGACCCCTCTTAGGTGGGAGGATCAAGCAGGCTGTCTGACCTGGCCCTGCAGAAGTCTCCCCAGGGTCTGGGGGCTCTTTCCTTTAGGAAGCTTCTTAGGTTTATATGTCATTAAGTTGATAAAATTTGTGGGTTTCCCCCAGGTAACGTGTCTGCTCTTCCCATGATACTTCTTCCGTGGTTGCATGTGAAGCTCTGTAGAGGCAGGCGAGGCCATGGTAGGAACAGGGCAGTGGAGAGGCTGGGGAACAGGTTTGGGTGCTGACCAGGTGGGAGCCTTACTACCCTGCAGTGATGCTGGGAGGTGAGAGGACTGCCTTCCCCGGACCCTTCTGATCGGGGCCAGAGAGTGCTGGATGGTACCCCTGACCCACAGAGCCCGGAGCTTCCCCTGCGGCCTCTGGGGAAGCTCGGCCTCCCTCCCCGTGGGCCCAGCCTCTGGCCTCCAGGCTGTCCTGTCCTCCCTCTGAAGTCCAGCCCTTTCCCTCCTGGTGCAGAGTGGGGCTCACTTCCCTTTCTCAGTATTTTGCCGGTGGATCTGTGACCCCACAGTTCCCAGTGGGAGGCTGGCCCAGCTCAGTTCCTCAGAGATTCTTTGCTCTTTGGCTAGAATGGGGGTGGGCCACTGGGGGGAGGTAGGTGCGCGGGCAGGTGGGTGAGGATGACTGGTGGGAGGCTGGGGCAGGGTGCTGCAGGGACATGGGGCTGGAGGCAGGATGGTGGAAGGTGGGGTCCAGGGGGTGGCTATGAGGGGGACCGGTATGAGAGTGACTACGGTTCTGAGAGTGACTATGAATGACTGTGAGTGACTATGGCTGGGAGAGTGACCAGGGGCCAGAGGCACGCTGTGCCCCTCACTCCCACCCATGGGAAGGCTGGTTTTCGGAGGTGAAGGAGGCTGACAGAGTGCCTAGGCAGTGAGCGAAGCAATGCTGGGTTCCCCTTTGGGGATGGCTGGTTCATCTGGGATCTCTGTCTGGGGGCTGGGACATCCCGGGGGAGCTGGGGAGCTGGGATGTTGCTCAGTAACTGTTCATCTAAGAGCCTCAGATCAAAGCCGGGCTCTGCCAGGTTCACCTGCCTCCTTCGGGCCGAGCAGTGACCATCCTGCCATGTCCCTGGGTGCCCAGGCAGGGTGGACCCCCATTCCAGTGGGAGTTCAGGGTTGCCCAGGCAGGGTGGACCCCCATTCCAGTGGGGGTGCGGGGGCGCCCAGGTAGGTGGATCCCGGTTCCAGTGGGGATGCAGAGGTGCCCAGGCAGGTGGACTCCCATTGCAGTGGGGTTGCAGGACACCTAGGCAAGTAGACCCCCGTTCCAGTGCGGGTGCAGGGTGAAGTCCAGCCTGCCGCTCCCCTCCCCCTGATGTCGGCCATGGGGATGCTCTGGACGTCACCCTGAGGCTGCGCTGACCCTCTGTCCCCCCCAGCCTCACCCGGCAGTCGACCCTGGAGGATGAGGAGGAACAGGAGCGAGAACACCAGTGGCAACACCAGAACCTGAGCTTCGCCACGGACGACAAGGACCCACCGGACCCCGAGAGGTGTGGGTGGGAGGCGGGACCCTAGTGAGGATGGACTAGCTGCCCCTGCCTGGGGAGTGGGATGACCTTCTGTGGTCCCCACCCTGGTCAGGACAGCAGTCAGGACCAGCGTGGGTGAGCTGGGCCGCTCTTCCTGGGCATTTTATAAGCATAGTTCATCCTTCCATGCTCCTGAGAGGGTGCCAACCCGCCTCTCTGGTGGGCGCATGGCTCGTGCACCAGGGGCAAGGCCTGGGGGTCATCAGGCCCTGGGCTTACCATGCCCCTTCAGCCCAGCCCCCTCCTGCTAGTGGACCCCTGTGGTCTCTGATGGGAAGGAGGTGCTGCTGGTTGACCACCAGCCCCGAGGCTGAGCGCCCCTACATGCCTGTCCGTGAGGATGGGGCCCACTCGGGGGATGCATCTCCTCTCACCTCCGAACAAACCCAGTTCGCAGATCTGGCAGGAGGCTCAGCTAGCGAGTGAACTCACCGGAGCCATGGGCGGGTGGGTGGAGGCACAGGAGGGGCCCCTCTGCTGCAGGCCATTTGGGGCAGCCTCGTGTGCAGCTCCCCAGCTCCTGGATAGGCGGCCGTGGGGCATTCGGCCTGCACCGAACCCACGTGGCCACAGAGGCGTGAAGGCCTGGGCGCCACTCCCAGCTCCCCTGCCCATTGCCGTGCGACTTGGGCCAGCTCCCTGCCTGTCTTTGCTCCTCATCTGTAAGTGGCAGGGCCTGACACAGGAGAGGTGTTTGTTGAACATGGAGTGGTTGCACCTTACAGGCATGAGGTGGGGAGAGCTATGCAGGCTGGTCTGGATGGAGGGTCGGCAAGTGGAGGGGCTTGGAGCAGAGTCCACATGGAGGCCAGCAAGGCAGCACGGCAGCAGGGGACCAGGGTGGGGGCGACAGGTTCAGGAGGGCATCAGACCCAGGTCATGAGCCTTTCATGCCACCTGTGCCTGAGGGCAGGATGGGGTTGACCTGGGATGGGGGTCGTGGGGGCCGGGGGTTGGAAGGTGGAGAGAGGGGAGCAGTGTCTGAGGTGGGACTGACTCCATGAGGCAGGGACAGCAGCTGATTCTGGACTGGGGGGTCCTGCTGAAAGAACCGTGTCTCGGGAGGATAGGGAGCCCCCACAGTCTGTATACGGAGGCCACATTCTCTTTGCCACAGTGAGGTGGAGCACAGGGGCAGGCCCAGTGTCCTGTGGGTGGGCAGGGCCTCACCTGCTTTGTCTCACCCTGTCTTTCTGCCCTGCAGCACCAGCGTGAGGCTCCCAGCCAGTTCGGTCAAACTAGGCCCGAAGCTGGAGCAATACCTCTCGGCCATACAGGTGAGCGGGCCATTCCCTGGAGTGTGCTAGACGTGCCTGGGGACTCACCCTCCAGGGTCAGCAGCCTGTGCTCTCTGCTCCCAGAGATCAGAGTCTGTCAAGTGTGCAAACCCATCCCACACTGAGTTCCTTGAGGCTCCCGTGGATGTCGCCAGCAAGCGCCACCTCTTTGAGAAAGAGCTGGTGGGCCAGAACCGAGAGGGTCCAGCTGCCAGCTGCAAGGTGAGTGGCTCTGGTCCGCCAGGCGTCTGCAGGCCGCTGAGGCTGGGGTCTGCAAAGCTGGAGCCTGGGCACTGCAGGACAGCTCCGTGCTTTCCTGCGTCCATCTGGCGGACTCAAGGGCCCAGCCATACCTGTCGCTGAGCCCCCAGCTCAGCTGTGCACACAACTCTGGGGAAGGGTCCCGTGGCCTGGCCGTGTAGATGTGGTGAGGGGGGCCCTATGAAGATGCCAGCCCAGCCCCAAGGTGGGAGCTCTCTTCTCAGGAGAACTTGGAGCTCTCAGGGTTGGTGAAGTCGCGGCTCAGGTGGATCAGCAGGATCCAGGAGTCAGCACAGCAGGGCCCACAGGTACCGTGTGTAGCCCTCTGGCCCCAGTCTCCGTGCAGGCCTCTCATAGTGGGATGACCCATCACGGGAGGGACAGCCCTGAGTGCAGTGGAGATGCTTCGCACGCGGGATGGCCGTGTGGAAGCCTGAGGGTCAGAGAGCTGAGGGGGAGGGCCTGGGGTCCTCCCCCAGGAAGGGGTGGGCCAGGGGCTCTGCAGCAGCCTAGGCCTGGTCTCTGTCCCGATACCCAGAACCAGGAGACACAGAGGGAATTGGCAGCTGGCAGGAAGCCCCAGTGGAGGAAAAAGCCAGAGGCCCCGCTGGGTGCCAAGGTGAGTGGGGGCCCCGGGGTCAGGGCAGCTGTCCCTGGAGAACGTGGGCTGGCAGGCACCCACTCCTCCACTGCAGGCCTGGCAGGGGGGCCTGGCGGGCAGGGCACATGCGGGCTCCTAGAAGCCGACTGCTTCAGGGAAGACACTTGACCCAGAAGCAAGCCTGGACCCTGAGACCCCCAGCCCCAGTAAATGCTCCGTGTCCCAGAAGATCTCTGTGCTGGAGGAGAGAGCTGTCTCAGGAAAGAGGGAAGTTCCAGACAAAGCCAGCGACTCGGAGAAGAGACCCATGTCTGAGAAAGCCACCGTCTTCAAGAAGACCCCAGTCCCCGAGATACAGCCGGCCCCAGGCAGGGCCATGGCCCCATTGAGGCCCCAGGACTGGGAGCACTCAGCCTCAGCAGAGTGCCCGTCCAGCCCCGGGGGGCAGCGGGGCACTGGGCCTGAGAAGGAGCCTGAGTCTTCGGCGGGGCCTCTGTCCCGGGATGGCGGCCTCCCGCCTGTCACTCTGCAGGTGCGCAGTGCCCCGCGCCTCCCTGTCCTCCCAGCATCTCTGGAGGCCTCCCATCCTGCTGGCATCCCTGGCGGCCTCCCTGTCTCCTGTCCTCGCATCTGCTGTCCTCCTGGCATCTCTGGCTGCCTGCCTTTCTCCTGTCCTCCCCCTTCCAGGTCGGCCCCAGCTGTGTCTCCCCTCCCTGCCTGCTCTGCTGCCCGCAGGACAGGGGACTGGGCTGGGATCTCACCTGGCACCCACACCACACTCTCATCCCAGGCCCAGACTCCAGGAAAGCCTCAGATGCTTCTGGAAGCCACGCCCCCGCCCCGGCCCTGGAAGCCCTATCCACTGGCCTGGCCCTGGGCCTGTGGCTGCACCCCCACAGCTGAGGCATCAGGCAGGGACAGAGGACTGGCCTGCTGCCACTGCCCCACAGCTGCTAGGGTGAGCCAGGCCTGTGGGGCTCCAGGCTGCCCATCCTCCTGCATAACTTGCCCCCTGTTCCGTCCAGGTGAGGACTCGCAGCACGGAGGCTGAGGCCAAGGCCCCCTCGCCAACACGGGTCTTGCCTCCCTTCAACAGCACCCTGCAATGCTCCAGCACCCGCACCATCCCCAGGGTGAGCCTGGCTGCTGTGGGCCCCTCCCTGCGGGGCTCAGGGCAGTGGGGAGGCAGGCAGGAGGCACCCTGAGAAGATCTGGGGGTGTCAAGGGGGACTGTTGACCTGGCTTGATGGGAGGGGCTGAGCCCCAGGCCCGAGGTGGGCCTTTCATGGGGGTGTGGCTGAGGTCTGTGTAGAGGGGAGTGCTGGGGAGAACCCAGGGTGGGCTGTGTTCTGATAGCCAAGTCCTCCCTTGTGAAGGCTATGGCTGCCATGGACCCCACTCACTGGCACCTTCCTTCTCTTTCCAGATGAGCCCCCCTAGAGACAGCTCAGAGGTGACCTTAACCCACAGGTCAGGGCCTGGGGGCCCCAGGGCTCATCTGATGTGGGGCTGAGGCCTGAGGTGCAGCAAGGGGAGGGTCCAGCTGCCTGGGGGGGCGAGAAGGCGGGAAGGGCAGTCCTGAGCCACGGGGTGCTGAGGCGGGGGGCGAGTGGGTGCGCTGGGGTCCTTTGAGTCAAGCACTGGGATTCATGCACACAGGCTGCACCGCCTGCCCCGAGACTGTCTCTGAGGCCAGCGGTCGTGGGCGAGGCTGGGGGACATGGGGCACACAGTGGATGAGGGAGTTGCTGCCCTCACTCCAGAGTGAGATGTGCAGGAACCATGGGGCATGGAGGATCCAGGGGTTCAGGATGGGAACTGAGGGCTGGAGCCCCTTGCAGTCAGGGGAGCTCAGCCTGTGAGAGTGGGGTGAAGGCAAAAGATGGCGAGCGTCAGGGGGTGTGAGGTGGGCTAAGTTCTACGAGACAGCAGGGTGACGGCAGGGGGTGGAGGGCATCAGAGGACGTGAGGTGGGGAGAGCTCTGCAGGCAGCTCTGGACAGAGGGTCGGCGAATGGAGGGACTTGGAGTGGAGTCCACATGGAGGCCAGCCAACAAGGGCGGCAGCATGGGGACCAGGGTGGGGGCGCCAGGTTCAGGAGGGCATCAGACCCAGGTCATGAGCCTTTCATGCCACCTGTGCCTGAGGGCAGGATGGGGTTGATCTAGAATAGGGAGCCTGGGGGCCAGGGGTGGAAGGTGGAGGGAGGGGATCAGTGTCTGGGGCGGGACTGACTCCACAGGGCAGGGACAGCAGCTGATTCTGGCCTGGGGGGTTCTGCCAAATGGACCTTGTCTCAGGAAGACAGGGACCCCCCACCATCTGTACACAGAGGCCTCATTCTCTTTGCCAGAGTGAGGTGGGACACAGGGGCAGGCCCAGTGTCCCGTGGGTGGGCAGGACCTCACCTGCTTTGTCTTGCCCTGTCTTCCTGCCCTGCAGTACCAGCATGAGGCTCCCAGCCAGCTCGGTCAAATTACGCCCGAAGCTGGAGCAATACCTCTTGGCCATACAGGTGAGCAGGCCAGTCCCTGGAGTGTGCTGAGCGTGCCAGAGGCCTCACCCTCCAGGGTCAGTGGCCTGTGCTCCCTGCTCCCAGAGATCAGAGTCTGTCAAGTGTGCAAACCCATCCTGCACTGACTTCCTCGAGGCTCCTGTGGATGTCTCCAGCATGCGCCACCTCTTCGAGAAGGAGCTGGTGGGCCAGTCGAGAGGGCCCAGCCTCCAGGCACAAGGTGAGTGGCTCTGGCTCACCAGGCATCTGCAGGCTGCTGAGGCTGGGGTGTGCAGAGCTGGAGCCTGGGCACTGCGGGACAGCTCCGTGCTTTTCTGCGTCCATCTGGCAGACTTGAGGGCCCAGCCATGCCTATCTCTGAGCCCCCAGCCCAACTGTGCACACAGCTCTTGGGGAGGGTCTGGTGGCCTGGCCATGTAGATGTGGTGATGGGGCCCCTCTGAAGATGCCAGCCCGGCCCCATGGTGGGAGCTCTCTTCTCAGGAGAACTTGCAGCTCTCAGGGGTGGTGAAGTCGCAGCTCAAACTGTGGAACAGCAGGACCCAGGAGTCAGCACAGCAGGTCCCACAGGTTCCGTGCATGCCCCTCTGGCCCTGGTCTCCCTGCAGGCCTCTCTTAATAGGATGACCCATCAGGGGAGGGACAGCCCCGAGCACAGTGGAGATGCTCTGCACACAGGATGGCCATGGGGAATCCTGTGGGTCAGAGGGCAGAAGGAGGAAGGCCTGGGGTCCTCCCCCAGGAAGGGATGGGCCAGGGGGCTCTGCAGCAGCCTGAGCCCGGTCTCTGTCCTGATGCCCAGAACCAGGAGATGCAGAGGGATTTGGCAGCTGGCAGGAGGCCCCAGTGGAGGAAGAAGCCAGAGCCCCCACTGGGTCCCTAGGTGAGTGGGGGCCCAGGGGCTGGGGCGGCTGTCCCTGGAGAATGGGGGCCAGCAGATGCCCAGTCCTCCCTGCAGGCCTGGGCTCTGCCCAGCATGGGGGGACTGGGGAAAAGGGGGCATCCCTGCCCTGCCCCGGGAACCCCCTTGTCCTAACCGCCCTTTGTCCCACAGGTGTGAGGAGCCAGTCCCAGGCCAGCAGCCACGCTGGTTGCCTCTCCCACCCGCTTTCCACACTGGATCCAGGAGGACGCTGGCCAGCATCCTCCCCACCCCTCTGGGGCAGGCGTGCCCTGTGGCTTGGCTGGCATCTTTCCCGCACCCCTGTTGGGTCAGGCGTGCCCTGTGCCTTGTTCAGCTGCAGGCACTGCGCATCTGCACAGAGCCTCGCCACCCTGTCCACGCAGATTCCTGCTCTTCCTCCTCTTCCTTTTCCTCTTCCTTTTCCTCCATCCGGTGGCACCAGTGTCTCTGTGCACCTCTCCCAGGCTGGCCCCCACCATCCTTGTGCCACCTGCCAGGCTGGAGGAGCCACACTGACCCCTCCCAGGCCCTGCCTTGCTCCCCTTCACGCCCCACCTGCTGCCCTGGCCAAGCCATCCTGTGCCCCCTCCCCACACTCAGGAAAGAGCAGATAAACTCATTCACTCTCAGGTGTGACCAATAATAGCTTAAAAATCACTCTTTTCGGAAGCTTTGCTTTTCAGTGGAGACTAAACAGCGTGGGGATGATGTTTTGGCTGTGGGGGCCTGAGGGGGGCAAGCATTTGTCTGTCAGCATCCTCTGTGGCCACAGCCCAACACACTTGCCCCCAAATGCAGTTCTCTGCTCCCCTGCCCTCCTGGACCAGAGGGGACGCTAAGCTGTGGGTAGACCAAGCAGCCAGAGCCAGCCTGGTGCCATCAGCCCTGCGTGCTGTGTGTGGCTGAGGGGTGTGGGGGGGTGCGTACGTGTGTGTGCACACAATTGTGTGTGTGGTCCACACGTTTTCTCATCACTAGACTTACGTTAGAATCCTGCTCTCAGGTGCCTGCTTGGGTTTCTCTGGAGTCAGTGACACCCCATACCTCCTTTGCCCCAGCCCTGCTGTGGGCCTGGTCCTGTGGGAGGCTCCAGTCCCACGTACAGCGGCCAGGGATGGAAGGGCCTTGGGGCCCCACCTGTGAGCCCAGACTCACCTGCCTCCAGCAGAGGGTCTTGCATGGCCGGCCCCATGCCCGCCCAGAGCTGGGGGCAGCGGGACCCGGAGGCCTTGGCCAGCCATCCCCACCCACCACCACATGTGTAACCTCGGAGTTCCCGGGAGGAGCCAGGAGGGCTGGGCTGGGCACCCCCAGAGAGGTATGCCCCACCAGGAACTGTCAGCAAGCAGACGAGAGGTGCTGAGCGCTTGCTTGCTACACTCAGGAAGGTCCTGGTGGGTGGGTTTGCCCAGCACAGCAGAGCCATCCCTCCAGCATGGGGGTCTGAGAGTGGCCCGAGGGATTTGGCCCACCTGGCCCTGGGGTCTGGGCGTCTGGTGCTGCTGCCCCCGGGGGGAGCCCTCAGTGCCCATCGGGGCTGCCTGGGCAGGGTGCAGAGGGCAGCACCACACCACCCACCCTCTTGAACTCACTTATCTACACAGAAGGCCCTGCACTCACCCTTCGGGGGGGGGTGGGTCGCACACCCAGGACGACCTCAGGGTGACATGTGAGGACAGCACACAGCCTGGGCGCCCACCTGACTGCACCCGCCTCCCGTGCCAGGCCTCCTGTGGGTCCTCAGGGCTGTGGGCACCATCTCTGTGTTCTCGTCCCTCCTCTGCTGTAAGCTCAGGGAGGTGACTTCACCTCGTGTGCAAGGGCAGGGCGTCCAGGGCAGGCCAGCTGTGGCGGCTGCAAGGATGGCCGCCCGTGCTCTGAGTCAGTCCATCCTGCCTTAGGACGGTCCCTGGAGGCCACACACACAGTCTGGCCATGGATGTCTGGAAACTGCCAGGCTTTTCCTGTGGGGCCTCGGGTGCCAGAGCCCTCTCCCAGGCATCCACGGAAGCAAATTCTGTCCCATTTGAAGGACTTTTGAGCTTACGAGGTACCCACTGAAGTCGGTCGAGTTAAGGGAAGGTGTAGGAAAAGTGGTTCCTAAATTGCAGGAGATTTTGGGCCAGGACAAAAGGCCGGCTGGGCCCCCAGGAGCCAGACCAGGAGAGGGGGTGGCGGCCTGGCTGCTCACTGTCCCTCGGTGCCAGCTGCTGGCTCCTGGCTTCAGCCGGTCCCACCCCAGATCTACTGGTGTGGGAAGGGCCACTGAGCCTGGAGAAGGCGACTCAGGCCACTGGGCACAGAGGCCCCTGGGAACTGTGGAAGGACAGCCTCAGCTGAGACGGGGCCAGGTCGATAGCAGAGCAGGTGAGGAGTGTGTGACGGACGGGGCCTGGGGCTCCCCAGGCAGCGATGTTGAGGGGGGATGGGACATGGGTCAGGTGAGGGGGGAAGCAGGGAGAGGCTATCCTTGCCCATGGAGAGGAGTGTGCATCACCCACAGGCGGCCTTTGGCAGGGCCAGGGCTCAGGGCCCAGGAGGAGCTGGGCAGGACGGGGGCCCTGAGAATTCAGAGAGCAGGCCTCCCCCAGGTTTGCTTCCTCTTCTTTGTCCTGTCCCAGGCCCTTCCATGGCCCAGGCACTGTGCTGGAGGCCACAGACACAGGCGTGCAAGCAAATGCGAGGCCCCTGTTGCTGGCCGCGTGGACATTGTAAGTAGGTTTGCTGCTGCTGCTAGATCGCTTCAGTCGTGTCCGACTCCGTGCTTATATGGCCTGGGGTACAGGTTCCCTTAGCCCTGTCCCTGGCACGTGCCAAACTAGCAGCCAACACTCCCTCTCCCCCTGCCCCCGCCACCTCCAGCGTGACTCCTGCACACATTTCTCCCACCCCCGAGCCGTGGGCCTGCTTAAAGCCTGTCCAGCCCCTGCCCTCGCCCAGACCCCATGAGGGAGAGCAGACAGCACAACGGGTCCGTTGGCAGCTCCTGTTCTGGGTACGACTGGGGCAGGCTCTAAGAGCAGAGGGATGCCCTGTAGTCTGGGCCCTCTGTCCCAACACTCTGACTGGGTGTCGGAGCTGGGAGAGGCCCCCTTCCCTTGGCAGCTTTAGAGGGCAGAGTCTCAGAGATAAATCACTGAGCCTAGTTTAACTGATCCCCAGCCTGAGGCTGGAGACTTGGGTCTGAATCACAGACCTCCCACTGAAGGCCTGGGGCGGGTGGAAGGTCTTGGGTGAATAGCTGTCCCTCCCTGGGTCTGTTTCCTCGTGTGTAGGATGGAGAGATAATTACCAGGCCTTTAAATGAAATGATGTTCCGACCCTTGGGGACCCCCATCCTGGCACCTCCTCCCTCCAGGCGGGGAGCCCCTGCCCCATCCTGGGCAGGTCCTCCCCCTGTCCCTGGGGAGCAGAGCCAGGCCATGGGTGCCCACACCAGTCAGAACAGTCCTCGTGGCCACATTCTCCTCCCTGGGGTTCAGAAGCTGTCAAAACTGCTGAGAAAGGCCACCCACCAAAGGTAGCCAGGGGACCAGGGACCCCGGAGGCCCTTCTAGGCAGATGCAGGGATGGGTCCCACCCTGGACAGGGTGCAGGCTGAGTGGCATGGAGAGACCTGCTTCCTGGGGGGGTGGGGGGAGTCCGGCTCCCTGGGTGAGGGTGTTAACCCTGAGTCCAGTGCCCCTATCCCACTCTCTTGGGGAGAGTGCCTGCTGGAGCTCTGCAGGGAGAACTGCTCCCTCCTGAAGGAACACGGGGGGCGGGCACCTGGAGATGGGCGTTTGAGGCTCATTCTTGTCCTGGTGCAGCTGGGAGGCCTGACCTCCCAAATTCCTCCTCTTTACCCTGGGACTTCAGGCAGGAGAGGAATCTGGGAGGATCGCGTTGCCCTAGTCCAGCTCTGAGGGTGGGCCAACAGCTGTGGTCAGGTCCAGCTGCCTGCTGGGCACAGGGCTGAGAGTGGGGCCTCCGCTCTTCTGTTTCATGGATAGGTTAACGGAGGCACAGAGAGGTTAAGTGACTCAGCTAAGGTCATACAGCCAAGCTGGGTATTAAACCTGGGCCTTTGACAGCATGGCCAGTGTTCTTTCTGCCTTCTATGGTTTCTGCTTTATTCCCCAAGAAAGGTGACCCTGGCCTTTTGGCTGTGATAGCAACCTGCTAGAAAGGACGGGTGGGGGCTTGGCATGCACCTTCTGGCCCCTCTCCTAACTGGAGGTCCCCCTGGCCCCCCACCTTCCTGGCACCAGTGCCTAGACACGATCTCAGATGCCTCCTATGGGCTAGAAGCCCTTCCCTACCCCAACCTGCCTCTTGAGCAGCTCTATTTTTAGGAGCTGTGCTTGAAGGAGTAGAGGGGCTCGCAGGGCCATGTGGGGGCTCAGAGCCGGCAGGTGGGCAGGCCACGAGGAGAGAGCATGAGAGCCGCACCCCAGGCTGGCCAACCCCCTCCCTAGAGGCCTCCCTGCACCCCAGGGTGGCAGACTTCTCCCAGGGCTCAGGCCCCTGGCCTGACTGCTCCCTTGGGGCTCCGAGCAGTGCTGACCTGCCAGTCCTCACCCACCCTCAGCTGTCCCCCTGCCGCTCTTCCCCCAGGCCCCATTTGGAGACTCTTTGGGATGAGTACCCCCACCCAGGGGAGCCAGCTTCAGTCCAAAGCACCCTGTTGCCAGCCCCACCCTGCCTGCCCCACTGTAGGTCTGTTTGCTCTGACCCAGCAGGGCTGGATGACTGGGAGCAGGCTCAGAAGAGTCACCAGCCTGAGGCTGCTGCCTGAGGCACTCTCCCCTGGGGGCTGCGGGCAGGGCTCCTTCAGCACCTCTTAGCCACAAAGGGGCTGCCTTGTGGCAGACACCATGCCACCTGCCAGAGCTGGGGCTCGTGGCATGTCTGTAGACAGGTGCCTGGGTGGGTCTCAGTCATGAGGGCGGGGTCTGGGGGACAGGTGAGTGGGCGTCAGCACCCCATCCAGGGTGCCGTCACTGCGGCCTGAGTCACAGGTTGGTGGCCACAGTGCTGGGTGCAGCCTCCCTTCACTCCAGCCTTCCTCCCCTTGGAGAAGAGGAAACTGAGGCACAGGGGGCCAATGACTTTCCCACGGTCACACACATGGGGCCTGGAGCCCGTGTCCTGAGCCATGCCCGCTTCCCAGCCACCCTTCTGGCTTGTCCCTGTGCTCACAGTGATGGGACAGTAAGACGCTTCCCCATGCGGGACCCTGGGCTGCCTCCACACAGGCCTTGTGGGGAGGAGGGGGGCTTCAGCCCCAGCTTCTGTTCCCAGTGCCGCATGGGGGACACCCTGGAGAAGCTCCATGGAGCTGGGCTTTTCGTAGAGACGGTGGCTGTGAGAGATGAACAGACCCCACACCCACCCAGGGTCCCCAGGGAACCACCACACAGGCTGGGATGTGGGCATTCCCTCATCTGTGATCCTCCATGGATTCCCTGCTCAGCTTGCACTCCCCATGTGTGGTGTGTGTGGTGTGTGTCTGAGGTCTGGTGTGTCTGGTATGTGTCTGCTGTGTGTGTGTGTGCCCACGTGTGAGGGTGAGCTCCCTTCCGTTTAGCCTTTGTGGATCTGGTATCTGGTGTGTGTCTGGTATTGTGTGTGTTGGTGTGTGTCTGGCGCGTGCTATGTGTGTGTGACTGTATGTGAGGGTGAGCCCCTGGCTGTTTACCTGTGTGTGTCCGTGCAGCCACCAACACAGTGGCCCTGGGCGGCTCTGGAGCTGCGTGTCCCTTGCGTTTCCCTCTGGCCTCCATAGGCCCTGAAGCCCTGCTCCATCCTCTGTGTTTGCCCTGTGGTGGCGCTGAGAGCTTTACAGACAGAACCACATGTAGTGGCCCCTCCCCGTGACCGTGGGCCCTGAGTTTGGCCCCAGGCGTTGGCTGACCCTTTGGGTTCCTCTCTCTCGCTGAGCCACTCCCTGGGCAGAGGCCTGGCTGCAGGAGACTCCAGAGCCTGCAGCCTGGCCCTGCTGGGACGGCGTCTCTGCATGACAGGGGCGCGGGCCTGGTGCAGCTGGTCCAGGGCTGGGGAATGGCAGGCTCAGCTCTTCCCGCAGAAATGGGTGGTGTTGGGGATTTTCTTTTCCCCGGGACTTGGAAGCGACGAACCTGGAAGAATGACACTCGGACAGTCTCTTGCAAGGACTGACAAGTTTATTTCTGCAGTCAAGCTTTTTTATAGAAGCAGGAACAAAAAGCTTAAAGTATGCGGCCAGCAGAGCGCATACAGAGTTAACACATAATCAGTAGAAACATTTCAAGGACAGCGTGCTCTAAATGACTCGTGGGCTTCTCCCACAACCCGCTCTCACAAGTAACATCCCTATTTATTATTAACTCTTGGCGCCGAGCATAACCAAAGGCGGGAGATGTCTTTCTGTCCGTAGTGCAAAGCCGAGTACTTCTGGCCCTTCGCCATTTTCCCAAGGACTTTCTCCTTCTACGGCTATTTTGCACTATGCTTCCCAACATATCCTCCTTTTGTTTTTAAATTAAGCATGGCGGCGGCTAGTTGGACTCCATTGTGGGAGGCACGGAGTCTTGAGTAGAGACTTCTGTATCCTATAATCAAGGACAGAAAGAGCAGGGTGATTAATACATATATAAAAATATTGCTTCCTGAAAGCCAAGCCCTAGGGTCTAGAGATGATAGGGTTTTGGTTAAGTATCATAGAATTGAGTACTATACAATTCCCTAGGTACCCTAACTTGAAAATTAACAACTTGTTGTTTCAACAAATTGATGTCTAAATTTGAGTTATTTGTGAGATCCTGCAAATGTGCCTTAACCTTATTCCAAGGATATTCAGTGCTATTATAGGGCATGTTAGTCGGACAAAAAGAAGTAGAATTCCAGTGACAGCGTATACGTGTTCGGAAAGTCAGTTGCTGCATTTGATCTCCTAAGTAGATAACCACAGTTTGTAACTCATTAATTCATGTTTGTAATTGCTGATCTATTTGAGCTTGTCGAGTCCACAGATCATGAGAGTCTTTGTGCCAAGCAGTGATAAAATCATGATTTCGTATAGAATTATGTAAAGCCATACCAGACAAAGTTCCTACAGTCACAATGGAGATAAGGCTTAAGATGCCTACAATAATCCACCCAAGGATGTGCTTAGATCGCCTAAACCCAGTTTGCAACAGTACAGAAAGAAATACAGAATCAGTCCAAGGCTCAGTTAAATTTACGGGAAGCCATAACTCAGATCTTTGTTTAACTAGCGCAGTGCTAGCATTGTGATATGAAATGGTGTGATTAAGGCAGGTATACAATGCACATGCAGTACAATTGACAATCTTGGCCAATAAGTCAATATCAAAATGCCCTATAATAAACAAGTATGGAAGGTGAACACACGATTGAATATAGCCAGTACTATTGTATAAGAAGGTATAATTAGAAGGACGAAACACACCCATAGTCCCATAAACATTAGCAAAGTGCTCTAAAGCTGTTGGAATTTTCCAAGTGTGCCATTGCTTTGGCCCCACAATGCGGACGACAATCCTGGGTCATGGGGGTGATAAGCCCCCGTTATACCAATTCAGCAATATGTCCTTATAAGTCCAGAAACATGTCTTAGATTTATGAAAGCCTCCAATGCTTGATCTATTAAACCAGGAGCAATTATGATGCTCATCCTGCTCTTCAGAACAGTTTACATTGCCAGAAACAGCTTATCTGGAGTCATAGGAGTTCCAGTACTCTTCAGTGTCTGCTCAGCCTGACGAGTCATGTTTTCACTTGAGCCCATGTCGGGTAAGGATTCAGACGATGGCATTTCCTCATTGGCTCCTCCAGGGTCATTGACGAGACCCTTCGCGTCAACTTCGTCACTTCCCGAGGGAGTCCGGTCTTGGGGTCCTTCTCGGTAGCGGACATGGTGAAGGGGAACCCAGATGTCCTCTCCATCTGCAATGACAAGACCATAACCCTTGCCTAGAAGTCGTAAGATTCCTGGCAGCCACTGATTAAATTGCTTATACCATATTGGTGTATTGGTTTCTAATTTGCTGTTTTTGTCTTCTGCAAAATGTCTATCTGCAAGAGTATCAGAATTATTTTTTGTTAAGTTTAAAAAATTCAGGGAATAAAGAGTTAAAGATAATAGTAATTGAGGGTTCATGGGATAAGAAGTGTATCTCCTCTTCCATATTCCCCCTTTCTGTTTTAGTAAATGAGTTTTTAGGGTGTGGTGGGCTCTTTCGATAATGGCTTGCCCCTGAGGATTATAGGGTATTCCTGTAATGTGTGTGACGATCCATTCTGATAAAAATGAACGAAATGAATGTGAGGTGAATGCAGGTCCATTGTCTGTTTTCAAGACAGAAGGAATCCCCATAACAGGGAAGGTGAGTAAGAGTGTGGAAATGGCGTGTTTGCTGGATTCTGAAGAGACAGGTACCGTCCAGATAAAGTTGGAAAATGTATCTATTGAGACAAAAAGTAAAGAAAATTTTCTTTAAGGAGCAGTGAGTGAAATCAGATTGCTAAAGGGAATTAGGTTGTTGCCCCCGGAGATTAACTCCTGAAATCATAGTTTGTAAGTGCAGAGGGGCGCAGACATCACAGGTTTTAATAATATGCCGTGTTTCAGCGAGAGGAATATGGTATTTAGAGTGCAATCTGTTAGCATTGGTATGAATATTAGCACATTCATCATTGGCAGATGTAAAAATGGGAGCTATGAGCCTGTCGACAGCATCATTTCTTGCGACCAGAGGGCCAGGTAAACCTGAATGACCATGTATATGTGTAATACAGAAAGGTTCCGTACGTGAGCGAATTAAAGCTTGAGTCTGTGAAAAGAGAGTATATAATTCTTCATCTAGGTTGTATAAACAGGCGGTAACAAAATCAGGAAAAAGGGAAGCAAGGTATTTGGAATCAGTATATACGTTGAAGGATAATGGTTGAAGCGACAAAAGAGCATATAAAGCATACAACTAAACTCTTTGTATTGAAGAATAGGTAGTGGGTAATTTCTCTTTGATATCAGGGCCGACAATCCTTGCTATGCCTTTCTTGTTGCCATCAATGAAATAGGTGGGTGCGTTGATAATAGGCTGGGATGCAATGATATTAGTTACAATGAATTTAGTACATTGTAGAAAGTCCTATAATTTTCCTTTCAGTAAATGAAATGAGATAACATTCTGAAAATCACTTAATGCCATTTTCATGGTCAGGTTATACTGTAAGGCAATTTGCAATTCCTTTTTGTCAAGGGAACGTGTATTGCATATGGATCAAATCCAGTCAAAGTTTGTACATGGCTTCTTCCTGACACAATTAAGTGCCCTATTTTCTCAATATATGATACAATTTTTTTAGACTGTTTAGTGTGTAAATATACCCATTCTATTGGGCTATGTTGAGCTATAATTGCCGTGGGTGAATGTTCTGTGGGGAATATATATAAAGAAACTGGTTGATCATAATCTAGCCAAGTTGAAAAAGATTGTTGAATGCATTTCTCCATTAAGGCCAATTCTTCTTTGGCCTCTTTTGTTAGCTGCCTAGGACTATGAGGGTCGGGGGATCCCTCTAAAATTTTAAATAGATTTTGTAAGGCATAGGTGGGGACGCCGACAGATGGCCGCAGCCAATTAATATCTCCTAGCAATTTTTGAAAATCATTCAGCGTGTGTAGAGATTGCATAGAAATTTGAGTTTTTTGAGGTTTGACTTTAGATTCTTCCATAACATGTCCTAAATAATTAAAGGGTGCTTTCCATTCAATTTTATCTGGTGCTACAAGCAGGCCATGATTTTGAAAAGTAGTAGTAACTTCATTATATAACTGTTGCAAATAGAATTCAGATTCCATAGAAAGAAGTATATCATCCAGATAATGAATTATAAACGCAGTAGGATACTTATTTCTAATGGGTTGTAATAAAACAGATATGAGATATTGGCAAATGGTAGGGGAGTTCATCATTCCCTGAGGTAGCACCTTCCATTGGAATCTTTTAACAGGAGCCATGTGATTTATAGAAGGAACTGAAAAGGCAAAACGTTTTCTATCTTTAGGGTGCAAAGGTATAGTAAAAAAGCAGTCTTGTAAGTCAATAATAACTACAGACCATCCTTTTGGTACCATAGAAGGGGAGGGCAATCTGGGTCGTAAGGGCCCCATAGGTAACATGGTATTATTAACATTTCTTAAATCTATCAACATTCGTCATTTTCCTGACTTCTTTTTTATTACAAAAATAAGGGAATTCCACGGGGAAAATGAAGGCTCTATATGAGCTTTTTGTAATTGTTCATTAACTAATTGCGTAAGAGTTGCCAATTTTTCTTTAGTTAGGGGCCGTTGAAGTGTCCATATTGGGGTATCAGATTCCCAGTCGAGGGGCAGTGTTGTTAACTCAATGGCCCCCATTAAAAGGTTCATTTAAAGAAATTGTGGCTTTCGTTTGTTCAAGAAAATCTTGTCCCCATAAATTGATTGGGATATTAGTAATATATGGTTTAAGATAAGCTACAATTTGATCAGGGTCATACATTTGTAAATAGGATGCATTGACAAAAGTTTGTGTGGCATCAGCTTTATTTACTCCTAATAGTCTAGAAGGAGCCATAACCTTACCCCAGTAGAGGGGCCATTCTGCAGCTCTAATGACTGAAATGTCAGCTCTGGTATCTAACATGCCTGTGAAAATTTTTTCCCCATATGTGTAAAGTAAGCATGGGTTTCCGATGTTCCTTTAATAAGGTTGATAGTGCAGCAGTAAGGTTGGTACTGCCAAAGCCTCCCTGCCGAACTTTATCAGATGCCTTCACTGGTTTGACATATGGTAAAAGTAATAATTGTGCAAAATGTTCCCTTTTTTGTAAGTATACATTTCCCATTTTCACAACATTTACCATTATATGTATTTCCCCTTCATAATCTTCATCCATAGCACCAGTCAATACCATTAAACCTCTCATTGTGTAGCTACTATGTCCCAAAATCAGTCCCATTGTCCCGGGTGGAATCAGGCCATAATATCCAGTGGGAATTTTGTGGGGTTGTATAATTCTATTAGTTCTATATCATAAGGACTAGGTATATCAATGCAAGCACTCTTAGATGTAGCTGCTTGTAGCGTCATAACGTTAGGTCCTCCTTTTGTAGTGGGGCTAGAGGATGGCCTCTTTATTAGTTTCCCTGTTGTTTTTGTTGTGCATTGGGGTTCAAGGTGTTTCCATCCTTATCAAATTTAGAATGACATTCATTCAGCCAATGGAACCCCCTTTTACATCTTGGACATACTCCTGGGGGTCTCTTCTTATTAGAAGTAGTATTATTTTTTGCGGCCTGTGTTGGCAGGCGACACTGTTTTTTCATATGGCTGGGCTTCCCACAGTTAAAACATTTGGCATTAGCAGCTTTTTGTACATTAAAGGTTTCTAATGCCACAGATTTTGTTCTATGGGACATAGATCCAATATCCTTATATGCTTTCAAATATTCCATAAGAAAGCCAGTCTCTCGAATTGGTCTAAGCATGGATTGACATTCCTCATTAGCATTTTCAAAAGCAAGTTGTTTTAAAATAATATTTTGCAAAGTCACATCCTTAATAGATTTCTCAATTGCATCCTTTAATTTTCCTATAAGTTGAGAATATTCCTCTTCATGTCCTTGAATAATCTTAACAAATGAACCATCAGAGTTAGTGCTATCAACCTTTGTTTATGCCCTGCAGGCAGTTTCTTTAATGAAATGTAACAACTCAAAGGTAACATTAGATAATTGCACCATTACATTGGCCATAGTCCCTGTTCCAGTCAGTATTCATAGGTTAAATTGGCAGGGTTACCACAAGATTGCTGGTCAATCATCAGCTGTCAGGCCTCATCATCAACCCACATTTGCCATTGCAGTAATTGTTGAGGATTTAAAACCATCTTTGCTACTTGAAAAAAAAAATCATATGGCATCCAACGGTCAGCCCATCCTCTGAGAAATTCTATACAGTAAGGAGAAGTAGGTCCATACAGAGTGCATGCTTTCTTAAAGCTAGACAACATGCCAAAATCTAGATCAGCCCAAGTTTTGGCCTTGGGCAGGTTGATTAAATTGCATTGGGAAAGCGAAAGTGCAAGCAGGCATCTCCCGAGGAGGAGTGAAATGATTAGTACGAGCAAAGTTAGCAATTGCTGTTACAGGCAGAGCAGAAGGAAAAACCTGAGATTTGGGCTGTCCATTGAAAGAAATGACCTCCGTTCCAAGTGGCTTCAGTTTTGACATATCCTGTATATATATGTCTCTAAGTTGTTTTTCTAAGGATTGTGTCTGATTGAGCATAACATTCTTATATTTCAAAGCATCTTGCATATCTTGTTCCTTAAGCTCATATTCATGTAAAGATTGAATAGTTTTTACTTCCAAATCAATGTTATGTCCTTCAATTTGTTCTATGATAGCCCGTATGAGTGACCAGATAACCCTTGCCGATATGCTCGCAAAACATTATTCTTAACCCTTTTCTATATGTCTAGATTGAGTGTCCCCTCTTCTGGGAACCATGAATTGTTCCAGTAAAATATGATAGCAGTCGTTCAACTGATCTCTTAAAACATTAATACCGTTTTGTTTCAAAAAATGATACATTATAGAAATGAAAGGAATTTTACCACTATGTTGTCCCATCCTGCTTACCTCTTTCTGCAGGGGCTCGTTGCTTTGTTCAGCCTTTCTCTCAAGTACCTGTTCGTGGCGCCACTTGTTGGGGATTTTTTTTTTCCCCAGGACTTGGAAGCGATGAACCTGAAAGAATGACACTCGGACAGTCTCTTGCAAGGACTGACAAGTTTATTTCTGCAGTCAAGCTTTTTTATAGAAGCAGGAACAAAGAGCTTAAAGTATGCAGCCAGCAGAGCGCATACAGAGTTAACACATAATCAGTAGAAACATTTCAAGGACAGCTCACTCTAAGGCTTCTTCCACAACCCGCTCTCACAAGTAACACCCCTATTTATTATTAACTCTTGGCGCCGAGCATAACCAAAGGCAGGAGATGTCTTTCTGTCCGTAGTGCAAAGCCGAGTACTTCTGGCCCTTCACCATTTTCCCAAGGACTTTCTCCTTTTATGGCTATTTTGCACTACGCTTCCCAACAGGTGGCTGGCCCTCTGCCCACCTGGACTGCCTCTCTATCTCTGTAGAGGGAAGAGGTGGCCATGTTGGACATGGAAGAGACGGTGGATGAGAATGAGTAAGTGCTGGGGTGCTGGGCAGGGGCTGCACCCGTCATTGACTCCACTAAAGCCTTTGACTTTGTGGATCACAACAAACTGTGGAAAATTCTTAAAGAGATGGGAATAGCAGACCATCTAACCTGTCTCCTGAGAAATCTGTATGCAGACAAGATGCAATAGTTGGAATCGGACATGGAACAACAGACTGGTTCCCAATTGGGAAAGGAGTATGTCAAGGCTATATACTGTCACCCTGCTTATTGAGCTTATATGCAGAGCACATCATGCGAAGTGATGGACTGGATGAAGCACAAGCTGGAATAAAGATTGCCAGGGGAAATATCAATAACCTTAGATATGCAGATGACACCACCGTTATGGTAGAAGGAGAAGAGGAACTAAATAGCCTCTTGATGAAAGTGAAAGAGGAGAGTGAAAGAAGCTGAAAAGGCTTAAAACTCAACATTCAAAAAATGAAGATCATGGCATTCAGTCCCATCACTTCATGGCAAATAGAAGTGGAAACAATGGAAACAGTGAGAGACTTTATTTTGGGGGGCTCCAAAATCACTGCAGATGGTGACTGCAGCCATGAAATTAAAAGATGCTTCCTCCTTGGAAGAAAAGCTATAACCAACCTAGACAGCATATTAAAAAGCAGATACATTACTTGGCTGACAAAGGCCCATCTAGTCACAGCTTTGGTTTTTCCAGTAGTCATGTATGGATGTGAGAGTTGGACCATAAAGAAGGCTAACAACCAAAGAATTGATGCTTCTGAACTGTTGTGTTGCAGAAGACCCTTGAGAGTCCCTTGGATTGCAAAGAGATCAAATCAGTCAATCCTAAAGGAAATCAGTCCTGAATATTCATTGGAAGAAATGATCCTGAAGCTCCAATACTCTGGCCACCTGATGTGAAGAACTGACTCATTTGCAAAGACCCTGATGCTGGGAAGGATTGAAGGCAGGAGGAAAAGGGGATGACAGAGGATGAGATGTTTGGATGGCATCACTGACTCAATGGACATGAGTTTGAGCAAGCTCTGGGAGCTGGTGAGGAACAGGGAAGCCTGGCGTGCTGCAGTCCCTGAGGTTGCAAAGAGTCAGTCACAACCGAGCGACTGAAATGACTGAAGTGACTACACTGAACCTCTTCCATCTTGGAGGGAGCAGAGACTTGTCCTCACTGGAGTAGATACATTCTAGGTGTAGATCTGTCTTTCCTGCCCCACAGGGCTTCCTCCAGGAACTCTGTCCACAGAACCCATTTTCCAGCATCATGGTACTTCCTGTAGCATTGCTTCTGATCAGTGATTTTCATAGCATCTCTTCTTTGATGGCAAAGGGAATACAGCAATGTGCCCTTGGCCATGGAATTAACTGGTTTTACCGAGGACGCCATCACCTAGAAATAACTGGGCAAATTTTGAAAGCTTACTGAGACAGTGTGACAGCTGATGAAAACTCAAGTGTGTCAGATGGGAGTCAACATCCTGAAAGGGTGGGGTGCAATCTTAAAGGGTATTGTACATGCTGTGAAGGATATAGTGTATATTTGAAGCATAATGGTGCTATCTTCCCCCAACAGCCAGAACATATGGGTCTTGTAATCAAGGGGTGGAAGCGGCTTGTTTCACTACTGAACCCACAACCCAGCTGTAGAATTTTTGCTTCCCATCCTGGCTTCCTTGAGCTCTGCTTCTTTAGAGATCTTGGTCCCCAAATGGGAGCTGCTCACCAGGGGATGCTCACATATGTCCAGGGCTCCAGGTGAACAACCCCAATCAGGGAGGCACTTTGCCAGACCTTCTAGAGAAGCAAAAACATGACTGATGTGTCTGTGAAGAATCCAGGAGAAGGACAACCCTCATAGGCCCCTGCATCTGGAAAATGCATTCTGGGTAGTACTGGAAGAGTTTTGATTCTGTCCAGTTTATACAACAAGAGAAACATCAGCTGTACATACTGATTTTTACTTATTTGTTCATCTAAATGGAAAGAATAATCAGGGTCTTCAGGTATGTAGAAAGAGAAAAACTTTTTCCAGCCCTCTGACTCACTAGATACAATTTAAAAAAAAAAATTCCTTATTCTCGTGTCTGCATAAGTTACAGCACTAACTTAAAATAAACTTAACTTAAAATAGAGCAGGGCTGCTGGTGAAAACAAAATTAATGTTAGTCCGGTTACTCCCTCATTTAGCCATCACTGGTGATTCTGCGAAGGTTATTACTGTTTATAAACTCAGCTTCTTTTTAAATATTCATTTATTTATTTGGCTGCACAGGGTTTTAGTTGTAACATGTGGGATCTAGTTTCTGGATCAGGGATTGAACCTGGGTTCCCTGAATTTGGAGCATGGAGTCTTAGCCACAGATCACCAGGGAAGTCCCCTCTACTTGTTTCTTGATAAAGGGCTCACCTGTGCCTTTAAAACATTGCTTGTTTTATCCATATTTTAATGCTGTAGTTAAGAACATGAACTCTGAAATCTGATGCTGGTGTTTGAATCCTGGCTCAGTTCCTTTCTGGCTATGTGATCCTGGGTAAGTCAATTAACCTCTCTGTACCTAAGTCCCCTGTCTATAAACTGAGGATGATAGCAGTGCCCATTTTGAGTGTTTGGAGCATTCGTTACGGTAACATAAGCAATATGTTACAATAGTGCTTGGCACATAGTAAGCAGTGAATAAATGTTAGCAGTTGTTATTGTTAATATTATAATTTGGCAATGCTTGCTCTAAGTTAGCATGCCAGAAATATAAACCATTTTATACCCCCTCTTTCTCTACAGACCTGCAGAACACCTGCTAAATGACTGTTATGGATTGAATTCTGTCCCTTGTTCACATCCCCTCCTCTCTGCCCTGAATTCTTCTGTTCAAGTTTTAACCCCCAGTGAGACTGTATTTGGAGATAGCACCTTTATGGAAGTGATTAAGGTTAAATGAGGTCACAAGAGTGTGGTCTAATCTGATAGTCCTGGTGTCCTTAGAAGGGCCAGACATTTCTCTCTCTACACGTACAAAGAAGACAGGCCATGTGGGGACACAGAGGAAAGGTGGCCGTTTACTAGCCTGGAACCAATCCCACTGACACCCTGATCTTGGACTTCCAGCCTCCAGCACTGTGGGAAATAAATGTCTGTTGTTTAAGCCCCTCAGGCTGTGGTATTTTGCCATGGCACCCTGAACAGACTAAGACGTTATGAAACGTTTTAACTCGTATATTGAAGGAGAGACAAATGGGCAGTCCTAACGTAGGAAGTCTGATGCCACCCTCAAATGCCATTTCTCCTGTGGGAAAAGCTTAACTCTACCATCTCCCATGGTGGTGGTGGGGTTGTCAGGAGGAGTCATATACCATTGGGACTACTGTCCATTGCTTCCCTCAATATAACTGTTTTCTACAGAATTAATTGAGGCTCCAGGCTGACTTCCAGCTATGTAGAGGTTAGTTATTGTCCGTGAGGAGCTCTTACTCTTACTTCTTTCCTCTTCCAACACAGATGATCTTGTAGGAATAAGAATCTGGTCCATTGAGTCACTGCTTCCCTGGTGGCTCAGACGGTAAAGAATATGCCTGCAATGTGGGAGTTCTGGGTTTGATCTCCGGGTTGGGAAGATCTCCTGGAGGAGGGCATGGCAACCCACTCCAGTACTCTTGCCTGGAGAATCCCATGAACAGAGGTGCCTGGGAGGCTACAGTCCCTGGGGTCACAAAGAGTAGGACGTGACTGAGCGATTAAGCACACATCTGTCCATTGAGTCACGGGTTGGATTCTGGATTGGTGTCTTATGGATCTTTAAGACCTTATGGATCTTTAGCCTTCATTCCCTCAGAAGCTGGGCTGCCACACTGGCTGAAGTCCTGGCCATTTCACTTCAAGGCACGACCAAAGCCTTCCCAGGGTCTTCTGGTTCCCTGAGACCATGCTGCTCATGGCCTCTTCCTCCTGAGTCCCTGCCTCACGCCAGCTGGATTTCTGCCCTGCCACAAGAAGCATGCATGAATTTAATTGTCCTAACTGAAGATTTGGGGATCACAGGAAGATTTGGTTGTCACGGGATGTGAGGCCTTGGAATTTTCTCCCTTCCCCACTCCCCACTTTTCTCCTTATCTTTCCTTCCCAAATTCCCTAAAACTCTTCCTTTCAGTCAGAGAAGACTTTGGCTGAGTTCTTAAGTTCTTAAGTTCTAAGACTTAAACTTGCAGAAAGCCTGGTTAACAAGATGCTTGCAGAACAAAGAGCCTTCCATTTTACAGCAGTTTTGCTTATCAACTTATTGTAAATATAATATGTATGGCATATGTACGATGATATGTATATTATATCCATGCTATTTCATATATATGATGTTTTGACTATACAAAATATTTATACTTATAAATAATCTTTTTTTTTCTTACTACATGAAGAATAATAAAGGCAATTGGGAGATAAAAGGAACTGCCTAATTTAGAAATAAAGATTTAACTGTGGAGTTTAGGTCTCTTCAGAGTCACTCATTGACTTATGAAAAGCTCTTTGGAACTTCTGAATCTATTTCTCAGGTGTAGGGTGTTCAAAGAGACCATGTAGCTGTAGGAAAATCCAAGCAATGTGGCTTTGGCTTTTCAGATGTTGAAGGCTTTCCTAAGAGCATCGTTAAAACATAAGAGATGGAAAGGGAGAGCAGAAAAGTTTATTAGATCACACAGAATTTCCAAGGTAAACTCTGCGACAGTAAAGTTCGATTTCTGTGCCATTGTAAAGGAACTACTCAGAAAATGCAAAAACGTAGGCTGAGTACTCATGGCAATTGATGGCAATCATTCTAAGAAGGCCATGTCTGGAGCGCGCTTTGTGCCTGCAAAGCTTCCACCTGGTCGTGCGCAGGGCTCCGGAAGAGGGCTGGGCCGCCTCTCCCCACACTGACTTTTCGGCCGCGGACCTCCGCGCTGGCGCAAACACCGAGTTCGGCCCGGGGACTCCCGGTCCAGCGCCGACTGCGCGGTCTCCCCAGCACCTCGCGACCCTGGACGGCTTCCCGCCTCCGCCCCTCCCGCTGCAGCCCACGCCCCAGCCACGGGCGGGCAGGAGGCGGCGGTGGCCGGCCCTCCCGGTGCCCTTTTAAAAGCCTCCCAAGCGAGGCCCCGCAGGGGGATCCCGGAGGAGGAGGGAGCAGCACGCTGAGCTTCCGCAGCAGTGCGCGGAGCCGAGCGCCCCGGGTTGCCCCTCCCACTGGTGGGGCCTGGCACTTCGCGTTCCCAGACGCTCTCGCTGCTGCTGTGGGGCTCCCCGCTTCCCCCGGCCATGCGCCCCGGGTAGCGCGCCTGGGGCGCGGAGCCCACTTGGCGGCTCCCGCCGCTCGCCCTCGCCGCCGGCATGCTGCACCCGCTGCTGCTCGCAGCGCTCTGCCTGGCCGGCGGGCTAGAAGTCGCCTGCGGCTGCCAGCTGCCCTCCGAGTGGAGACCCCTGAGCGAGGGCTGCCTAGCGGAGCTGGCCGAGATCATCGTGTACGCCAAGGTGCTGGCGCTGCAAGGAGATGCACAGCCTGTACAGCTACCTGCCCGGGCAGTATGAGGCCGGCGACGCGGGGCTCTTCTACTCCGCTGAGATCGAGATGCTGTGCGACCAGGCATGGGGCAGCATGCTCGAGGTGCCCGGGGGCTCCAGGCTCAACCTCACCGGCCTGGGCTACTTCTCCAGTCACTCCCACACCGTGGTCCAGGATTACTCCTATTTCTTCTTCCTCGGGTGAGCCTGCCAACTCTCGCCCATACCATCCCTTTGGCCACTTAGCATGGCCAGCAGAGGTACCTTTATCCCCAGCAGGCTCTGGAACTCCTGCAGAATCCTGTCTGGGTGATGTTAAGTGATGCCCTGGTCTCCTTCCCATTTTCTGCTCTTTGGTGCTCCTTATGTTGAGTCTACAGAGATCTTGGGTGCCTCTGGCTAACACTGTTGGAAAAACAAGGATGGCTCCCGTGCTTGACCAGGGAAGAGTGTTTCAGGCCAAAGCTCAAGGTGGTTTCCAGCAACAAACAGCCCATTTTCAATAGCAGAGGTTTATGTGGGGGGTAATGGGGGAAGAAGGCCCTGGTCACAGCGCTCTGAGGAGTATGAAGGGCAATCGGACAGGAGCCCTCTCTGGTTGAGTTCCATGCAAGTAGGTCTGTGGTGCAGATGAGATGCCTGTGGATAAGAGTTCAGGTGATGGCATCTCCTGGAGTTTGAAATAAGAAAGTGGAACCCTAATTGAGGTGGAATCCTTATAGAGGAAGAAAGCTATATTTTAAAGTGGATGCCGTGGGAGTTGTTTGGGATGGACGGTGGTCAAAACCAATCCAAACACCTTTGGAATCAGATGGTTGTTGGAATTCTGGGTCCATTCTTCCTGTCATTTTGAGCAAGTTACTGACCTTGTCAAGAACCTCAAGAGCCTCACCTTCATAATGTGCCAAACAAGGTTGGTTGAGATTAAATCCTAGTAACTGATGCAGAACACCTGGTGCAGGTTAGATGAGGAATGTGTAGTTACTCAATCCTGCACACCTGCTTAAATGTCAAGATGGGGCTGGTGTGGACAGCCCAGCTGTCCTCTTGTTTCACTCAGATTCGCTCATATCAGCTGCCAGCGGACCTCAATGCCAGGCTCCTCCAAATAGCAAAAGTTTATAGAGGAAGGGCCTGGGGGAGGGGGCATTAAGGGATTGGGAAGGTGCTCACAGGGCTTTGAAGAACAGAGAGGTGAATTAGACCAGGCCTTGTCTGTTGGGAGTCTCCTGGAATCTTGTGAAGTTCCATGAAAGTTTGTTGTGTGGTCACAACGAAATGCATGTAGACAAGGGTTCAGGTTATGGGCTCAACTGAAGTTTGCAATAGAAAACAGCAGGTGGAACCCTAATGCATTGGTTCTCTCCAGTTTGAGGAAGAGGCTGATACAGAGGAACTGGGAAGAACCTCAAAATGGAATCTAACAGATAGTGATTGGACAATAAGTCCCATCTTCCCAGTATGTGGCATAGCATTAAGGATATTTGGAATGGCCATGACCTTGGTCTGCAGACTAAGTTTGAGCTCTTGAGATTTCACATCACTGAGAAAGAAGACAGAAGGTTCCACAGAGGGGTATCCGTAAGCTTGTGGTAACACGTTTTCCATATTAAAGCCAGAATATCTAAGTTTAGAACACATGGCGTGCTTTGTGTTGGCTTGAGTGGTTTAGCCAGATTAAGTTGAATTAAAAAAAATGCTGGAGAAGTACAGTTTCTAAATAAAACTGGCAAGGAATGAGATAGTACCTTCTTGATATGGAGAAACTTAGATTTTTACATGTCTTTATTTAGGGAAACCAGCTCTAAAAACTATTCAACAAGAAAACTTTATTTTCCAAAGTAAAAAGAGCCACAGTACTTAAGACATTATTTTCTTTTCCAATTTTATAATGAAATACAGTTTTGTCCACTGGCTCTCTGGTGGTCAGCCAGCTCTTTCCTCTTTTTCTCTGACATATTTATAAAACGTTAGGGCAGAGATACAGAGTCAAATGGTAGTCTGACAAGATTTCTATTTCACAGGGCTGTGTTGCCCTGATGTGTGTTAACAACCACATATAAATCATTCCTCTGTTATTCTGGGCCCCTCGGAGAGAAGAACAGATTCTGGTCAGTGTCACAGGAGAAAGTG
Organism: Bos javanicus; assembly: GCF_032452875.1. Taxonomy (NCBI): domain Eukaryota; kingdom Metazoa; phylum Chordata; class Mammalia; order Artiodactyla; family Bovidae; genus Bos; species Bos javanicus. The sequence continues at coordinate 884,591 of NC_083868.1, forward strand.
GCAGTGGAGACTCCCTGGTGAGCCCCCAAATGCCTACTTTGGGCTGGAGTGCCGCTTCCATCTCTCCTTTTCCTTCTCTTGACTTCTCTATCTTGCCAACAGGTACTTTATGCAGGGTTCTGTAAAAATGTTAAGTTTTATACTGTGCTTACTCTGCGCCAAATGCTTTACATATTTTTTTAAAAATGCACTCCTTACACCACCATTAAACAAAGAAGAATGCTGTTGTCATCCTTGTTTTATAGATTGTACATTTAAGCTTAGAGAATTTAAGAAATTCATTGTGTGTCAAACAGGAGATAAGTAGCAGTCATAGGACTTGAATCCTGGGTCATTGCAATTGGCTTTCCTTTGCCCAGGAAACAAGGAGCACTCCACTAGGAGAAGGAAGGCAGCTTGGGAGATACACAAATGTTCACCTGCACCCACCCCCCAATTCATGTGCTTTGAAAAACTTAAGGAGAGACACGTGCAGTGTGAGGTAGAGAAACAATCAGAGAGAGTGACTCCTCTAATCTGAGCCATGTAGATGTGTAATTGGAAGCTGCATGTAAATCAGTGAAGATAGAATATGCCCTCACACTGCAGAAAAATATCTCACAATGGTTTAAAGACTGAAACGTAAGACATGACACCATAAAACTCCTAGAAGAGAGCATGGGAAAAATGTTCTCTGACATAAATTAGACCTTTGTTTTCTTACCTTTGGTCAATCTCCCAAGGTAGTAGAAATAAAACCAAATATGAACAAAGGGGACCTGATCAAACTTACAAGCTTCTGCACAGCAAAGAAAACTGTAAAAAAAAGAAAGAAAGAAAGAAAAAAGAAAAAGAAAAGAAAAGAAAAAAAGAAAAAAGACAACCTAAAGAATGGGAGAAAATATTTGCAAATGATGCAATAGACCAGGGCTTAATTTCAAATATACAGACCATACAATTCAACAATAACAACAACAAAAAAAAAACCCAATCAAAAAATGGGCAGAAAACCTTAATAGGTCTTCTTTTCCAAAGAAGACATGCAGATGGCCACTAGACACATAAAAATATACTCAGCGTCACTAATTCTTAGATAAATGCAAATCAAAGCTGCAGCCAGGTACCATCTCCTATCAGGCAGAATGGCTATCAAAAACAGAACAAATAGCAAATGTTGGGGAGAGTGTGGAGAAAAGGGAACCCTCCTACACTGTTGGTGGAAATGTAAGTTGGGGTAGCCACTATGGAAAACAGTATGGGGGAATCCTCAGAAAATTCATAGGACCACCATATGACCCAGCAGTCCCCTTCATCCGGGGATATGCCCCGGACAAAACTGTAATTCAGGAACATACATGCACCCCCATGTTCATAGCAGCACTATTCCCAACAGACAAGATATGGAAACAGCCTAAATGTCCCTTGATAGTTGAATGATTAAAGAAAATGTGGTACATATATATGAATATTACTCAGCCATAACAAGAAAGAAAGAATGCCATTTGCAGCAACATGGATGGAACTAGGGATAATTATACTAAGCAGAGTAAGTCACAAAGAGAAGAATAAATACTATATCACTTATATGTGGAATGTAAAATATGGCACGAATGAACCTATTTACAAAACAGAAACAGACTCATGAATACAGAGAATAAACTTGTGGTTGCCAAGGGCGATGGAGGGAGGGAGACGGACGGACTGGGTGTTTGGGATTGGCAGATGCAAACTGTTACATTTGGAAAAAACAACAAGGTCCTACCTTAGCACAGGGAACCATATCCAATCTCCTGGGATAAACCATAATGGAAAAGATATTTTAAAATGTATGTATATGTATAACTGAGTCACTTTACAGCAGAAATTAGCACAACATTGTAATTAAACTCTACTTAAAAAATAAAAAAGACGTTGTATAACTGGGAACACTGTCACAGTCTTCTGTTGACTCTCGATTCAAGACGGTACACCCCATGGGTGTCCAGTCTACAGCTCTTACCTCCTTTTTTCCCATTAGGATGGATGAGAACTATAACCTCTTGCCTCATGGAGTCAATTTCCAAGATGCCATCTTTCCAGACACTCAAGAGAACAGAAGGATGTTTTCTAGCCTTTTCCAGTTTTCAAACTGTTCACAAGGGCAGCAGCTGGCAACTTTCTCCAGTGACTGGGAGGTCCAAAAAGACACTAGGGTAAGAATTGGCTATACCCTGTGCTACAGCAAAATAATAAGATAGCTATGACTCATATGAATGTTGAGAGCAAGGGAGTCAAGAGTCCTCTTCCAAAGTCCAGATCAAGAAGTATTTTTTCACCCTCTCCACAGCCCTCCCAGAAGTTGACAAGCACTGCTCATAAACTCTGGGGTCCTCAGGCTGTACTACGTGGTATGAGGTTCCTCACAAAGTGAGGGGACAAGATGGGCTGAAGGTTGGCATGCTGTGCCTCAGTTTCCTCTTCTGTAAATTGGAAGCCATTGTAACATCTGTATCTTGGGGTGGATGCAACATGATTTAACTATGAAGGGAATGTGAGGTGTTTGAGAGTAAGCACTCAATACACTGAGCTGTTATGACTACTTCTGTTGTTGATTTCAAATACTTATGCATGTTTTTACTTGGCCCTGCTGGGTCTTAGTTGTGGCATATGGGATCTTCAGTCTTCCTTACAGCATGCAGGATCTTCAGTTGTAGCATGCAAACCCTTAGTGGCAGGATCTAGTTCCCATGGAACAGAAGGATCCGGATCACTCTAGGCATGAAGATAGAAAAGGCATCTTTCAGTCTGAGGCAGATGCCTGAGTTGTGGGGATATTTCAAGGACTATCGCTTTCTCTGTGCAGTGGCATTGTTGCAACTGAGCCAGGGGAGCAGGGAGGCCATGGCCCATCGCTCCCAGTCTCCCACCAAGGTGTTTATAGGACCATGTGACAGACCACAGGAGACAGTTCTGATGTGGGTTAATGAACCAATGTGCATGTATTAGGTGGTTTCCTTCTTTCCCCCATCTGTGGTGCCCTTGGTGGGGGCGCTGTCTTTCTCTTGTCTGGTGGGTGGGCCTAGGGGAGTGGCCTTGTTCTTCCAAACCTCCTGCCCAGGGCTCCATGGCACCTGGAGGCTTTCTTCATGTTCTTTGCACAGAAATTGTTCTCATCGTGGGCAAGTACATCCGACTGCAGAAAAGTGTTGATTCTTCCTTTCCATACATTATCCAGGGTTCCTTCCTTAGGCCTGCCCTACTGACAGTTCCCAACTCCCTGACCCCTCTTCAAGATTTGCCAAAATTTTCTGAGTGCTTGTTATATATTTCACTCCCCACATGGATCTAAGCACCTTTCTTTCCCCCTGCCCCAACTCTTTTTTTTTTTTTCCTACCCGACTCTTAATCTGTGCCAGCGCCCACTCCACACTGAACTGGACTCACCAAGTATAAACCTGAATATCCCCAGCCTGGGTCAGACCGTAGCATGTTCATATTAAATCTTCTTAGTCTTGGTCCTGTGGTTCTCCATTTTGTGGGATTTTTGCTTCATGTACTAAATCCTTGGTAATAGTACATTGAGGTCAAGAGATCTGATATTGATCCAAAAATACCTCACAGCTGAGCCTCTAACTCTTTAGATATATAACTGATTAGCCCTGTGGTCACACAATGAAGCTATTAACATTTTACTGCAATTAGATTTTCCATCATTCAAAACAAATAGAACAACAATGGGACTGTGGAGCATTGTTTTAATGTGAAAGCAGTCCTATTTTGGGTGGTCAGATGTTGATCTTGGGGAGAATTCCTTTTCCCTTTCATCATCCTGATCTCTTAGATAACAGAGGGTGGGTATGTATGTTTGCACAGAGTCAGAAGCTTTTGGGGATAGAGAATTAATTGTTCCAGGTTGCTGAGCTGCTGCAGAGCCAAACTGAGGTGTTGATGGACTTTGTATGTATCACATCTTGGCTCCTTCTGCCCACTTTGAAAGGTACCACATCAGAGCTGAGTTAAATTAGCTAGTTCACTTGAGAATTTAGGTTTAAAATAAAACTAAGGTGCTAGCATTTATATTTTATGATAGTCCTTGAGAAAATTTTACTTTCTCTGCAGTGATTAAAATAGGTGTGAATTGAAGGTGTCAGAATTAGATGAAGAGTTATGGACAGTTACTTGTTCCTTTCTTGAAAAAAACAACAAAACTAAACTAAAACTAAAAATTATCTGCCTTAAAAAAAGAGTCAAAAACTCATATTCAGTTGCACTGGATCTTTGTTGCCATGAGGGCTTTTCTCTAGTTATGGCAAGCAAGGGCTACTCTTTGTTGCAATGCACAGGCTTCTTATTGCAGGAGTTTCCCTCGTCGCAGAGCATAGGCTCTGAGCACATGGGCTTCGGTAGTTGTGGGTTGTGGGCTCACTAGTTTTGGCACATGGGCCTAGTTGATCTGCAGCTTGTGGAGTCTTCCTGGACCAGGGATAGAACAAATGCCCCTGCTCTTGCAGATGGATTCCTATCCACTGTGCCACCAGGGAAGTCCTCTCTGCTTTTTCTGTGTGAAGGTGAGTATCCTGCTTTCTCTCCTATGCAGGGTAAATAAATCATGTTACGACACAAACAGTCTGTTTTTCCTAAGGTGATGGGTCTTCCATCTTAGACGGGGTCAGAGGACCTTGTTTGGGTCACCTTTTTATTCCAGTTAGACTCTTGCTAATGGGAACATGTGAATCCTTCATTTGTTCTGAGACCATTATGAATGGCCCTGGACGGTGCACATTACACAATTTCCCTATATCACATGCTGTGTCTTAGATGACGATGAATTCAGGGGGCACACTGATGAATTCTCATCATTTCCACTGTTGCTGCTGCTCTTCTCTAAGTCCCCAGTCAGCTCGAGCAGTGTGTTTAGGTCGTGGTCGTGAAGGGTGCATCTCCTCCTTCTCATTCTCTTGCAGCATCACATGAATCTGGGACTCTAGGGTCAGTCTGGAGGTTAAGAAATGGAACCAGAGGAAAATATGATGTAGGGAAACTTTTTGTTATACATACCCAGGACAACCTGCAACTCCGTCCTCAGCAGCCAAATCCTCCCATTCTCTAATTCCGTCCTTAGACATCCCACCACTCCCCCCTCCCCCCACCCCCCGCCCCTTGCTTCAGTCAGTGGAAACATAAGCTTGCTTTCAAAAGTTTCCAGGGAATCAGCAGCACTCCTAACTGTTCAGCATCTCTCTGGTTCAGTATCATGGTGTTAATGGGGCCTCCGGAGATGTCTTTGGCAAGTTAGAGCATCCATCCCATTTTCTGGCAGGGTTCTCTCCACGCCAGCCAAGAACATTTTCTTTTTTCTTCCCTGTTGGGTGAGTGTAACAATCAAAACAAAAGTTGGCTGTTTTCCTCTCTCAGCAAGTCCTGTCCCCCGGGACCGCAACCTAGACTGACCCACACATACATCAATCTGACCTAGAGTGCCATGGGACTGACATAAAATCTGTGGAAGACCTCCTGTCATCTTTCTTTTATGCCTTTTTAGAGTTGGAAAGGATGGTGAGGGAGGTGCCATCCTCATCAGGCAATCAGGATTGGCTGTGTCGTTTTCAGAGGCGTGATCTCAGACAGAACCCTTAATTTCCCAAAACTTCAAATTTCTCCTTCCCTGATAGCTCAGTTGGTAAAAAATCTGCTTGCAATGCAGGAGACCCCAGTTTGATTCCTGGGTCAGGAAGATCTGCTGGAGAAGGGATAGGCTACCCACTCCAGTATTCTTGGGCTTCCCTTGTGGCTCAATGAGTAAAGAATCCCCCTGCAGTGCAATAGACCTGGGTTCTATCCTTGGGTTGGCAAATCCCCTGGAGAAGGGAAAGGCTATCCTCTCCAGTATCCTGGCCTGGAGAATTCCATGAACTCTGTAGTCCATGGTGTCACAAAGAGTCGGACACCACTGAGTGACTTTCACTTTCAAAACATATAAACTGTCTCAGGTTGTCCTAAGGACCCAGTTAGATCATAGGTTTGAAAGCACTTTGTCAGTTGTAAAGAGTGATGGAGAGGTTTATGACTATAAATGGATAGTTAGAAAGTATGGCTTTAAAAGTTTAAGATGATGGAACTTTTAAAAAGCGTCCTGTGTCTTCCCAGGGCAGTGGCAGTGGAAGCAATGGTGACAGGGTAGGTGGTGGAGAGGGGAACAGATGATGGGGAAGCTCTCATGTGTGTGGTAACTCATTCAACATAATTTACTGGGTTCTGGTCACAGAGCACTTAAAAATTCATTTACTGAGTTATAAACCATGTTCATGTGGGTTCCCAAATCTGAAAGTATAAAATGGTAGTCAGTAGAGTTTTTTTCTCCCACCTCTGACACCCATCCACCCAGTTCCCACCTACCCTCCAAACGAATAACCACTGTTAATAGTTTCTTGTAAGCTTCCAATGAGTACTCTCCCCCAACAAACAGTTCAGTCAAGATTCACTGTCTTCCTTAAGGGCATGGCAGCCCACTCCTATATTCCTGCCTGGAGAATCCCATGGACAGAGGAGCCTGACAGCCTTCAGTCCATGGAGTTACAAAGAGTCGTGCCAGGAGCCAGCACGGGTGATCCCACCCATGACAAGTTCATGTGGAAGAGATCTGATGAGCAAGGTGGATCAGGACTCGAGGGACCCCCTGGATCTGCTTGAGCATCTACCCCAAAACCAGCATCTGTCTGTCTTACTATTTTGTGCCTTTCACCAACTCTTCTGACATTAACAGGGGGCTATCCCCGACCACCTTTCTCTGGAAAAAGTCAACTTAGGGCTTTAGTTAATAAGTCTCCTGGGCATAATAGAAGTGTTTCAATTCAAACCCCTCTGATGGCTTTCTAGCTTGCCTGACAGGTTTATCCAGACTCTTGCAGCTACGCATATGATTGTTCACAGCCTCCCAACCGTGAGAGACACAGGAAGCCTAAAACATTCTAAAAATATAGAGCCTTTCAAAGAGTTAAAAACTATTGGAGTAGTGCTGGTGTAAGATTTCATTGTTGAAGCAATGCTTGCTGCCAAGTGCCCATATCCCTTATCCATTGTGCACCTGGGAGTGCATTGGTTAACATAGTTGGAATGTAAGAAAAACAAGTAGTAGCCTTGGAATTAACCACATCAGACCTTTGAGCTAATTGGTTCTTTCTTTGTTGTAACTCACTGCACCTTTGCTCCGTGAGAATGTAATTCTGTTTAGCACTTTCTGAGGCTGACATAGATTAGAAATATAAAGAAAAAACACTTCAAGGGAAAATAGGTTTTCTGGTTGAGTAGCCTTTATCAAAAAAGGGTCATAAAATCTCCACAGGCCTCCAAGGCCAGAAGATAATGTACACAACATTGTTTATGGGAAAGGTATGCAGAGAAAAATCCTGGTTTCAATAAAGACAAAACAGATGTAATGTTTGGGCTGACTCTGTATGACTTTGCATCTTTCATATCCCTCTATGTACACGTCAAGGTATAAAAATTCTTTTTGAAAATAAAGTTATGGGCCTCGTTCACCGAAGCTTGGTCTCCCGTGTCATTCTTTCTTTCCTTTTCTTTCTTTCTCTCTCTGTTCTTCTTTCAGGATAACTCCTTGAGGGCACAGGGGCTCTCTGACTTCACTTTTTTGCCTGGGCTTCTAAGATCTGATCGGGAAGGTGCCCTGCATCTTCACCGGGGAGGGTGCGTCCTGTGTCCTCACCCCACCGAGAGGGTGCCTGCAGCCTCCGTGAACAGAGCAAGTTCCGTGTCAGGAGCTTTATTGGCTTTCTGTGTAAACCAAGGAAGATCAAGCCTCTTTCTCTCCCTTTACTTTCCTTATCACTGACGCCATCATCCTGAGGGATTCCCTGGATCCTGCTGGGGCTGGACCCCGGCAGAGTCAGACACGACTGTGTGACTAACACACACTTTTGGTACCAGTGGCACTGCAATGTGCACACGTGGTTGTGCCCTGCTTTGTTCACAAGTGGGTACATGTAAGTAGACATGTAAGTTGCTATATCTAGACATGTACATTGGTTTAAACAGCTGTGTCGTATTCCATTGTATTAATGCCTTACTATGTATTTAATCAAGTTCCCTGTTGATAGGTAGTTACACTGTTTCCAGTCCATGGATATTACATGGAATGTGGACATGTATGACATTATATCAGTACACACCTCATTTTGTGGAATTGTTGAGTCCAGTCTTTAGCAAGTGACTGTTGAGTGACTGCCATGAGGCAGCTTCTGTGTTAGATACCAGAGTTTCAATGTTGAGAAAAATTTTAGAATATAATAATAATATATTTATAAAAATATAAATTTTAGAGTATAATTATTGTTAATAGTTTATCTAAAAGCTTATATCATATTTACATTTTTTAGTTTTTTTTGTTATTGTTTAGAGGTACTTTCTTATTGACAAGCTTGTGACAGATACAACAATATAGCAATTTTTAACTTATAATAAACCTAGGCACTATGAAAATTTTGTGCTTAATGTTAGTGACTCTTAGACATGTCTATAGTAGAGTAGCAAAAAAAAAAATACTAGATATTTAATATTGACTATTTCCCAGTTCACGTGAATCTGAAATTAATTTAGGTCAATGTTTTCTTATATTTACAACTGTTTGATTTGTAAGGGCTTCCTTTTCTTAAGACCATTTAAATAAGAACTCAGAACTTGAGCAATATTATCAAAAAACAGAAGACTCACACTGAGACATACATAAATCCAGACAGACAGACAAGGGATCTTCTAGTTTTCCACCTGAGATTTAAAATATTTATTTGAACAGCTTGTTGTTTTTTTTTTTGGGGGGGGGTGGCGGTGGGGGGAGGGGGGTGGTGGCAAGAATACTGGAGTGGGTTGCCATTCCCTTCTCCAGGAGATCTTCCCAACCCAGGGATTGGACCCAGGTCTCCCACATTGTAGGCAGACACTAGGGAAGTTGTTGAATTCTGTGGCAAGGATTAACTTCAAGCGTTGCCCTAGGCAGGCCTTTGTAACAAGCTAATTGTTTTTAATTGCATATGCAAAAGAACCAGCTTTACAGTTTCCAAGAAAAAAAGAAGTTTCCTTGTAACCAATTTTGTCTGGTTCTGTAGAATATCATGGCAGTCCTAGGTCAGGTCATCTTTCCTTTCTGTAGTCATAGTTTTATCCCTGAATCATAGACAGATCAGCTGATAAAAAGCTTGGCTTGTCTCTGTGGGGTGGATTTGCTTGTCCTTGTGTTTCATCTGGGGCAATAGTGAGGCCCGCGGGCCTCTCCTGGAAGTGGGCGTGGGGGCGTGGCACATCGGGAGCGCGTCCGGGGCAGGGGGTCCCAGTTGTGCTCTCAGGGGTCTCCATTGCGTCTGGGAACGCCCATTTCTTGCGCTCCTGGGTTCCCAGTGATCAGCATCCAGTGAGCGGAGCGGAGGGGTGTGGACCACAAGTAAGGGAACTGGGACTCAGTGGAGGAGGGAACCACGTATTCTGCCCTCTCTGTTGACACAGTCTCAGAGCCCCCTAACCTGGCGGTCATGGAAAGGCCTCACCTTTGGGGTCAAGGCCTTTACCGCTTTACCCTGTCGCATAAAGCTCAGACCCGCGCGGGTTTTCCCAAGCAGCCTAGTGCCTGCTGGAAGTCCAAGGGATTTATCCTTCCTGGTGATTTCACCTGTGGGGACTTCATAACCCTTACTCTGGCTGGCTGGCCCAGCCCTGCTTCTGCCACTTTGCAGCCCAGTGGGCCCTTGACCACCTGCTGTGATGGGAAAGGGAAGGGTCCACCAGTTGCACCCTAGATATTTAGTAGGGTGCATGGATTTAAATACCTGGTGGCCACCCAGGCAGAAAAGAAGGGAGGAGGGCACCTTGCTGCCCTTTCATGGTGGAATCTGTGGCTGTCCTGCTGCGAGGGGTCCTTTCCATGGGAACCCTGTGCAATAAGTTTGGTGTTTTGGAACTGAATAATTAGAATGTGTAAAAAATTTAAGTTATGTGGTGATTTAATTAAAAAAAAAATACAACCAAGCTCCAAGTTTTTTGCAAATTGAGGTCTAAAAATTTGAAGGCCTATTTTCCTTCCACTGTGGCATTCTATGAAGAAATGTGTGGTGTTTTTTTTTTTTTTTTTAAGAAAAGAGTCAGAAAAGTGAGGGAAACAGAAAACCCAGAGTTGCCCCTGTAGTTTGGCAAAGGCCTTAGGAGGTCACTTGTAAATGCTGCTGGCTGTTGGGAGGCAGTCTCTTCCTGTGGCTGATGGGTACAGAGCTCTGCAGACTTGTCCTTTGCATGGATGTTCTTGGTGAAATCCAGCTCGGAGCCATCTCCTGATGTGTAAGAATTTCCCAGACTAGAGCCCTAGGCAGATCCCGCAGGGCCAGGGGCTCCTTCCTTCATTGTATCTGTCTGTTTGACTGAAAACCAGCAATGACATATTTTTCTTTCAATCTGGTCTCTCATCCAGGCCTTGGAGTAATATTTCCCCTCCCCCTCAATAGACTTGGGTTCCAGGGATAAATTATAATCAGTTGTCCATGATTTTGCAGATGAGGAAACTGAGAGCCAGAAAGGGTGGAGGACTGTCCAAGGGAGAATGGGATATCCTTCCAGGAACTCTGGCTCCTGGGTTTTTAATGAGCTTCCCACCCAGCATGGTATTAATTGGCAAGTGTTGACATTGAGGATAAACTATTGGTGGAAATGTAAAAGGCTTTTTTAAAGAATGTGCCTACCAGCTGTGCATCTCATGGAGTATTTTCACTGTACTCCCCAACCCTTGGAAAGTGCTGGGCACAGGGCAGATGCTTCATCACTTTTATTGAATAAGTTCAATTTCAATAATTATATCCATAGTGTCGGCAACACTATGAGGTATATTAGAACAGTGATTGTCACAGTTGGTACTTCACAGTTCAGTAAAGAAAGAAAACATTTTATTAGGAAGACTGTAAAAGAATTGCTAAGTTTTCAGTTTATCCCACAGGGATATTTAAAAAAATGAAACAAATCTCTCCCTCCATCACCAAGGCTATCGGAGGTCTGTTGAGGAACCCACGCAAGGGAGGTTCTACCTCTTTGGACACCCCTGCTTCAGCATTTCCCTAAGCCAGCAACCTGGGACAGTCAAGTACACTTGAAGTTCCTTCCTGGACCTCGGGAGTTCTTTTTGGAAGACAATCTTTTGACAGACAGGGGTGGGGGAAGCTTTTGGGATGTTTCAAGTGCAGTCCATTTATTGTGCACTCTATTTCTATTTTTTTTTCCTCTGGTGGCTCCGTTGGTAAAGAGTCTGCCCACAGTGTGGGAGACCCGGGTTCAATCAGTGGGTGGGGAAGATCTCCTGGAGAAGGAAATGACAGCCCACTCCAGTATTCTTGCCTGAAGAATTCAATGGACTGAGGATCCTGGTGGGCTACAAAGGGTTGGACACATCTGAGTGACCAAACACTTATTTCTAGTATTATTTCATCAGCTCCACCTCAGATCATCAGGCATTAGATCCTAGAGGTTGGGGGCCCCTGCTTTAGTTCCCTCTTTCATCTTCTACACAGCTCCAGCCTGCTTCCTCCCCTCCTCCACCTGCAGAACTACCTGCCGGGCTTCTCTGAGTGTGACTAAGAGTCTCCTTGCCTCACTTCCTTTCCTCTGAGTCCCTTCTCCTAACTGGGTTTCCCTGATCTCCGTTTAGGCACTTTTGCCCCAGGTGGTGCTAGTGGTAAAGAACCTACCTGCCAATGCAGGAATCCGATCCCTGGGTTGGTAAGATTCCCTGGAGGAGGGCACGGCAACCCACTCCAGTATTCTTGCCTGGAGAATTCCCATGGACAGAGGAGCCTGGCAGGCTCTGACAGTCAGACGTGACTGAAGCGACTTAGCACAGCATACCAGAGGACCTTAGCACTGCAGACTCACGTGATTGTTCTGGCTCTTTGCAGTCCCTTGTCATTCCACGTGTATGTTAGGGTCAGCTTGTGTATTGCTTCCTAAAGGCCCTGAGAGGGTAACAGGAAGGAAGGCCTGGGTTCTCCAGACAGAGGGAATAGGCTTCAAGTGTCAGACGTTTTTTTCTCTCTCTCTCTCAAGCAGCCAGAGGAAACAAACTAGTGTTATATTTTTTTCCCCTTCTCGATACAAATTTAAAAGGAGGTTTCTCTGAAAATTCTGTGTTGCAATGATGACTTCTGGCTCCACCTGAACTTAACTTTTCTCAAACCTTGAGCTAAGCAATGCATTTTTTCGTAAGGAAATGTTTGTCTTAAGCTATGTTAATATACTACGTATTTCCGCTAAACTCTGGCTTCAGGTCAGTTCCCCCTAAAGGCTCAGAACTGACTTGACAAACCAGTATGTCTTACTCATACCTTGTTCTCCTAATCTATGTTAATGAAATGATATATTGCCTGGAAATCTGCCTTTCTTCAAGATTCATGTCAATCATTTTATGGCCCAGGATGACTCACCTGCTGCCAATGTTATCTCAATGCATGTTGTGGGTGACAGGCCTGGTGCCATTCTCTGAGACATTGCCTTTCTTTCCTTATCAGACTGCTAGTGGCTGTATAACATCTGGCTAAAGACCAGCAGGGGGTACTCTTACTGCGCCCATCTGAAGTCCATGTCAGCAGCTTTCTCTATCTCTTTTATACTTTAATAAAACTTTATGACACAAAAGCTCTGAGTGATCAAGTCATATTTGATCTTCATTTCAGATTGAAGATACATTCCATGGTATTGCCATCTTAAGTCTTTCCATCACTATGGGACATCTGTACATGTATTCAGGATATTTTTTCAGCAATCGTGTATAATTCCCAGGGTGCCAGTCTTGTCATCCTCGTTACATCCATGGCAAAGTATTTTATTAATGTTGACATTATTGAAAGGGAATTTTTTTAAATTCCTTTTCAGATTATTATTTGCTAGTGTATACAGATAAAACTGTGTAATCATTCATTTTTATCAGTTTGGACAGCTTGATAGTTGTCTTTACTTTCTTTACTTTCTCATACTTTAATATTATCCTGGCTCATATATGTACTGCTTCACCCCTAATCTCAGTCATTTATTCAAAGAACTTCTGTCCTTTTATTTTTTTTAACATTGAATTATTTTTGATTATGCTGGGTCTTCGTTGCTAGATGTCTGGTTGTAGTGAGCAGAGGCTGCCCTCTAGTGGCCGTGCCCTGGCTTCTCATTGCAGCAGTTTCTCTGGTTGCAGAACTTGGGCTGTGTAGCATGCAAGTACTTCAGTAGTTGTACAGGGGCTTAGTTGCCCCTGGGCATGTAGAATCTTCTAGCACTAGGGAGTGAACCTGTGTTCCCTGCATTGGTAAGCATATCCTTTACCACAGGACCACGAGGGACAAATGTCCCTTTCATTAGAGAATGATATGCACAACATACATGTAGGAGCTAAATATGCTCAGCTGACAATACTCGGAAATATATACATGTATTCCAGTTTACCTTTGAACATATTCAGTTAAAGGTAATTTGTGATGATGTCTCCATGGATCTTGTAAACTTTCCTTTTGTTTCTCCATAACTTCCCATTCCAATGGTAAGATACCTGGCTTCCACCACTTGTCATGTATAGAATTCAGTGCTTGTCCCATGTGGTTACTGAAAAAACTGTCAGACTGTCTTCCAAAGGGGGCTGTGCATGCATCCCACCAGTATCTTGAGTATGTTTCTGTAGGATAGTTTACTATCAGTATACCCTCCGTGGCCAGGTGTCTATTTCAATCTTTACCAATTATGAATGGGCTTTTTTGCTCTAGTGTTCTTGGACAATTTGAGTACAGATTCTTTGTCAGATATGCATTTTTAAGGAAAACAATTGTATTTATTTTTCGCTGTGTTGGGTCTTCGTGTGTGGGCTTTTCCCTAGTTCGGGTGAGCATGGGCCATAACTAGTGGTGTGTGGGCTTCTCACTCCAGTGGTGCTTCTTGTTGTGGGGCACAGGCTCACGGGCTTCAGTGGTTGCAGTATGTGAGCTCGGCATTGTGTCTTCCAGGATCTATAGCACAGGCTCAGTAGTTGTGGCACATGGGCTCCATAGCATGTGGATCTTAGCAGATCTTCCCATAGCAGGGATCACATCTGCATCTCCAGGACTGACAAGCGGATTCTTTACCACAGAGCCACCAGGAGCCACAGAGCCTCAGGCATATTTTTGATTCTAGTTTTCCACACATGTACCTGGTGAGACAGGCCAGGATCAAGAGGCCTGGCCACTGGGAGTCCTCAGCCACAGTTCTGGCCTTGCCGTCGAAAGCTCTGGGGACTTCGGCGAGTGCCTCAGCTTCCCTGGGACTGTTTCCTCCCCTCAGAAATGCCCTGCTGTTGGACTGTAGCCCACCAAGCTCCTCTGTCCCTGGGATTTCTGAAGTCAGAATACTGGAAGGGGTGCCACTGCCTTCTCTACAAGGTAGCATTTGGAAGATATTTTCTCCTGGATTGTGGTTTTGATGAAGGAAAGAGGATCCCTTCCAGGGCTTGAGAATGGATTCTTGCCTGACACCTGGAAATGAATTGTCCGTGGTGAGGAGTGCCATCCAAGCGAGAGACTTCATTGGGAAGGGCTGCCGGGGCAGAGGGCAGGAGGGTGAGGGAAATGGAGAGAACTGCTCTGCCACGTGGCTCACCGTCTCAGGGTTTATGGTCATTGGATTAGTTTCTGGTTTGTCTCTTGCCAGTCATTCTGAATTGGAATCCTTCCTGGGGGCACACGCATCACTCAGCCGAGGTGGATTCCAGCGAGGAGGATCCTGGGAAGTTGCTAGGACCTCTGGACTGCAGTCTCCTATCTCTTTTTGACCTCTCCAGAATCCTGGTTGGTGGTAGCTTGTTAGTCCCTTGTTCCTTACCAGGACCTCCCGTTGTAAGATGACTCCTGCAAGTGTTTTCTCTTCTCTGTTGCCTGGCAAGGGTGGGTGGTCAGTGGTTCATTTAATAGTGTGTCTTTTGGTTCTCTTGAATAAGGTCCTTCACAGAGTAAATGTATAAAATTTGTAAAAGTCAATGTTTTAAATAATTTATATTCCTAATTTGGTAAGTTGGCTTTTTTTGTTGTGTGTTATAACTCATCACCAGACCAAAGGTCATGTAAATCTTTTGTTGTTTTCTAAAATTTTATAGTTTTTTAAATTGAATTACAGTGTTAGTTGCAGAGTTTGTGTTTCTGTTCATTTCATCTTTTTTTTTTCAGTTATTTATTTTTAGTTGATTGATCATTGATTTACAATATTGGTTTGATTTGTCATACATCCACATGAATTAACCATAGGTGTACGTGTGTCCCCTCACTCTTGAATCTCCCTCCCACATCCCATCCATCCCCACCTCTCTAGGTTATTACAGAGCCCCAGTTTGAGTTCCCTGAGTCATAACAGCAAATTCCCACTGGTTTTCTATTTACAAATGTTGGTGTACATGCATCCATGCTGCTCTCTCCATTCATCTCACCCTCTCCCTCTTGTTCCCCACCCTTGTCCGTAAGTCTGTTCTCTATGTCTGCATCTCCGTTGCTGCTATGTGAACAGATTAATCAGACCCATCCTTCTCGATTCCATGTTTTTCTCTTTCTGACTGACTTCCCTGTTTCATACACTCTAGGTTATCCCCTTCATTAGAACTGACTCAAATGTGTTCCTTTTTATGGCTGCATTTGATACAGGCTCTGATTGTTCCTTAGCCATGTTTTGAGGAGGGTCATGGAGCTATTCTGCTCCATTTCAGTTTGGGCTTCCAGTCTGAGTGCTCACAGCAGAGCTGCTTCTGGGTGAGCCCTCTGAGGTCTGTGAGTGCAGGGCTGCCCGCTCTTCTCTGGGGGCCCGCAGGGGGCGCCAAAACCCCCTCTGACCCGTGGGCGCAGGACGCTTTGCCTTCAGACTGGGCTCAGTGACCAGCTGGCGGGAGCTTTGTCTCCTCAGGGCCCTCAGGGCTCGGGCTCCTGGGTAACGGGGCTGCGTCCCAGCTGAGAGGAGCGGGGTTGCCTCAGTGCCCACCAGCAGGGAGGCGCTGCAAGAGGGGAAAATGAGGACAAAGTAGACGTTTCCTGTGTCCAGCTGAGCGCTGACCGGAGGTCCATCTCAGAGGACTCGGGGGGAAAGAGCTCCATGTGCAAAATGGCGGGTTTTCAGTTCGATTTCTGTTAGATGATCCAGAGGATGACCTTCACTGATGTTCTTCCGAGTAGATGGCCAGTTTTCCTGTCACTGTTTCTTAAGAAGACTGTCCTTTCCTCTTCACTCGTTCCTGGTTTGATTTTCATGAACTGACCACATACATGTGGGTTCATTCCTGGGCTCTCTATTCTTTCCTGGAGTCCATGTGTCTGTGTTCCTGCCAGTTCCTCACTGTGGTGGTTACTACAGGTCCGTGATGTAGTTTGAAGTTGGAGAGGAAGATGCCTCCAGCTGTGTTCTTCTTTCTCAGAGTCTTCTTGGCCATTTAAGGTCCTGTTCAATATTAGCAGCCTAATATTAGGAATATTTCTATTTCTGTGAAAAAGGCCATTGAATATTATTTTGTGATTGCAGTCAGTGTATTTGTTGATGGCTTTGGTTGGAATGGACATTTTAATTCCTCATTGTTCCAGTGTGTGAGCGTGGAATAGTTTTCTGTTTATTTGTGTTTTCTTTGGTTTCTTTATCAGTGCTTTCTAGTTTTTTGACTTCTGGTCTTTTATGTCCTTGATTAAGTTTGTTGCTAGATGTTTTATTCTTTTTGATGCAATTATAAGTGGGACTTTCTTAATTTTTGTTTCTGATTGTTATTAGTGTATAGAAACGCAAGTGATTTTTGTATATTTATTGGGATTGTAAGTTGTAGTATTTTATATGATTGGAAATTGATTGGAAATTGCTCAACTTTACTGAATGTAGTCTAACAACTTTTTGTGAAGTTGAAAGGTTGTTGTTGAATCACGGTGAAGACACCAGGATTCTTGGCCCTCGGAGGAGAAGAATTCAATCTGGGGCCAGAGATTAGGCTTGATCGCTCAGAGCTTTTGTGTAATAAAGTTTTATTGAAGTATAAAGGAGATAGAGAAAGCTTCTGACATAGGCATCAGAAGGGGGCAGAAAGGGTACCCCCTTGCTAGTGTTAGCAATGAAGTTACATACTCTCCAATGAATCCAAAGAATGTCAGGAGGTTGTAAAGACCTCACCAGACCTACTCCCATAATTTACATTTTAAGATAACAGAATTAGCCAGAAGGTTTAATTCAGAGACTGTCCTCAGGCAGGATACATTATTGTTATATAATCCTAAGAAATATATAGAAGAAAAAAAAAATGTTTGTCCTTTCTTCCTCCTTGAGAATTCCAGACCCCTCTCTCCTTGGGGACCCCTAGACTTATCAACCTGCCTAAGAAATGACTCTCTCAAAGTTATGGGGAAATTTTTATTTGTAAAATCTGTTTCTCCTGCAATAGGTCATCCAGAGGACCCAAGGCATGGTGGTTACTAATAGACTTCCCACAGTACTTCTTCATTCCATGTGGACTCCTTCGAGGGCAGTGAGCATCACAGCATCCCTTGAACTTCGTCTGGGTAAGTCTTGACCTCTATAGGAAAGTTTCATGCCTGTCTAATCTGATTTTCTTTTATGGTATTGACTTGTTTGTTTTGAAACATAATTTACTTTCCAGGAATTTAAAATGTACAGAAAACTCCTAGCAATGGGGAAAGGGCTCGCATTTGCCACATCATCTAAAATACTCTATATATTTTATCCAAAATGGGTGCGTTCTCCTGAAAAAAACCTGCACATAATCTCCAAAATCAGGAAATCATATGGTTTCTACAGTATAATGTAATCCACAGCCCCACCTCCCTTTCAGCAATTGTTCAATTGTATGAATATATCTTTTCTTCTCATCCTTTTTTTTTTTTTTTGGAACACATGTATACCTGTGGCAGATTCATGTTGATATATGGCAAAACCAATACAATATTGTAAAGTTAAAAAATTAAATAATTTTTTTTAAAGAGTGTTACTGAGATTTTCAGTGATTTGCACAAACTTGATGGATTTAAAGCAGACATGGTGAATATGGGATTGGCGTGACCTTTTCTATATGGATATTTTTCACTAAAGATGGTTTTAATGTTTTTTCATGATACTCGGGGTTCCATGCGAATCGGTGCAGGGGCATCAGGCCTTATCTCAAGTGGATGGGGAAATCGGTGCCTTTGGGGTTGTGGTACGACCCACGAGGGTTTCTGTTGAGTTTCAATGTGAGACCGGCCTCCTCTTGAGGAGCAACGGGAACGTCGGGATTCCTTTCCAGACAAAGCAGGGGAATCGACCTTCATCTCGAGATGAGGAGGGGCAAAGGGGCTCAGATTGAGGTGTGCCGGGAAACTCGGTGTTCCTCTCGAGTGGGGACGGGTATGTCGGGGAACTTCCAGAGTTTCATAAAGGGTGTGAAGTACCGTTTCGAGTTTCAAGAGGGAACGTGGGATTTCTCTCGAGACGCTGCAGTGGGAAAGGGCCTCATCTTGCGTTGAGGGGAGAATCCCGTGGTTTTCCTTGAGGCTTGGCAGGAAGTTTGGAGTTCCTCTTGAGTTGCAACGTGGACCTCAGGGTCCTGCTCTTATTGCCTCAGGGAAGTCAAGTATCATTTCGAGTTGTGACGGGCACTTCGGGATTCCTCGCAAGTCACTTCAGGGGAAATAGGCCTCATCTAGACTTGTGTCCAGAAACTCCACATTCCTCTCCAGTGGCGACAGGGATCTCGGGGTTGCGTTCAAGGTTCACCTGGGGAGTCAGGCCTCGTCTTGAGTTGAAGCAAAGAACTCTGCTCTCCTCTGGAGTTGCGACGGGTATCTCCTGGAGCCCTTTGAGTGGCCTAAAGGGAGTCAAGCCTCCTATGGAGTTTTGAGAGGGAACTCGGGGTTGCTCTCTAGGCTCTGCAGGAAAAGAAGGGCCTCATCTCACGATGACGGTGACGGGGGAATGCCGTGGTTTTCTCGAGTTGTGGCAGGAAGTTTGGCGTTTCTCTCGAGTTACGACGGGGAACTCAGGGAGCCTCTCGTGTTGTCCCAGGGAAGTCCAGTCAGCATTCGAGTTGCGAGGGGGAGCGTGGGATTGCTCTTGAGTCACGGCAGGGGAATCGGGCCTCAATTTGCGTTGAAGGGGGAGTCTGGAGGTCTTTCTCGAGTTGTGGCAGGAAACTTTGGGTTCCCTCGAGTTGCGATGGTGACCTCAGGGAGCTTCTCATGGTGCCTATGGGAAGTCAGGAATCTTTTCGAGTTGTGAGGGGCCTCTCAGGATTCCTCTAAGGTCAGTGTAATGTAAGAGGGCCTCATCTCCAGTTGAGGCGGGAACCTCAGGGTTCCTCTCCTGTTCTGATGTGGATCTCGGGGTGTATCTGCAGTTTCAAACAGGGAGTCAGGTCTCGATTTGTGTTGAGGCATGGAACTCTGCTTTCCTCTCAAGCTGTAAAAGAGGTTTCAGGCCTCCAGTCGAGTTGAATTGGGGACATGGGGCTTTTCTCGAATTTGCAACCGGGGTATCAGTCCTCCCTTCGTGTTGTGAGTTGATTCTTGGGATTCCATTCGAATCAGTGCAAGGGAATCAGGCCTTATCTCGAGTGGATGGGGAAATCTGTGTCTTTTGAATTGTGGCAAGACCCCCGGGTTCCTCTCCAGTTTCAATTTGAGACCGGCCTCCTCTTGAGGGGCGACGGGGACCCCGGCATTCCTTTCCAGACGAAGCAGGGGAATCGACACTCATCTCGAGTTGAGGAGGGGAAAACGGGGCTCTTCTTGAGTTGTGGCGGGAAACTCAGCATTCCTCTTGAGTGGGGACGGGTATCTCGGGAAGCTTCTGGGGTTTCATAAAGGGTGTCAAGTTCCCTTTCGAGATCCAAGAGGGAACGTGGAATTTCTTGGGAAACGCTGCAGCGTAAACGGACCTCATCTCGTGTGGAGGGGAGAATTTCATGGTTTTTGTGGAGTTGTGGCAGGAAGCTTAGGGTTCCTTTCGAGTTGTGTGGGGACCTGGGGGACCCGCTTGTGTTTCCTCAGGAAGTCAGATCTGCTTTTGAGTTATGAGGGGAACCTCAGGATTCTTCTCATGTCACTGCAGGGATGAGTAGGGCCTCATCTCGAGTTGAGGCAGGAACCTCAGAGTTCCTCTCCATTTCTGACATCAATCTCGGGGTTTCTGTGGAGTTTGAACAGGGGAGTTAGGCCTCGTCTTGTGTTGAGGCATGGAACTCGGCTTGCCTCTCGAGTTGTGAATGGTGTGTCAGGCCTCTTGTCAAGTTGGATTTGGAAACTGCGGCTTTTTCTGGAGGATGCACCTGGGGTGTCAGTGCCCCTTTGTGTTGTGACTTGATTCTTGGGGTTCCATTCAAATCGGTGCAGGGGCATCAGGCCTTATCTCGAGTGGATGGGGAAATCAGTGTCTTTGGGATTGTGACACGACCCACGAAGGTTCCTGTCAAGTTTCAATGTGAGACTGGCCATCTCTTGAGGTGCGACAGGAACGTCAGGATTCCTTTCCAGTCAAAACAGGGGAATCGACCCTCATCTCGAGATGAGGAGGGGCAAAGGGGCTCAGATTGAGGTGTGCCAGGAAACTCGGTGTTCCTCTCGAGTGAGGACGGGTATGTCGGGGAACTTCTGGAGTTTCATAAAGGGTGTCGAGTACCATTTCGAGTTTCAGGAGGGAACGTGGGATTTCTCTCAAGACGCTGCAGTGGGAAAGGGCCTCATCTTGCGTTGAGGGGAGAATCCCGTGGTTTTCCTCGAGGCTTGGCAAGAATTTGGGGGCTCCTCTCTAGTTGCGATGTGGACCTCACGGACCCTCTCGTGTTGCCTCAGGAAAGTCAAGTCTCCGTTCGAGTTGCGAGCGGCCTCTCGGGATTCCTCTCCAGTCAGTGCAGGGGCATAGGGCCTCATCTTGAGTTGAGGCCGGAACCTCAGGGTTCCTCTCCAGTTCTAACATGGATCTCGGGCTTCCTTTGGAGTTTCAACAGGGGAGTCAGGCCTCGTCTCGTATCGAGACATGGAAGTCCGCTTCCCTCTCGAGGTGTAAAAGGGGTGTCAGTCTTCCTTTCGAGTGGACATAGGGGTCTGGGGCTTTTTCTCAGGGTGCCACGGGGCTGTCACACTTCCCTTCGTGTTTTGAGTCAATTCTCAGGGTTCCAGTCAAGTCCGTGCAAGGGAATCAGGCTTATCTGGAGTGGATGGGGAAATCAGGGTCTTTTCGAATTGAGGCACAACTCCCTGGGATGTGCTCGAGTTTCAAGGTGAGACCGGCCTCCTCTTGAGGGGCGACGGCAACGTCCGGATTCCTTTCCCAACGAAGCAGGGGAATCGACCCTCATCTCGAGTTGAGGAGGGGGAAAACGGGGCTCTTCTTGAGTTGTGGCGTGAAACTCGGTGTTCCTCTCAAGTGGGGACGGGTATTTCGGGGACCTTCCTGAGTTGCATCAAGGGTGTCAAGTACCCTTTCGTGTTTCAAGAGGGAATGTGGGATTTCTCTGGAGACACTGCTCTGGAAAGGGGCCTCATCTCACGTTGAGGGGAGAATCTCGTGTTTTTTCTCGAGTTGTGGCGGGAAGCTTGGGGTTCCTCTCGAGTTGCCACGGGGACCTCAGGGACCAACTCGTGTTGCCTCAGAGTGGTAAGGTCTCTTTTCGAGTTGTGAGGGACACGTCGGGATTCCTCTTGAGTCGCTGCCGGTGAATAGGGCTGTGTCTAGAGTTCAGTCGGGAAACTCAGTGTTCCTCTCCGGCGGCGACAGGGATCTCGGGCTTCATATCAAGGTTCAACTAGGGAGTCAGGCCTCGTCTGGTGTTGAGGCATGGAACTCTGCATTCCTCTCGAGTTTTCAAAGGGGTATCAGGCCTCTGGTGGAGTTCAGGCGGGGAATTTGGGCTTTTTCAAGAGGATAGGCTTGGGCGACAGGCCTCCCATCCTGTTGTGAGGGGATACTCACTGTTCCATTGCAGCCGGTGCAGGGGAATCAGGACTTATCTGGCGTCCTCTTTCCTTGCAGCAGGATCCACGGGGTTCCACTTGAGATTCAGTTGGTGACACAGGCCTCCTCTTGTGGTGCGAGGGGAAGTTGGGATTCTTCTTGAGCTGAAGAAGGGAATGGGCCCTCATGTCCACATGAGGTGGGACACACAGGGCTCTTTTCGAGTAGTGGCAGGAAACTCGGCTTTCACCTCGAGTTGTGACGGGGATCTCTGGGCCCCCTTGAGTTGCATGAAGGGAATCAAACCTCCTGTCGAGTTTTGAGAGGGAACTTGGGATTGCTCTCGAGGTACTGCAGGAGAAAAGGGCCTCATCTCGCGTTGACGGGGGAATCTCTTGGTTTGTCTCGAGTTGCGGCGGGAGGCTTGGGATTCCTCTCCAAGTACCACGAGGAACTCAGGGAGCCTCTTGTGTTGCCTCAGGGAAGTTAAATCTCCATTCGAGTTGCGAGGGCGAGTGCGGGAGTGCTCTGGAGTCACGGCAGGGGAATCAGGCCTCAATTCGCATTGAAGGGGGCATCTCAAGGTGTTTCTTGAGTTGCGGCAGGAAGTGTGGGTTCCCTTGAGTTACCATGGGGACCTGAGGGAGTCTCTCATGTTGTTTCTGGGAAGTCAAGAATCCTTTCGAGTTGTGGGGGGCCTCTCGGGATTCCTCTCGAGTTGGTGCAGGCGACTAGGGCCTCATCTTGACTTGAGGCAGGAAACTCAGGGTTCCTCCATAAGGATGGTGTCATCTGCATATCTGAGGTTACTGATATTTTTCCCAGCAATCTTGATTCCAGCTTGTGCTTCATCCAGCCTGGCATTTCACATGATGTACTCTACATCTAAGTTAAATAAGCAGGGTGACAATATTCAGCTTTGACATACTACTTTCCCAATTTGAAACCAGTCTGTTGTTCCATGTCCAGTTCTAACTGTTGATTCTTGAACTGCATACAGATTTCTCAGGAGGCAGTAAGGTAGTCTGCTATTCCATTTCTTTAAGAATTTTCTACAGTTTGTTGTGATCTACACAGTCAAAGGCTTTGGAGTAGTCAATAAAGCAGAAGTAGATGTTTTTCTAGAAGTTTCTTCCTGGTTAGGAAATAGCTAGGTGTAGCTACAGTAGAATCAATCAATTTCATAGAGAGATATTTTAACAGTTGTTCATATCTTGTGTTTTACACCAATGATTAGGGTGATGTTTTCATTGTTTTCATCACTAGGTTGAACTTCTCAACTTTAACTGAAACATTTACATTATCCTCTAAAATTTTAGGGCAATTAAAAAAAGTTATGAAACATTTTATGTTACTGATTTTTTTTTTTTTTTTTTTTTTTGTAAACTGGAGGAATGCTAGACAGAAAGTTACTTAGTGATAATATGAATTTTAGTTTGGTAAGAGATGATAGTTGGAATTGAGGCCGAGACGTTTGCAAACTAATTTTTTCTTTGTTATTCGATATAACTTGCAAAATGCCAGAGTAACAATTTTTAATATAGCAATTTGTCTCCTTTTAAAATGTGTATTCTTAAAGAGGATGATGGAGATAAGTAGAAAATAGTTTAATGTAGTGACTTATTTTTCTCCAGCTGATCT
The DNA here is from genome assembly GCF_032452875.1 of Bos javanicus. Taxonomy (NCBI): domain Eukaryota; kingdom Metazoa; phylum Chordata; class Mammalia; order Artiodactyla; family Bovidae; genus Bos; species Bos javanicus. Next base: position 908,138 of record NC_083868.1, read on the forward strand.
GTTAATAAACCCAAGAGCCCAGTAACTGTTTTGTCCAAAATGGTCTAATGGCCCTTGCTAAAACTTTTCCTACTGTGATTCTGTGGGATTCTGCAGGGCATTCTCATTCTGGGGCCATTCACCCTCCCTGTCGTAAGCAGGCAAGTGAGAATGTCAGTAACACTGAAAACCATGCATAGACCCTACGTTTTTTGAAAAATACATATTAATTGCAAATACTGATAATATGATTATTAATGGTGATAAAGTATTTCCAGTGCACTTGACTGTGATCTGTGTGTAGTGACTTTACAGCTAAAATTACTGTTTGTAGCATGTGGTCCCTTTCAGCTTTGTTTTAAAGTAAAACAACTCACTGATTATTTTTCTTTCTGAAGAAGAAAGACTTGTGGTTCTATCTTAGAAAATTGACAACTTGGTTTTCCTTTGACTTTTCTTTGGCCTTTTGGCTCTTCTTTACACTGGTTATTAATCCCCATGTGTGCATGCTAAGTCATTTCAGTCGTGTCTTACTCTTTGTGAGCTTATGGACTATATCCCGCAGTCTCCTTGTCCAAGGGATTCTCCAGGCAAGAATACTGGAGTGGGTTTCCATTGCCATCTTCCCAACCCAAGGATTAAACTGGGGTCCCTTTGTCTACTGCATTGGCAGGCAGATTCTTTACCCCTAGTACCACCTGGAAAGCCCCACTAATCCACATGGCAGGCCAATTCAGATTCGTGGTGCTGCCTTTTCTGCCTTTCTCAGGGACTGCACTTCTGTTTTTCCACAATCCATTTTGTGAAACTGGTTTTCTCCACCTTCATCTACTGGTGAAGAAACTGACCTTCCTCTACATGAATCTAGGTGCAGAGGCTGCAGTGAGGCCTCAGGGGTTGTGGGTTCTTGGGGATCTTCAGTTCCTACAGTGTCTTTGTGTTTCCTTCACAAAGAAGCCTGAGGTGCTGAGGCTGACCATCTGAAGTCCATAGAGTGAAATCTCCTAGAAGGACAGGCTGGAAAGGAAATTCGAGACTAATGTGCTTGCTCCAGAAGTTTGTAGCAGAAACGTTAATAAGAAGAGATCCTTTCCAGTTATCTTTTCTCCTTATCTTCTCTCTCTCCATTTCCCTTTACTTATTTGATGCAACCCACCCCGACCACGGTGGTTTTTCTGGAGCCTCCTGGCATTTTATTCATATCTCTATCATGTGAATTACTTAGGTTTAGATCTGATCTGTATCTACTATCTGTCTTCTTTGTAGACTCCTAACATTTCAAGACCTTTGGATACAGTATATACTTAAATATTGAGTGAATAAATGAAGATCTTTTGCTGAAAATATATAAATATTAATAAAATATCTACTTAGCACATGAATGCAAGTATTATATTTGATGGAATTCTGTGTGTGCTGAAAGAGCCTGAGGACCATTTTAAGGGCTCATCACCAAGCTCCAAATGTTATTTGATAGATTTATGCAGAGAGACTTAATTTTAGTTTTGAATTCGTGGAGAACAGGGTCAAGGTGTGAGAGTGACTTGATCATTCTTGGTGCATCTTTGGAAAATCAAGGCCATTATCTTCCTTTTTTGTAAAAAAAAATTTTTAAGTATATATGTTTATTTGGCTGTTCCTGGTCTTAGTTGCAGCACATAGGATCTTCATTGCTACATGTGTGATTTTTAGTTCCTCAACCAGGGATCAAACCTGGGCCCCCTGCAGTGGGAACATGGAGTCTTAACCACTGGACTGCGGAAAGTCCCTTTTTTTCTTTGTTTGAATAAATGCTTTCTGAAATTTTTAATTTTATTTATTTATTTCTGGCTGGGCTGGGTCTTTGTTGCTATGTGCAGACTTTCTCTAGTTGTGGTGCTGCGGCTTCTCATTGCAGTGGCTTCTCTTGTTGAGCATGGGCTCTAGGCACTCCAGCTTCAGTCGTTGCAACTCGTGGACTTACTTGTCCCTTGGAATGTGGGATCTTTCTGAACCAGGGGTCAAACTCCTGTCCCCAGTATTAGCAAGTAGATTCTTAACCACTGAACCACCAGGGAAGTCCAAGTCCATTATCTTTCTTTAAAAATGTGAATGGTCAAGAGATTGAACAGATGACTGATTTTACAAAAGCAATTTAGGCACAGAAAATCCTGGAGGAAAATATAGAAGGATAGCTGGTAGAAACATGACAAACTTTTTGTATAGGAATCCTAAGACCTGTGTTTACTCGCTGGCTGAAAGAATGGTAATCCACCTTGATTCCAAAAAAATATATGAGCAGCTTATGAATATGTGAGGTATACAAAAAGATGAGAGAGGGAAATAGATCAAATTGAAAGGAATTGAGTATAACACTGAGGTGAACCAAAATGCTGAAATGAATTTCAGAAGGACTTGCAGTTTTTAAAGGTGGTTGACATTTATCCCTCAGGTTTAAGGTAGAAAGGGAAGTGGGAACACAGCTGGATCATGCCCCATGGCTGTGAGATGAAAAGAAATAGTCTCAGAAGGACAACTCTTCTGTCCTCTAGTATCCAAAAGAAGTGTTTCTATGGCTTCTAAATAAAATAGCTTCTGTGGGATGAAATATACTGTGAAGTACATTCTCAACTGATTTCCGGGTTTGTCCTGATGCTTGACTCCATGTTCACTTGAGGAAAAGCAGAGATTCTGTAAGGGGCCAGGGGGTGTTATCTCTCAACCTGCCACCTGACACAGGAATAAAATGCTCTCAAGCAGATCAACCATGTCTCCTGGAGATGATTTTCCATGTTCAGTTTTTGTTAAATCAGCCCATGTTCAGTTCAGTTCAGTTGCTCAGTTGTGTCCGACTCTTTGTGACCCCATGAACCACAGCACACCAAGCCTCCCTGTCCATCACCAACTCCTGGAGTCCACCCAAGCCCATGTCCATTGAGTTGCATATCCTATCTTTTTTCTTCCTGTCCTCTCTACAGATGTAAACCTCATCCAGGTGTGTTTTGTTTTGTAAGTCACTGGCTTATTTGTGATGACAAAGAGATCATTTTTGAAGCATATTTGGAATTGTGGAGCACCCAGAAATTTTTGTGAGGTTTTTTTTTTTTTTTTTAATGGAGCATTTAAATATTTGTCAAGAATGTTCTTTCTCCCACTCTACTTCAGACAATAATGTTTTTTTAAAACCAGTCTAGTTTCTTGGACTTCTAGTTGGATGGCTTCACCGACTTGAAGGACGTGAGTTTGAGTAAGTTCCAAGAGTTAGTGATGGACAGGGAAGTGATGGACAGAGTCAGACCTGACTGAGTTGCTGAACTGAACTAAACTGAGCTTCTTAACCCTTAGGAAGGGTGGGTGGAGGAGTTGGCAGTTTGAGATGTGCTCTTGAGAGCTCTCCCTGGGTCACTCTGAAAACACCTGTCCTGATGATGAAGAGGGACTGTCTGCGGATGCAGGGCTGACAGAAGGCAGTTCTGAGAAGCTCCCCAGTTTTGGAGGAGGGGTGGGAGGCCAGTGCCCTGGTAGTTTGCATGAGGGGTCCACACTCTGAGGACACTGGAACACGGTGGGTTTCTCCCCTACCTGCCCACTGGTTCCTGACTGGCCCAGTACTCAGAGGCCCTTCACTGGGCAGAGCCCAGCCTGTGTGTCCCTCGGTGGGCAGCCCTTTGTGAGTTTTCATGCTTCCCTTTACTCTTTTGCTTCCCCTTCCTTCTCTTTCCTTCTTATTTTTCTTGTTTCCCTTCTCCTCGATGTTTGTTTTTCTTTCTTCTCTTGATTATTCTCATTTTCCCCCTTACTTTGTAGCTATTCTGTACATTTCTTTCACCTTAAAATCTGGACCCTCTAGAACTCCTGTGCTCCAGCTTATGATCTTGAAGAGAATATTTTGATGTATAAATTTCTCCTAGGCATCATAACACACTGATTCAAGGAAGTAGTGAAAGAGGTGAGGGTGAGAGGATGAACTCAATTCAGATCAAAGTTTAGATGTAGGTGTTCAAAACAGTGGAATATATATATATATATATATATTTTTTAAACAGTGGAATATTGATAACACTCTCTAGTTCTTTGTTTTGGTGAGGTGGTGACATTCTTTTTACCATCAGAATCCAGATGTTTGCTTTTTGGAGCAGGTTGCATGACCTAGGACTATTAAAAAACAACAACAACAGCAACAACAAAAAACAGGAAACACTGTATGTGTCTCTAAGGGAAAGGCTATTTGTGACCCCCCTAGAGACCCTGTGGGCTCTGCCTGCATCGCCTGCATAGACAGAAAACAAAGAGAAAATGTCCTCGTTTTTACAAAGCCCCAGGGTCTTGTCTCAAGTCTGTTGTTTTGGAGGATTTGAAGATGATTCAAACCAGCAGAAAACAGAAGTGTTCTAGAGCCTGGATTTGCTTTAATATTAACTGTCCTCACTTTGATGTTAAAGATCTTTCTTCAAAAATGGCCAGCTCTTGTGTTGAGTTGAAAATAGAGATCTGTCAGTATAAGAGAAACATCTTTTGATTAACTTAGTGAAATATAGTATTTGGGAAAACACTTGTGTATTAAAGCTGTTTGTTAGTATTGTTGCCACAGTGATACCTGTTGGTGAGTGATTATGCCATGCTGTTCTCAGTGATTGTGTTCTGAAAGATGTACCCTGAACTTAGGTGCAGCCCTAGCAATGGCATGGTGACTTGTGCCCTGCTCAGCACCCACTCTCCTGGGGCTCCCGCTTTGTTTCCGTGGTTTCACCATTCTTTGTTCTCACCTTTCATCCCCTCACACAACACTCAACAAATATTTCACACATCTACTGTGTGTCAGGCACTGTTCTAGGTGCTGGGGAGTCAGTAAGGAAAAGAATCTACAAAGTATCTGACTTCATAGAGTTTGATTTAGTCAAGTAAGATAGAGAAATAAGTCGGCAAACAAGTGAATTCTATAGCATTTTGTTTGAGGATCGACTTTGTGGAGAGAGCAACAGGGAATGGGGTGCTCCATGGAGCAGGGAGAAGGAGGGTGTGTGTGTGTTCAGAGATCCTCACACACCCAGATCCCCTGGAGGGAGCAGGACTGTGTGCACAGGGCAGCAGGAAGGCTAGTGCGGCCAGACTGTGCTTAGCAGGTGGGGATGGCACAGAGGGTGGGGCGGCGGGAGAGGAGAAGCCCAAAGGAGGCTCGTGGGGCCCAGGTGGAGACCATGCTTTAATCCAGGTGAAATGAACTTTCAATGAAGGTTAACAATATGTTGTATGATTTAAACCATGAATGCCTTTTACTTTTTCCGTGCATTGTCACATATGTAAACTAAAATGCTGCTAAATTAGAAAAGTCTGAGGTATCCCCCAGAGTGACTGCTATGTGTTGTCAGGCATCTGGTCTGTGTGCCAGTCTGGGATGGGGAGAAGTGGGACAGTGGGGAGACAGACTCGTCTTTGTCTCCCTACCAGCTGTGTCTGGGCCTCAGTTCCTCACTGCGATGCAAGGATGGGTAGGAGAAGTCATTCTCCGACTCCAATCCACGATCACTGGTAGTTCCTGGAGGCTCTTTTATGTCTTTATTTTTGTAACCCCCATGTAAGCTTCACAGAAAGCATCCCCTAGCTTAAAAAACAGAAGGAAATGTAGCTTGGCTATCCCTTAGGTTTTCTTTTTATTATTATTATTTTTTTTACTTTATAATATTGTATTGGTTTTGCCATACATCAACATGCATCCGCCCCACGTGAAGAAGCTGCAGTCCCATAGATTCTGTCTCAGATGACAATCACTCAGTGCCTCTTAGCGAGGGCACATTATCTCTTGTTGAAAGTGCAAAGTCAACTGTCAAAAGTCAGATACGGTGCCCAGGACCCCGTCCTTCCAGGCTAGGGAGTTGGCTTCCATCGTGTACAGACTTAAGAGAATAATATGTACAGTGACTATCTTAGTAGATACTTCCTGACATAAAATAGAAACCAGCTATTGAGATAAGTAATCATGACTGATGTGTAAAGAAGGGCAAAGTGCTAATCTAATTTTAAAAATACCTAATGACATGAGCGTGTCATTTTGTGTTTTACATGTACTGAAAAGGGATCATGTCCTCATAGCATGTAAGTATAGCTGGAAAATAGCCTGGGTGTGTGGGTGCTTATTGTGGTTGCAGGTATATTGTAGTTAGTCTCATTTTCTGGGCAAAGAAATGGGAACATCAGGGGCAGGTAGGTTTTGCAGCGCTAACCGCAGCTGGAGCCCTGGGGCGAAAGGAGAGGGGAGGCAAAAAGACGACAGCACCTGGTATTCCCAAGTGGTCTCACATCCAGTACTAACCAGGCCTGACCCTGCTTAGCTTCCGAGATCAGATGAGATCAGGCCTATTCAGGCTTGTAGACAGAGGCGGCTGCTGCCAGGCACCCTGAAAGCCCTGCGCTGCGTCTCAATTTCGCTCTGACCTGCCTGCTGGTTGGGAGAGCCAGGCGCACTTCTCCCCTGACATGCGCTGTATATGCGCCGCAGGACCGGCCACCAGACTCCGGGCAGCCAGGGCGGGCAGCCGGGCGGCTGGCCAAAGCCTCCCAGCCCCCACACACTGCCACCCTTGGCCAGCACCCGCGTCCGGAAGGCTTCTGGGACCCAGAGCAGGCGGCTGGGAATGTGTGTGGAAGCTTGAAGATTGGGTGAGGGTCGAGGAGGTCTCAGCGCTCTCCCACCCTGGGCCTCTCCAGGCCCACCCCATCCCATTCACTGCATAGGGCCACGTGGCCCCGGAGGCGTGCGGTCCTCTGAGCTTCCTTTGGGCCTAGGTGCAGTCCAGCTGGGGCCGGAGAGCCCCTCATGCTCTGCACCTGCCTGGTGCCCAAACGCACGGGGAGCCACCAGCATGATCGACTGGAGAGCGTCAGCCCCGCCCCTTTGCCCTACCGAGACTCCCCCTTGCTCCACGCCACCCCCCAAGCGCAGGGCCTTCCTGAGAGAGCAGATGAGCGACAGGCAAGCACACGGACAGACACACAGACACTCACACGCAGCCAGGCCAAGTGAGACAGACGACAGACACAAGTTCGCCAGCAAGAGCCAGAGTCATAGCACCTAGGAGAGGCCGGGGGCAGAGGAAGGGATGGGAGGCCCGGTATCAGGAAACACAGAGCCAGAAAGAGACGAAGGTTCAGAGACAGACTCAAAGATGGCGAGGGGGAGACAGACACGTGTGCGAGCACACACAACTGCACACAGACACACACACACGGAGGCACAGACAGAGAGAGGGAGACACAGAGCCACTAACAGATGGAAAACGCGAGACAGACACGGGAGAGAGAATGGCATCCGACCCGAGACAGACACACTGGCACCCACCATGACATACCTCAGAGAAAGGCTGTGAGGAATTAGCAGCTTCCCCAAGGGAGGGGCGTCAGCCTTGGGCTGAGCCCAGGATGGACACGGTGCCCTGGGGCTGGCAGTCACCAGTAGGGTCTCCAAGACTTCTTGTTCGCAGCTGAGATCTCAAAGGTCCCCTTCGGCTTGGCTACCTTAGGCAAGACCCAGACCCAGTCCCCAGGCCAGAGGGTGAGTGAGTGAGAGTGTGTGTGTGAGTGTGTCGGTGGGCGAGGGTGTGGTCGGGTCGACGGGGGGGCCGGGTGGATACTCAGAATGGAGGGTGGAGTGTGTGGAGGTCAAGGGATGGGAAGCCTGTGTGGTCCTCTTGATGCCTCTCTCTCTCTCTCTTTCTCTGTCTCTGATACCTGGGGTTTCTGGCTCTTGACCCATCTCAGAGTCTGGGTTTGTGTTTGTGTATTTGTGTCTATGTGTCTCTGTGGGTGTGTGCTTGTGTGCGCGCAGCACGTGCGGTTGCCTGTGAGGATGGGGCTGGGTTGATGGTGGGGCCGGTGGTGGGGCAGCCTCCGGGATTGCCTGAGGCTTGCCCAGTTCAGTTCAGTTCAGTTTGCGACCCCATGAATCGCAGCACGCCAGGCCTCCCTGTCCATCACCAACTCCTGGAGGTCACCCAGACTCACATCCATCATCCATCGAGTCAGTGATGCCATCCATCCATTCATTAACTCCACCATAGTTTGGTCCCAGGTAAATCGTAGGGAGGGAACACAGCTCCACCCATCAACAGAAAATTGGATTAAAGATTTACTGAACATGGCCCCGCCCATCAGAAAAAGACTCATTATCCCCCACAGTCAGTCTATCCCATCAGGAAGCTTTCATAAGCCTCTTATCCTTCTCCATTAGAGGGCAAACAGACTGAAAACCACAGAATGGCTGTACCATTTTAATATTCTCAGAGGCAATATGTGAGAGATCTAATTTTGCTACATCGTTGCTACTGTCACCATTTAAAAAAAATTCAGTTCAGTTCAGTCGCTCAGTCGTGTCCAACTCTTTGCGATCCCATGAATTGCAGCACGCCAGGCCTCCCTGTCCACCACCAACTCCCGGAGTTCACTCAGACTCACGTCCATCGAGTCAGTGATGCCATCCAGCCATCTCATCCTCTGTCGTCCCCTTCTCCTCCTGCCCCCAATCCCTCCCAGCATCAGAGTCTTGGAAGCTCCATCCACAACCTAAATCTCCATTCTCAAAATGCCTAGAAGGTGATGTGAAGGTGAGTAGTACATGAATGACTCTTGATCCATTGTAAAAATGTAGGGTCAGTTTTATAAGTAAGTTTCACTATCTTTATCCTGACCAAAAAGCATAGGTTTTTATTAGACTCGTAACAACACAATTTTGCAGTTTACAGATTTGCATTCTGGAAGCAAACTTTTGTAATACCATGAGAATTTTATTATGCATGGAGGCAACTCTCCTCCATGTCTAGTAGGAAGAGATGATGGTCCTCAACAGGACTAGTCAAGGTGCTGGGGAGTGTATTCCAACAGGTAAGAGTCTTCGAGGTCCAGGGCCTGACTCATGCACACAGTAGACTGTGAACTGGTGACTGACTCTCACCTAGGCAATGTAGAGGGTTTGAGAAGGGCCCTTTAACTCACTGGGTGGCAGAGTGCTGGAAGTGGACTATCTCCCTGAGTTCATCAGACCAGGAGAAATGAGCTTTGTCTCAGAATCAGATGTGGGCCATGTGGGAGAAAAGTCTGGCATATGTTCAATTACCTTCAGTCTTTATTTTTTTTTAATTTATTTATTTTCAATTGAAGGATAATTGCCTTAAGGTATTGTGTTGGTTTTCACCAAACATCAGCGTGAATCAGCCATCGGTTTACCCATGTCCCCTCCCACTTGAATAGTGCTCCCTGAGGATCCATGGAGACTACAGCTGAAAGGTGCAGCAAGAGCAAAAGTCAGAGATCAGGTGAGCTAAAACTGAATCATTAGGCACCACAGGAGTGAGATGCACCCTCCAGATGACTGCAGGAGAGGACACAGCAGTCAGCCTCTTAGCTGAGTACCCACTAAACACACCACAGGAAAATAAAGACAACATGGACAACCTGCCACGGCCAACGACCTAAGTCCCTAAACCAAGCAAAGCTGTCCTATCCTCTGAATCTCTTCCCCACTTAACTGAAGACACTGAAATCGCAGCAAGTGGGCTCAGACGGAGGATCACCTTCCTGTTACAGGCCTCTAGCCCTAAGCAGGACTAAGCCAAGGGAAAACCAAGCTACGAAAGTGAGGAATTCCGATTATTGTCCAGGACTACCCACTTCAAGTACTTAAATGAGACAATATTTGTAACCTAAAATCTCTGCAGTTGTGCATTATCCAAGACTCTGACTATTATCATGGGCCTGCAGGAGTCTTCTTCCAGGGAAGGAGAAGATAACTGTGGCTGAGTGGGCAAGACAGGAAAATAAAATTGCATCTTAATGCAGTTCAATACAGTGGCCACACAAACATGATTTCATTTACTCCTCACAGCCTCTGCAAAAGTTAAGCATGTGAACTTGTACAGCTGGGCAGGGCTGCATGCTCAGAAGGGCTCTGCACTTGGTTTAATGCTCTGTTGTTGTTGTCTTGAAATTTTTACTAATTTTGAAACAAGGAGCACCACATTTTGACTTTTCACTGAACCCTACAAATTATGTAGTTTGTTCTGCAAAGAGCTTTTGGGAGTCTGACCATATTGAATTTTTTGACCTAGATTCGAATTATATGGTGTTAACTTCTTACAACTTTTTATCCTGTGCATATTTATGCAATTTTCTCTGTTTTATATTAAAATAAAATTTTAAAAATAAATCCTTCCCCAGGAATAGATTTACTCCAGGAAATAAGAAAAAAAAATTAACTTCTGGCTTATGTTCTCAATGAAATATAAGGGCATGATTCTATCAAATGGACTTCCCTGGTGGCTCAGACAGTAAAGCGTCTGCCTACAATGTGGGAGACCTGGATTCAATCCCTGTGTTGGGAAGATCCGCTGGAGAAGGAAATGGCAACCCACTCCAGTATTCTTGCCTGGAAAATCTCATGGACGGAGGAGCCTGGTAGGCTATGGTCCACGGGGTCGCAAACAGTGGGATACGATTGACCGACTTCACTTTCACTTTTTTCTATCAAATAGACAAAAATAAGAGAGTTAATCTAAATTGAAGAACTGAAATAAAATCTCTACTGGAAGTACTAAATAGCAGATTTGACTTAGCAGAAAAATAAATTTTGAAGAAGACAAGATAAACTTGAGATGGAATCATAAAATTCAGAATAAAGACCTAGGAAAGTAAAAGAAGACAACAGAAATGGAAGTAAGGTGACAGAGACTCAAATTACAAACTATGATCATCTTTAAAGGAAAAAAGTGGATCAAAATCAACTGTAATAAAAAAATAATAATAATAATCTCTCCGTAGTATAAAAGGACCTGACACCAATAGAAATAAAGAAGTGTCACTGTGTTCATGGCAGATTTAATAGGCAATGTGTTTCCTATCAGCTTTGTTCTTTGAATTCCAAGAAAATAAAAGTCATCTTGAAATCTTCTAAACTTAAAAAAGGTAATTTCCAAGAATTAGTGTATAATCAATAAAGTTTCTGTTTTTGTTTCTCTGCAGAAAACAGTAGAGAAATGCCTTTGGGTTTTAGTAGTAAAGTTATAGAGAGGTGATGGCACAAAAAATATGCTAACCAGTCAATTTGCTAGTCATGGTTGAGAGCAAAATGACAATCTCAGATATGTCTATGAAAAAGATTGCTTAAGATGTTAATTCATCCACTGGAAAATGAAAATGAATCAAATTTAAAACTCTATCATTGGGAAGTCATAGTATAATGGTAAAGAACTAGCAATAAGCCCTGAAAATTGCAAGAGAAAAAACTTTAGAAATCACTAAAAACTAAAGGAGAAAGATTGATGTCTAAAATAATTTGCGTAACTATGGTAACTAACATAGGACACAAATGACAAAATATACTTTAATAAAAGCATTTATTTACCTTAAACAACAGGGCCTACAACCCCAGATTAAACTAACAAAAAGTATATAAAGAGGGAAAAGAGCAAAAGAGCATATATTCTTCTTACTTTTCCATAAAATGGAGTTAATTGTAATATTTCGTTTTCATAATAACATCACAAACAGAAATTCAATAAATCTATAAAAATTGCTAACCTTACCACTAATAAAATTAAAATCAAGTTCTCCATTTTCCAAATTATTATAAATATAAGAGCATACAGAATATCTTCCATTCCACCAGGGAAGCCCTATCCAATAGAACACACACAAAGGAAGAAACAACTTGGCTAAAAGAGGCATAAAATTAACAAAAGTCAAAACCATAAAAACAATTAGAATCAATTACAATAAAGGTAAATTCAGATGAATCATGTGGTTCAAACAAGATTATGCCCCTGGTCTTGGAATAGCTCTAAGTGGCTATAACTTCACAGGAAACACAGTATAAAATACATTGTTATATACAAAAAAAATTTAAAAATCAAAAGACTAATACTACGGCCCAGTCTTCTTGATGAACACAGATACTAAAATTGTAAATGAAGTAACAGGGAACAGGAAACACTCCATGGTCCTAGCTTGTTTCCTCTCCATTTTGGTAGTTCAGCAGAGAGCTGGCACAGGAGACCTGAATCCCCTCAAAGAAAGGAAAGGCAGCCTCAACTTTCCAGGGGTCCTCTTTTCTAGAAAGACCCCTTCTAGGCCTGGGAGCATCCATTCTTGCATACTCACATAGATGATCCCTGGCCGTCTTCATGAATACATAGGGCAAGACTAAGGCTCCCTCTACAGACAGAGGAGCCTCCATATACCAAGAGCCTGATGTGTGTGTGTGTGTGTGTGTGTGTGTGTGTGTGTGTGCGCGCGCGCATGCTCAGTCATGTTCAACTCTTTGTGACCCCATGAACTAGTCCACCAGGTTCCTCTCTCTGCCCAGGGAATTTTCCAAGCAAGAAAACTGGAGCAGGTGGCCTTTTCCTTTCGCAGGGGATCTTCCCAGCTCAGTGATCAAACCCACATCGCTTGCATCTCCTGCATTGGCAGGTAGACTCTTTACTACTGTGCCACCTGGGAAGCACATTTTTGTTCAATTGCTCAGTCGTGTCTGACTCTGCTACCCCATGAACTCCAGCACACCAGGCCTCCCTGTCCTTCACTACCTCCGTTCCCTAAACTGTGGGACAGTGAGATTCTAGGTGATCTGTCTGTGTGACACTGTTCTCTGCTAGGCAGTTTCCTCCATATTAAATCTACTCTACATTGTTAATGATGTTGTCCAGGTGTTTTTGTACAACAGGAATAGAAGTCAACAATTTATTATGCCAAAGGACATTCACTTGACTAATGAAAAGCAGATTGTTTATAAAATTGATTAACATCCTGTGCTGTGCTTAGTTGCTCAGTCGTGTCTTACTCTTTGCGACCCCATGGACTGCAGCCTGCCAGGCTCCTCTGTCCATTGGGATTCTCCAGGCAAGAATACTGGAGTGGGTTGCTATGCTCTCCTCCAGGGGATCTTCCCAACCCAGAGATCAAACCCAGGTCTCCCACATTGCAGGCGGATTCTTTACCATCTGAGCCATCCTCACTTCAATTCAGTTCAGTTCAGTCGCTCAGTCCTGTCCAACTCTTTGCGACCCCATGAATCGCAGCATGCCAGGCCTCCCTGTCCATCACCAACTCCCGGAGTTCACCCAGACTCATGTCCATCGAGTCAGTGATGCCATCCAGCCATCTCATCCTCTGTCGTCCCCTTTTCCTCCAGCCCCCGATCCCTCCCAGCATCAGAGTCTTTTCCAATGAGTCAACTCTTGGCACGAGGTGGCCAAAGTACTGGAGTTTCAGCTTTAGCATCAGTCCTTCCAAAGAAATCCCAGGGCTGATCTCCTTCAGAATGGACTGGTTGGATCTCCTTGCAGTCCAAGAGACTCTGAGCCATCCTATGTAACATAAAAAAGATAAATAACAAAAACTTGTATTACCTCCTTAATGGGATGGCAACAAAGCAAATGGTAAAACATGCTCATTTCTAATTATACCCCTTTAAAAAAGACAAAAAGGTTGGATTTAGAGAGTTTATTTCAAAACAACGCAGCATCATGCTCAATGAGGAAAGAACTAACGTCTTTTCCTTTCAAATCACCAGCAAAGGAAATATTTCTATTAATTCAAAAATAGTGATACTTCAGAAATTCTTATCAATTTCACAATTTATAAACCAAAAAAACCCAAAATCATAATAAAAAAGCAGAAAAAAATTTATGATGATTTGTAGAAAGTAACATGCAGAAGCTCTAGAAAACTAACCAATTGAAAAACAGAATTCATAGATGAATTCAGCAAAGTGGAAGAGTAAGAATTAGATATGAAAAACATCAATTCCAATTCTATATACCAAATTCAAGAATTCCCATCAGAGATAGCAAAAATTAAGTAAGAATTATACAAATGAGAAAAATGAGTGGTCTAGAGACAAAACTTTTAAAAAAAGAAAACATATTTATATCTAAGACAAAAAACTATATCAATTTTTTATACTACTCAATAGTGTCAAGATTTTAAATATTCCAAAATTAACCTATAGGTTTAATGTGACTAGAGTAAAATCATAACAGGATCCATTTTCAATACTGAGGAAATAATTTAAACCCCATCTGCTAAAATATTTGGTAACATCTTTGAAATCTTTCCAAAAAGATAGTAAACCATAGATTTAAAACAAGTTGTACACTTATGGTAATTAAAACATTGGTTTACTTTTATATATTGATGAGCATACAGATTATTGCAACAGATAAGGTGACTGAAAAGAAATTATATTTGCATGTATGATAAAAGAAGCATCACAAGCCAAGGAATAATGAAAGGATCATTCAATAAATGGGCCTTGGGGGAGTAGGATTCATGAATTTCTTCAGTTTTTACCATGCAACATAATTCACTTCTGATGAATCAAAAAATTGACTTAGTAAAGAAGATCAGAGAAAACTGATATGAGTACTTATCCATTTTTGAAGAGAGACTGATTTTCTAGTTAAACAAGCATAAAAAGAGGAAATAATCCTATATTTAACTCAATAAAATTAAAACTCTTTCATGTGAAAAAGTTAATAAGATCTAGAAGGTAAATAAAAGATTGGGCTCAAATTTACAAAGAGGTAATAAACAGATAGGTGATATCTTTATAAACCTCGCTAGTGTTTTAATTTCCTTTTGTTTAGTAACTACTGAAATCAGCACTTTCTTACATGTTTACTTAATAGCTGTAGTTCTACCCTCTGTCTCACCTGTTTGTATCACTTTACCATGTGTCTGTTAGAGAGTCTTAATATTTTTCTCATCATTTCACATTTGGGAAAAAGATTTTTAATAAATAAAGCAAAACAGATAATGCTTTTAACACACAGAACTAGACAAACACCAAGCCCCCTAGTTATCAAAGAAATGTAAGCCAAAGCTATAGTGAAAAATGTTTACTTGCTAAATTAGCAAACTTTTTTTAAAAGATGATGCCAAAAACTGACTTAGATAAACTGGAATTTTTTCCTATTTGAGTTTGGTAACAGTGGAAGTTTGAAATTATGATTTGGAGAGCAACTTATAATTATAGGCACTATTTATAAATTATTATAAAAATATTAATGATAGTAAGCTTATGTTCTAAAACAAGTAAACAAACAATTCTAAAATATGGGGAAAGCTATTTAAAATTTTTCTAAATAGCCTGTAGATCCAGCAGCCCAGGAATGAGAAAGCAAATTGCAGCACTCATACAGGGAACTCAGTACTGTCATTAAAATGATGATTATGAAGACTGCATAACAGCATGGAAATACTTATGATGATTTTATCATAGGAAAACACAAAAGCAAAATACAAAATGATGAGAAAAGTAGCAAAGGCGGGGGGGGGGAAGAAATGCACTAAGTAAAAAACTTAGTCATTTTTTAAAGAGAATTAAAATGAAGTCCAATTCCTTTGAGTTACAAATTTACAATCACTACTCAGTAATTAAAACTATTCAGTTATAGTGAACTGATTCCACCCCATTCCTCATTCAACAATAAGACACCCCTTACTCCCACCCCAGGTGGGGCTGGAACTTGAGGCCTGGGGAGGAAGGGCTTCTCATCTCTGTTTCCTTCTCCGCCTCCCTAGATTGGAACCCTGGAATGAGACTCCTTGGCTGTTGGCTTCTCCTCACCCTCTGAAGCGGTCCTCTTAGGCAGAATTTCTTTTTAATACATTTGATTTCTTAGAGAAGTTTTAGACACATAACACAATTGAGCGGAAGACACAGAGATTTCCCACTTACTCCCTGATCCCACATTTGCATAACATCCCCTAGGTCAGCATCCCTCACCAGATGGTGCATTTGTTACAACTGATGGTCTTGCATTGACACGTCATCATCACCCAGAGCCCACAGCTTGCTTTTGGTGGTACCCATCCTAAGGGTCTGGGCAAACATATAACGATAAATGTCCATCATTATACTATCAAACAGAGTAGTTTCACTGCCCTGAAACTCTTTTGTGCTCCACCTATTCACCCCTGAGTCCTAATTAGATTTTTTTCTTCTTCTTCTTCTTTTTTGGCCACGCTGTACACAAGGCTTGCAGAATCTTAGTTCCCCTACCCGGGATTGAACCTGGACCACAGCAGTGAAAGCACAGAGTTGTAATCGTTGGACCCCTGGGGAACTGCCAAATTAGGCAGAATTTCTTTTTTGTGGTCCGCAGGAAATGCATCCTCATCGTTCGTCCGTGGAGATTGCAGTAACCAAGAGTGGCCTTCCACTCCCTCTGCCTTGCTCTTGGACTTGAAGTATGAATGGAAGGAACCCACCAAGAGCACCCTGAGCTGCTGGAAGCCCACCCTTCCTGCCTGGAGAAAAGGCAGCAGCACCCCACTCCTTCCGAGGAGGCTGGAGCTACGCACACAATGTAGCTCCTCTCTCCAGAGAGACTGTGTTACTTTTCTAACTGGAGTGTTTAATTTGCAGTGTTGTGTTGGTTTCTGCCATACAACACCATGAAGCAGGCATGGATGTGCATATGTTCCTTCCCCCATGAGCTTCCCTCCCTTGCACCCCCGTCACATCCCTCTAGGTCATCACAGAGCACCAGGCTGAGCTCCCTGTGTGATACAGCAACTTCCCACTAGCTGTCTGTTTCACACCTGATAGTGTTTATATGTCAATGCTATGCTCTCAATTCGTCCCTTCTTCAAAGACTCTCCATTCTTTTGAATTGAATGAATGGTCAAGGGGTTTGAGAGCTGTGGATAGGATTCTTGGACCACCACTCTGAGTATTCCTCTGTAATCGGGTCCTTTAATTTTAATTCAGTCATGTCCAACTCTTTACTACCCCATGGACTGCAGCCCTCCAGGCTCTTCGGTCCCTGGGGATTCTCCAAGCAAGAACACTGGAGTGGGTTGCCATGCCTTCCTCCAGGGAATCTTCCCAACCCAGGGATCGAACCCTGGTCTCCCGCATTGCAGGTGGATTCTTTACTGACTGAGCCACCAGGGAAGCCCCTTTAATTAACAATTTTAACAAGCTGTCTCAAGTATAAAGAGCACAGAGAAGCTTGATAGGTCCTAAATGTCACTTCAGCTTATTTAGGTGATTAAAAAATAAATATATAAATAATACAATAAAAAAGAAAGATAACCAGACATTGAAACTTCGATATCTTCTGGAACCCCTATTTTAATATTTTTATGCCTTGGTCAGTCCTCCCTGAGCTTCTATTCCTTCCTCTGAAATTGGAATAATTAATAATAGCTCTTTTCCTTCTTCAACAGTGTGTTATCATAAAGAGTTAATTGTTTACTACAAACATATCAACATGAGCTAGTCTTATTATAACAATTGGATATTTCATAAAGAGAAATATTCTGGTGTATTCTGTTTTCTTCTTAATACGTGTGAATTGCTATGCTCTTCTAAGTGGTGGAATGATCAGTAGGGAAATAATCAGAAGTGAATACCTAAGTCAAAATTTACCATTACATCTGATGCATTGAGGCTTATCAGAATATCCACCAAGCATTAACAAAAATACAAAACAAAACAAATTACCTGTTAGAATCTGAAGGGAAAAAAAAGAAAATTTGTGAGAGATAGGTTTTGTTTTGCTTTGTTTTTTCTTCTTTTTTAAATCAAAATTAGCAAAACTAAGATGTAACACATCTGGAAACAAAAGCACATCAAAGCTTTTCTTTTAATGAGCACAAAAGACATATTGCTGAGGTTAGATACTTTAAAACGAGTGAAATGAGTTTAGTATTGAAAAAAGCTTTTTGTTGAAGATTACTGCTTTTATTCAGATTCAGATGAAATTGTTTATTTTTGTTAGACAATGAATTTCTTCCTTAAGAGTAATTTCGCTGTAAAGTAATTTTTATCTGTGGCAATTTATATCTTATGTTAGGAGAGAATGATAATAGAGAGAATTCATTCTAGGTTTTTCTGGGGTGGTCACCTCAAATGGAAGTCATGTCCGACTCTTTGCGACCCCATGGACCACACAGTCCATGGAATTCTCCAGGCCAGAATACTGGTGTGGGTAGCCTTGCCCTTCTCCAGGGGATCTTTCCAACCCAGGGATAGAACCCAGGTCTCCCACACTGCAGGCGGATTCTTTACCAACTGAGCTATCAGGGAAACCCAGTAATTTTGAAATGGGAGTTAAATAACAATAGGGTAATGAAGCATGATAGTTCAATGGAACACGGAAATGTTTACATTGGTGGTTTTGACAGAATTATACAATTTTAATGTAAGAAGCCTTTCAAAACTGTCCTCGTGTCTTGCACATGAGGAAACTGAATGATGAATATCAGAACAAGAGGTAAGGTCTCTTCATTCCTGGCCCATCACCTCTGTGTGTATGTTTTACACAAGATCCTTCAACTCTTAGGTTTTGTTATGAATCATATTGAGAAATACTGGTTGGAACTGTCAACCTGAGACCTGACTGGGCCGTTGTAACTCCTTTAAGAATCAGGAGAGAGGAACAAGGGGAGTGAAGCTGCTGGCCCCTTCCCCCTGCTAACTTACTCCCCAGAGCGACACCGCTCATAACGCTTCCTCCTTTCACCGCCGTGGGAGTCACGGCTCAAACTTCTGCCATGAGTGAGGGGACTCGGTATTCCCGGCAAGGCGTAGCACTAACTGCTCCTGCCATCGCAGCCACCTGGGAGGGCGTCACTGCTTGCCCCCTGCCCCTCACCCACTGTATGCCACCCACCGTTTCTATATGTAAGCATGTAGGCCTCGGCCCCGTGCTTTGGAATTGCCCAAACACGGGTATCCAGCTTCTCCACAGAAAAAACCACCTCAGTTTCTCATTAGTGCTCCCACCGCCATTTCCCACCCCAACGTTGTGATTTCCACCTCACAGGGGATCACGGTGATTGCTATCCTACCCACGGACTGCGACACTCCTGGTACTTCTGGCCTAAGATACCCCCTAAGCAGCAAACTTTGGGTCCTGAGGGAGATTCTCCTTGGAGAAGGCCACATCTCCAGGGCAATTTGATCTGCCCTCTGGGTATGGGAAACATGGCCCAGTACAGAACAGAGACCCTGTGAAGGATCATTGCACTGAGATGACTGGAATTCAACTCAGAATTCTATACTTTCTCTTCCCCCCAACACACTCTCCTCCCCTCCCTTTCCCTACCCACCTTCCACTCATGGATGAATATTTACAAATCTCTTTGCTCAAATAAGTTCTTTGAGAATAAGATCACGGAGGGGATTATCTCAATTACAAAAGAAAAAAAAAAAAAGACTATTTCTAAGTAAACAATCCAAATGTCCTTCAATGGGTGAATGATTTAAAGACGTGGCCCACAATACCGTGGAATACTACTCAGCAATAAAATAGAATGAACATAGGCACAATAACCTGGTTGATTTCAAAGGAATAATGCTAATTTAAAAAGTCAACCACATAGTCTTATGTACTGTATGATTCCACTTACACAACGTACTTGAAATGACAAAAAATAAAGATGGAGAAAAGCCTAGAGTTTTCCAAGAGTTCAGGAAGGATGGGGAAGTATAGTGATTTTGGCTATAAAAAGGTAGCTCAGGAGAAGCTTGTGATGTGAATATTCTGTATCCTGACAGTGGTGGTGGTTGCCCAAATCTACAAACGTGATAAAAATTTCAGAGAACTAAATACACACACGGAGAAGGCAATGGCACCCCACTCCAGTACTCTTGCCTGGAAAATCCCATGGATGGAGGAGCCTGGAAGGCTGCAGTCCATGGGGTCACTGAGGGTCGGACACAACTGAGTGACTTCACTTTCACTTTTCACTTTCATGCATTGGAGAAGGAAATGGCAACCCACTCCAGTGTTCTTGCCTAGAGAATCCCAGGGACGGGGGAGCCTAGTGGGCTGCCATCTATGGGGTCGCACAGAGTTGGACACGACTGAAGTGACTTAGCAGCAAATACACACATAGGTACTCACATGAGTGCATGTAAAACTTATGAAATCTGAATTCGTTCTGTAAATTATGTCAATGTCAGCTTCCTGACTGATATTATACTACTGTTATGCAACAGTTATGTTATGCTTTTGGGGAAAACTGAGTGAAAGAGCCATGGAATCACTGTATTTTGCACAACTGCATGTGAATCTATAGTTGTCTCCAAAAGGTTTAAAAAATAAAAAATGCTAAGAGAATTCCCTGAGGCTCCTATAATTAAATCATTCTGCCTTTGGACTTTCCTTATTAAAAAGGACGTCTATGAAAAATCTCCAAATTAAAAAAGTGGATTGGTAAAAATACATCTTAAAGTTATTGAAAATTCTTTGTAAAATATAAGTGTAGAAGTGATAGACAAATAGATGACTTGTCAACTATATTTTTCTTTTAAAAATAAAGGCGTAAAATCAGGCATTCATTGACAGTATTTGCAATACACAGACTGAGTTTTGTTATCTATTGTTGACTTTTCTGATTTCCGGTCACCAAATCCAAAAATAGCTTGTCATAGACTTCTGACATCTATCATCCAGGTGTTGTCTAAGATCAATTCTGCTTGGGAAGTTCACACATACACACAATAAATAAATAAAGTCAGCCAGAAAGTAGGAGGAAATGAGAGCAGGAAACAGATTTTGTTTGTAGATATCTTTCTTGCTCTTCCCACCTGATTTACTTTTAATGCCAGACATTTCTTCTTTGGTCTTCACTTCCCCAAGTTATTTACCAGATTCTAAGCCAGAGTTGTGTAAGTCATCAGGGGAGAAAATGCTGACTACTAAAGTTTACCTGAGCAGCATCAACCAGGCTGAAGCAATGTATACCCTGGTCCTGTGAATATTCTAGAGAGTCTGGCATTTGTCTTAGTGCTGTTTGCTGGATAACTTCTATTCCCTTGCTGCTGTGATGTTCTGCATTATTAAACATTCATCCTTTTGTTTACAAGTTTTTCATCGCATCTATGACAGTGGCAAAAAAATCTCTGTATGTCCCTGTCTCCTGCAAGTCCCTCATTCAAGCAGTCATAGACAGGCTGGTGCCGTGAAATCCTCAAAGCCCCTGCTGCCAACATCACATTGACAATAATAAAATGTTTACATCACTGTTGAAAAAGAGGAGGAACTGTGATGTTAGTTTCAAAAAAAGTCACTGAGCTAATTGATCAACTTTCAATTGGTAAAATTTAAAATGTCTACTCTGGTAAAAACAGGGTTTTCCAAACTGCTGGAGCTGAAGAATCAATTGCAGGCTGATACCCCTTTAAAATTCAATAAAATAAATGATTAGAAAAGCAAAGAGAAAAAAAAAGTTATAGATGTAAAAATACAGCCTCAAAATATTATTACTAATATTTTTTAATGTGAACCATCCTTAAGTCTCTATTGAATTTGTTACAATATTGCTTCTGTTTTATGTTTTGGTTTTTAGACTGCAAGGCATGTGGGTCTTACCTCCCCAAACAGGCAACCCCTTCATTGTAACTCTCCAACCTGTAACCCCTACACTGAGAGGTGAAGTCTTAACCACAGACCGTCAGTCCCCAGTTATTACTAAATTAGCATAGAATTACTCTATCAAACTGCCATAAAAATTCTAAACACTTAACTCTCAATTTCTGTACTAATTTCAGTATAAATATTTCATAAGCCAGCATTTTGAGTAACACTGAACTAAAGGACATTCTGTCATCCGGTCACCCTTCCTCACTTCCTTAAACCTTTTCAATACTCACATTTACACCACTCCTCTCCATTTTCTTTCCTCTGCTGCTGCTCTTGGCAAAGAAAGACAATCAGAAAAAGCCCCCAAGTCTACATAATCCTCCACATATATGTATTGTCTCACTTAATAAAAAAAAAAATGGCAGGTCCAGCTTAATATCTGACTTTTATTCTCTCAGTGGCTAAAAGGACCATGCAAAGGAGAAATTATTTCAGGGAACCCAAGTAAAGTCAACTTGTAAGTTGTGGGAGCAGACATCGAATCTGTAATTTTTTTCAAAAACCTGAATGTTTTCTGCACCATTTCCATTTTCTTTTATAATGTTCTAAAAAATATTATTGTGTCTACATAAGTCAGTGTGATGTGTAGTTATCTGCATAGTCTAGCATAAAGAGTTCAGTACTTTTTTAGAGTTCCTTCCATTACTATTTAATTGTTCATTTATGCATTTCTTTACTCCCTCAAAGAGAACATACTCTCTTCGAAGGCAGAGATTTCACCTATTAACTTTTCATATCTTCCACAGCATCTAACACAAGACATAAATCAACATTCTGCAAATATAAAATAAGGAAACAAGTATTAGTCTCTTATTGTTAGTTGAAAACTTATATATGCAAATTTTCAGAGAAAACTGAAATACTTCAAAACAAAAGCAATATTTTAAATATAGAAATAAAAATAAGACAACATAATTTTAATTCTCTTTGATAATTAAAAAGGCCTTCCAACATCTTAGAAATCAGCTTTTGTTGGCTTGGCAAAGTATATGTACCAGAGCAATTCTAGTTATTTGCTTTTTCCTTAATTTGGGCCATTGTAGTTATTTTACAAAGCATTTTGGAGGACCCTGAAGACAGGGCTGAATTGCCCCTGGTTAATAAGGACACTTAGTTAATAACAAGAACACTCCAGCTGTTAGACCAACCTCAAGAAGCAACTGATGACCCAAGTTGGATCGTTTTCCAATATACGCTCACATCTTGGCCTTGCTTCTAAGTTGACAGAATCTCTACATCTGCTTTAAAAGCTTTCTACTTTTTATTTTACCAAAGCCTCTTTAAACATTGCCTATGCATACTGAGGCTTTTTCAAACAAATCAGAGATTTTTATGTTTCTAAAGCAGCTATGAGGACTTTATGTTTTCACAAAGGGAATAAAAGATGGAGGTGGTAAAGAGTGGTATATGGGAGGCTTTGTACTTATAACTAAAATGTCTTAATGAACTTATTGATGCATACAAAATAAAGGGAAATGGTTAAAAAAAAATATTTACTATTTTGACCAGTGAACTTATGTCAATGAATTTTTCTACTTCTTTGGAGAAGAAAATTAAAAATAATTAACATAATTAAAATGATAATAGTCCTCTAAAATCTCACACATTATAATACTATGTATTAGTTTCCTAATTTAGGTTCTAGACAAAATTTTAATGGAACAGGTTGATATATATTTAATTATATAATTCTATTTTTTTTCTAATATTCTAGGCAAGCTTGAAAGTGACAAATAATATCTAAAAGATAATAAATAAGATTGCAAAATTTATAAGGAATCTATTACATCTTATAATAGCTTCTTCATTTATAGTCCTGAATAATCACACAGAACATACATTTCTAAGAAAAACATGCTATTTTACTAGGTATTTATTTGCATAGTAGGTATTTAATTACTATTTCCAACATACCAATATTATTATGTATCAGCAATAAATTACCGTTACATTTTATGTTCTTGATACAGATGAAAAACTCCTCATGATATGACATGTATGTTCAAGAAAAGTATACATTTAAATTGATAACAAAATATAAGAAATTCAAGAAAAGTAAACATTTAAATTGATAACAAAATATAAGAAATTCAAGAAATGTAAACATTTAAACTGATGCATGTTCAAGAAATGGAGAAGGCAATGGCAACCCACTCCAGTACTCTTGCCTGGAAAATCCCATGGACGGAGGAGCCTGGTAGGCTGCAGTCCATGGCATTGCTGCATCGGACACGACTGAGAGACTTCACTTTCACTTTTCACTTTCATGCATGGGGGAAGGGAATGGCAACCCACTCCAGTGTTCTTGCCTGGAGAATCCCAGGGATAGGAGAGCCTGGTGGGCTGCCATCTATGGGATCTCACAGAGTCAGACAAGATTGAAGTGACTTAGCAGCAGCAGCATGTTCAAGAAAAGTAAACATTTAAATTGATAACAAAATATAAGAAATTCTTATATTTCTTATAACAAAATATAAGAAATTCTTTAAATGGCCCAAACTGTTCACCGACCATAACATGGTTTGATAGTCCTTTATAGTTCCACATGTACCATAGCTCTTTCCAGAAATAAATGAAACATTATCCTACTCTATTTCTTATTATATGAAAAGGTATATACCCTGTGGCTAAATGATATCAATGAACTCTCATGAGCATTTATCAAATGAATAAATGAGTGAATATGTGAATGAAGGACTGACTAAACATACAAATACCACTATGCTTAACTAAGACTGAAAAGAGTGTTATGTTGCTTTTTTATTTCTTGAGATCTCATTCTGTATCCAGCATGATGATATTCAAATATTTCCAGCATTAATAAGAATTTATTGTTTTTATTAAGACAACATGATTAATATTATATTATATATTATATATATTATATTAAAGATTATACCATATATTAATTATATTAATATATAAAATATATATATTATATAAGTATATTTATAATATATAACATTATATATTATATTATACACATTATATTATATTTTTATTATATTATATATAATATAATTATATAATAGTTATATTACTTCATTTATTTATATTTATTATATATAATATATACAATATAATATATAGTATATATAAATATATATAATTATAATTATATAATATTATATCATATTATATATAGTATATCTTATATATCATATATTATATATATTTATTATATATAATATATAATATATACATATATAATATATGTTACATATGTATTATATATAATACTTATATATAATATATAATAAAATATTATATAATATATATTATATAAATATTTATAATTATATTTATAATTATATATTATATTATAATATATAATACAGTATTATATATTATAATTTATTATATATAATATATTATACATTATTTATTATATAGTATATATAATATATTATAATATATACATATATATATATAATATGCATATAATATAATATATTGCCGGGAGCAGGAGCTCCGCCTGTGGCAAAGGTCATGAGGACAGCTCTGACATTGGCCTGGACTTAGGGAAACTTCATAATCAAATACAGACCCTAGAACACTCTTGACTGGATTTTACCATCGCTGGAGCAGCTAATGACTTTTTTCACACTTTCTCTAACTTTATTTCTGGAAAAAACATTCTGTCTAATATCCTTGGTTATGTCGCTGCTGGTGCTTTAATTTTGCTTCTCATAATCATTCTTCCTTGTATTGTCAGGATTCTTTGGCAGAACATTCATACGCTCGCGACTGAGCTGCATCTGGCTGTTTTAAGAAATAAAAAAGGAGGAGATGCGGGAGCAGGAGCTCCACCCGTGGCAAAGGTCATGAGGAAGGAGGCTCGGCATATGCAAAGGCGGGATCGAGCCTCAGGAGTCCCCCTGGAAATTCTCTAGCATCTATCCCCCAAAACCAGAGTCTGCCTACTTTACTGCTTTGTGCTCTCACCTACACCTCTGACTTTACGGGGGCTGTCCCCCACTACCTCTCTCTGAAAAAAAGAGTTAACTTACAGCTCCAGTTAATAAAGTTCCTGGGTGTGATAGTGTTTCAACCTACAAACTCCTTTGGAAGTCCTCTAGCCTGCCTAAATAGGTTTTTCCGGCCACATGTGATTGCTCAGAGCCTCCCAGCTGTGAGAGGCATGAGATGTTCTAAACTGTCTAAATACAGATTCCTTTGAGCAGTTAAAAGATTGATTAGAAATTGTATTGGTGAAGGGTTTTTCACTTGTTGGGCCAATGTTTGCTACTAAGTTTCCATATCCCTTACCTGCTGTGTCCCTGGCAGTGTATTGATTAATATAATTGGTGTAAGTAGTAGCTTTAATGTTTGTAACCTTGGACCCTTGAGTTAATTCTTTTTCTTGTTGTAGCCCACCACATCTTTGCCATATAGGAATGGCAACTTTATCTAATGCTTTTGGAGGGTGGCTCCTGACCAATCACCTTTAGAGAAAAATAAGTTTTCTGAAGAAAGGGTCTTAAAATGTTAACAGGCCTCTGGGCCAGAAGATAATGCAAATCACCCAAACTTTTGCATAAGTTTGCAGGAAGAAAGCCTGGCTTGCTGCATGACTCTACCCCTTCCCCCATTATCCTCTATGCATAACTTAAGGTATAAAAACTAGTTTGGAAAATAAAGTGCGGGCCTTGTTCACCGAAACTTGGTCTCCCCATGTCGTTCTTTCTCTCACCTTCTGGCTGAATTATTCAGCCTCTTTTCTCCACTGAATTTCCTCACTGAGATATCTTATTTCAGCCTCTTTTCTCCATTGAATTTCCTCACTGAGCTATCCTTATTTAACCACTCTTTATATCTTTAATTAACATTTAAATAAGCTGTTGTTTCCTGATCACCGATGCCGTCTCCCCTTCGAATTCCCTGGATCCACCGGGGCTGGACCCCGACAATATGTATGTAGTATAATACATATAATGTACATATACGTAATACATACATAACACATATAATAACATAATACCTATAATATTTATATATATATTATATATTATATTAATATATTGTGTATATTAATGTATAATATAATATAACAATATATATGGTATTAATAATATTAATATATTATATTAAATATGTATTAAAATATTAAATTTAAATGAAATATATATTAATATATTTTATATATTATATACTTTTTAATATATTTATATATTTATGTGTATATATTTATATATTTAAATACATATATTTTATATATTTATATATTTATAAATGTTTACATTTATAAATATATATTTTTTTATAAATATATATTTTTATATTCATAATTTATTATATATTATATATATTTATATGTATTATATATAGATATTATATTATATATTATATGTATAATATATATTATATATTACATATACATATTATATATATTATATAATTATATATATGATATATATTACATATATGATATCTATAACATACATATATAATATATATTATATAATATATATTATTATATATAAATTATATTATATTATAAATATTAAAATATTTTTAATATCATAATAGTCTTCACAACTCAGGGATGGAACCTGGACCTCCCACATTGCAGGCAGATTCTCTACCATCTGAGCCACCAGGAAAGTCCTGTATATAAACGTATACCGTAACTTTGATATTTCTTTGAGATTTGCACTCTATTTCTAAGTTTTGATTTCATAAATGAGCAGCAGCAAGCATTTCTGTTAATTTCATATTCACCTCTTTGTTGTCCCTGGTGGCTCAGATGGTAAAGGCTCTCCCTGCAATGGGGAGACCCAGCTTAGATCTCTGAATGGAGAAGATCCCCTGGAGAAGGGAATGGCAACCCATTCCAGTGTTCTTGTCTGAAGAATCCCAGGGACAGGGGAGCCTGAGCATATTCTGAAATGCTGTTCCACTCCAGTAGCTTGTTTAATTCCTTTAGAGTTTTTGGATGGAATACACATTCTAAGCAGAATTATCTTTCAAATTACAGGAATTAGAAGTTGTTTAGGATATTTTTGTCATACAGAAAATTATAATTTATAATTCTAACATCAACAGCTTATAATTCAGTGTTTCTTTGTTAGCTTCCTT
The DNA here is from genome assembly GCF_032452875.1 of Bos javanicus. Lineage (NCBI taxonomy): Eukaryota > Metazoa > Chordata > Mammalia > Artiodactyla > Bovidae > Bos > Bos javanicus. Next base: position 935,602 of record NC_083868.1, read on the forward strand.
TGAATTTTTTAGGTCATTAGGTAATATTTAGCTGAGAAATATATGAATTGAGAAGCAAACAGGCAAGCAATAAGAAAAACACTAGTTTTATTGCATATTTTGTCTGTGTCATTGTATGTGATTTTAAACAAATCTAATATATATATATATATATATATATATATACACACACACACACATACATATATCAAAACATCAAATTTATACCTTACATATATATAAATTCTGTTTGCCAATTATACCTTGGTAAATCTAAAAGAAGTTAAAAGCATAAAACAATGTATTTAAAAAAGAGAAATGTTTACTGTGCAATCTAGATAACTTTTGCTGCTGGGGCTGCTGCCACGTCGCTTCAGTCATGTCTGACTCTGTGCGACCCTAGAGACGGCAGCTTACCAGGCTCCCCTGTCCCTGGGATTCTCCAGGCAAGAACACTGGAGTGGGTTGCCATTTCCTTCTCCAATGTGAAAAGTGAAAGTGAAGTCGCTCAGTCCTGCCCGACTCTTAGTGACCCCATGGACTGCAGCCTACCAGGCTCCTCCATCCATGGGATTTTCCAGGCAAGAGTGCTAGAGTGGGTTGCCATTGCCTTCTCCGTAACTTTTGCTGTGATGTCATTATGCAACAGTTTTGGAGTCTCTGGGAATGATAATGGGGCTTAATGAGAAGGTGACAGTTAAACTTTTGACTTACTTTCATATAAAATGTTTCTAAGTCTGCTATTGATTTTTCCTCATGTTTTCAAGAAATATAAATTGCATCAGAAAACAATAATTAGCTTTAATTGCTTGTTTTGAGCCTCTGAAGAGGAAGGAAAGGGATTCTCTCTAGGGCCTTGTGCCACAGAGAGTGGAGGAGACATATGGGACTCAGCCTTCCCGGTAAATCAACAAGTCCTCTGGACGGGGGAGGGGGCTGCCTTTCCCACAGTCCCATGTAGGGTATCTAACAGATACCTTAGCTTCAGTTATTTCTTCATGAGGGAAATCACTTGGGGAATTTTGAGTCACCGTGAACATTACATATCAGGAACAAGAAGTGCATATTTTCCTGAAAGATATGTAGAAGGGCCTGGCTCAGCTGAACTCCTTCATAGCAGTGTCCTGAACAAGTGTTTCCTGGGAGTGAGGACAGAGGGGCCCTGAGACTCTTTGATGCATGTCTCTGCTTCTGCCAATTCAGGGTAAAACTGTGCAAGGGAGAATAGGCAGGTATTTAAGCAAAACTGAATTTAAAAGAATTAAAAGGTAACTTCTGGAGAAGTAGAATCAACCAGGTTGCTCTAAATAAGATTTTCAGTTGAGTTCAGTTCAGTTCAGTTCAGTCGCTCAGTCGTGTCCAACTCTTTGCGACCCCATGAATCGCAGCATGCCAGGCCTCCCTGTCCATCACCAACTCCCGGAGTTCACTCAGACCCATGTCCATCGAGTCAGTGATGCCATCCAGCCATCTCATCCTCTGTCGTCCCCTTCTCCTCCTGCCCCAAATCCCTCCCAGCATGAGAGTCTTTTCCAATGAGTCAACGCTTCGCATGAGGTAGCCAAAGTACTGGAGTTTCAGCTTTAGCATCATTCCTTCCAAAGAAATCCCAGGGCTGATCTCCTTCAGAATGGACTGGTTGGATCTCCTTGCAGTCCAAGGCACTCTCAAGAGTCTGCTCCAACACCACACTTCAAAAGCATCAATTCTTCAGCGCTCAGCTTTCTTCATAGCCCAACTCTCACATCCATACATGACCACTGGAAAAACCATAGCCTTGACTAGATGGACCTTTGTGGGCAAAGTAATGTCTCTGCTTTTGAATATGCTATCTAGGTTGGTCATAACTATTCTTCCAAGGAGTAAGCATCTTTTAATTTCATGGCTGCAGTCACAATCTGCAGTGATTTTGGAGCCCAGAAAAATAAAGTCTGACACTGTTTCCCCATCTATTTGCCATAAAGTGGTGAGACCAGATGCCATGATCTTCATTTCCTAAAAGCCAACTTTTTCACTCTCCTCTTTCACCTTCATCAAGAGGCTTTTTAGTTCCTCTTCACTTTCTGCCATAAGAGTGGTGTCATCTGCATATCTAAGGTTATTAATATTTCTCCCGGCAATCTTGATTCCAGCTTGTGCTTCTTCCAGCCCAGCGGTTCTCATGATGTAATCTGCATAGAAGTTAAATAAGCAGGGTGACAATATACAGCCTTGACGTACTCCTTTTCCTATTTGGAACCAGTCTGTTGTTCCATGTCCAGTTCTAACTGTTGCTTCCTGACCTGCATACAGATTTCTCAAGAGGCAGGTCAGGTGGTCTGGTATTCCCATGTCTTTCAGAATTTTCCACAGTTTATTGTGATCCACACAGTCAAAGGCTTTGGCATAGTCAATAAAGCAGAAATAGATGTTTTTCTGGAACTCTCTTGCTTTTTCAATGATCCAGCGGATGTTGGCAATTTGATCTCTGGTTCCTCTGCCTTTTCTAAAACCTGCTTGAACTTCAGGAAGTTCATGGTTCATGTATTGCTGAAGCCTGGCTTGGAGAATTTTGAGCATTACTTTACTAGTGTGTGAGATGAGTGCAATTGTGCAGTAGTTTGAGCATTCTCTGGCATTGCCTTTCTTTGGGATTGGAATGAAAACTGTCTGTTTCCAGTCCTGTGGCCACTGCTGAGTTTTCCAAATTTGCTGGCATATTGAGTGCAGCACTTTCACAGCATCATCTTTCAGGATTTGAAATAGCTCAACTGGAATTCCATCACCTCCACTAGTTTTGTTCATAGTGATGTTTTCTAAGACCCACTTGACTTCAAATTCCAGGATATCTGGCTCTAGGTGAGTGATCACACCATCGTGATTATCTTGGTCATGAAGATCTTTTTTGTACAGTTCTTCTGTGTATTCTTGCCACCTGTTCTTAATATCTTCTGCTTCTGTTAGGTCCATACCATTTCTGTCCTTTATCGAGCCCATCTTTGCATGAAATGTTCCCTTGGTATCTCTAATTTTCTTGAAGAGATCTCTAGTCTTTCCCATTCTGGTTTTTTTTGTCTATTTCTTTGCATTGATCACTGAGGAAGGCTTTCTTATCTCTTCTTGCTATTCTTTGGAACTCGACATTCAGATGCTTATATCTTTCCTTTTCTCCTTTGCTTTTTGCTTCTCTTCTTTTCACGGCTATTTGTAAGGCCTCCCCAGACAACCATTTTGCTTTTTCGCATTTCTTTTCAAGGGGATGGTCTTGATCCCTGTCTCCTGTACAATGTCATGAACCTCAGTCCATAGTTCATCAGGCACTCTATCTATCAGATCTAGTCCCTTAAATCTATTTTCACTTCCACTGTATAATCATAAGGGATTTGATTTAGGTCATACCTGAATGGTCTAGTGATTTTCCCTACTTTCATTTCAATTTCAGTCTGAATTTGGAAATAAGGAGTTCATGATCTGAGCCACAGTCAGCTCCTGGTCTTGTTTTTGTTAACTGTATAGAACTTCTCCATCTTTGGCTGCAAAGAATATCATCAGTCTGATTTTGGTGTTGACCGTTTGGTGATATCCATGTGTAGTCTTCTCTTGTGTTGTTGGAAGAGGGTGTTTGCTATGACCAGTGCATTTTCTTGGCAAAACTCTCTTAGTCTTTGCCCTGCTTCATTCCGTATTCCAAGGCCAAATTTGCCTGTTATTCCGGGTGTTTCTTGACTTCCTACTTTTACATTCAAGTCCCCTATAATGAAAAGGACATCTTTTTGGGGTGTTAGTTCTAAAAGGTCTTGTAGGTCTTCCTAGAACCATTCAACTTCAGCTTCTTCAGCATTACTGGTTGGGGCATAGACTTGGATTACTGTGATATTGAATGATTTGCCTTGGAAACGAACAGAGATCATTGTGTCATTTTTGAGATTGCATCCAATACTGCATTTTGAACTCTTTTGTTGACAATGATGGCTACTCCATTTCTTCTGAGGGATTCCTGCCCGCAGTAGTAGACATAATGGTCATTTGAATTAAATTCACCCATTCCCGTCCATTTTAGTTCGCTGATTCCTAGAATATCGACATTCACTCTTGCCATCTCCTGTTTGACCACTTCTAATTTGCCTTGATCCATGGACCTGACATTCCAGGTTCCTATGCATAATTGCTCTTTACAGCATCGGACCTTGCTTCTATCACCAGTCACATCCACAACTGGGTATTGTTTTTGCTTTGGCTCCATCCCTTCATTCTTTCTGGAGTTATTTCTCAACTGATCTCCAGTAGCATATTGGGCACCTACTGACCTGGGGAGTTCCTCTTTCAGTATCCCATCATTTTGCCTTTTCATACTGTTCATGGGGTTCTCAAGGCAAGAATACTGAAGTGGTTTGCCATTCCCTTCTCCAGTGGACCACATTCTGTCAGACCTCTCCACCATGACCCGCCCATCTTGGGTGGCCCCAAGGGCATGGCTTAGTTTCATTGAGTTAGACAAAGCTGTGGTGTTAGTGTGATTAGATTGATTAGTTTTCTTTGAGTATGGTTTCAGTGTGTCTGCCCTCTGATGCCCTCTTGCAACACCTACTGTCTTACTTGGGTTTCTCTTACCTTGGACGTGGGATATCTCTTCACGGCTCCTCCAGCAAAGCGCAGCCACTGCTCCTTACCTTGGATGAGGGGTATCTCCTCACCACCGCCCCTTCTGACCTTGAACGTGGAATAGCTCCTCTAGGCTCTCCTGCACCCGCGCAGCCACCGTTCCTTGGAGGTGGGGTTGCTCCTCCCGGCCGCAGCCCCTGGCCTCGGGCGTGGGGTAGCTCCTCTCGGCTCCTGCCCCTGACCTCGAATGTGGGGTAGCTCCTCTCAGCTGCCGTCCCTAACCTTGGACGTGGGGTAGCTCCTCTTCACCATTCCTACACTGTTGTTTACACCAGTTGGCCTGGCAGGAAAAAACAAGTGCTGACTCACAAGACCACAAACAAAAACAATGGGAAGAAATTGTAAGGATAAACATTTTAGATACCATGCTTCCCAGGATTGATGATAATACAGGTGGCTTATATAATAGTATTTGGGAGGTAAGGAAATAGATATTTAATTGCATATAAGTTAACTAGAAGGACATGAAAATCTACCAGAATCAAGTAAAAGATGATCAGTGGTTTATTCACTCCCCCTCACCTCCCAAGGGGACAATAGACAATATCTGGAGGCATTTTTGGTGTCACAATGCAGGGACAGGGGTGAATGTACTATCATCTAGTGGACAGAGGCCAGAGAAGCTGCACAGGATAGCTCCCATAAAAAGAATAATCCAGTCCAAAATATCAATGGTGTCGGAATTGAAAATCTCTGAAAAAAAATCACTGATAAAGAATTATGATAGTGAGAACTGGCGTGGAAAAATTGCCTTCTGATTGTTACTTAAATATACTTGTGAAAATACTATGGCGGCTTTTCATAGTATAAAAATTAAATATATGCTCTGATAATCCAGTAACTCTGCTTCTGAATATTTATTTATTTAATTCAAATATTGATTTAATTCAAAAGAACTAAAATGATTTAAAAGAGATATTAGCATTCCCTTGTTCATTGCAGAGCTATTCACAATAACAAAGATTAGAAATAACCTAAATGTCTATGGACCAAAAAGTGGATCAAGAAAATGTGGCATGTACATAAAAATGGCATAAAAAAGAGAGAAATTATGCAGTAAATTACCACATGGATGACAGTATGCTTAGTGAAATATGTCAGTCACAGAAAGACAAATACTGTATAACTCCACGTATAAGTTCATGGAGTCAAAAAGTGGAGTGATAGATGTCAGAGGCAAGAGGAGGGGGAAACAGGAAGTTACAAATCAATGGACATAAAATATCAATTAAGCAGGTTAAATGGGTTCTAGAGATATACTGTACAAAAATCATATTGGTAGTCAACAATACTGTATTGTACATTTAAAATATCTTAATTTGGTAGGTCCTATGTGAAATGTTCTTACCACAATAAAATAAAAATAAATATTAGTACAATATGATCACTAAAATCTAAATTTTACTTGGATTCCATCAGCTTTTTCCCTTTAATTCCCTCTTTATTTTCTTGGACCCAATCCAGGTACCACATTGTACTGTCATCATGTCTCCCTAATGTCTGATCTGTTACAAATTTTGACTCTTTCCTTTTTTTTTTTTTCCTTTGGCTTCAATAATTTTAAGGAGTATGGATGAGGTATCCTGTAGAATGCTTGCAGATATGGGTTTGCTTAATAAATTTCTTATAGTAAGATGAGATAATAGATTCTGTGGAAAGAATGTCACAGAGGTGAAGTTTCTCATCACATCATTTCAAGGGATAAATGATGCCCACACTGCACCACTGGAGATGCTCACCTTTATCTTTTACTTCAGGTAATGTTGGTCATATTTACTAAACTTGACTGTGAGATTTGAAATGCACTTGAGTTAATAAAAATTATTTATACTGTGTTAATTTTCCTTATTTAAATTCTATAGTCCTTGGTTTCTACAATGAATATGTGTTATTTCAATAATTCAATAAACAGAAGTAATTAATGGAATGGATGTGGTGGTGCAATCAAACAGAACAGCTATTTTAAAGGGATCAGTTCATTGTCCAAACTAAATATTTAACTTAGTAAATATCTCTGCTTTAACTCTCAATGAATCATGATGATCTAAATGCTGGACCTTCATACTTCTTCCATATGTTAGAGTAAAAGTATGAAGGAACAAGGTTATGCCTGGCATGTTATAGTCCTTAAATTAATATTTAATAATGATTTCATCTATAATTACATAATTTTTATAATTGTAAAAAAGTATGAGTGTGAGGAAGGGTCTGAGAGAAGTGATTTTAACCTACAAATGTTCATGTGAAATGCCCCTAACGCTGCTCCAGGTTTTATAGAACACAAGAAAGAATTACATCAGAGAATTGTGATTAATTTTAATCATTTCAAGGCTTTAAGAGAATGAGGCAACAGACAGTCTCTAGGGTTTATGCCCCATAGGTTGTGACTTTAGATATAAGACTATATCCATCACTCCCAACCAGGAGAGATTCTACTTTCACCCATCAGCAGGTATCATGGGAAGCTGCTGTGAAACACAGGAGCTCAGCCTGGCACTCTGTGATGACCTAGGAGAAGGCATGGGACTGAGAGGGGAGGCTCAGAAGGGAGCAGGTATATCTGTATATACCCCTTCCAACCAAAATTATTTTTTTTAATTTTATTTTATTTTTAAACTTTACATAATTGTATTAGTTTTGCCAAATATCAAAATGAATCCGCCACAGGTACACAACCAAAATTAAATTCAAAAATAAGATTCTAAACAAAAATTAATATTATTTTCTAAGTAGGGTATTAGAAAAAAGTGTGAGGGAAAATTTACCATTTAGACATAGAGAGTCCTTGAGTAATACTGAGTCATTGTGAAAGTTACCAATCTGAACTGTAAAGGAAGAGGAAGTGGACTCAGCCTACAGAGCTTTGTGTGAGAACTGGCTCAGCTGAGCCCTTAAAACAACAGGGCTTCCCCGGTGGAACAGTGGTAAAGAATCTGCTGCTAGTGCAAGAGATGCAAGAGACTTGGGTTTGATCCCTGGTTTAGGAACATCCCCTGGAGTAGGAAATGGTAACCCACTTCAGTATTCTTGCCTGGAAAAAAGTCCATGGGCAAAGGAGTCTGGCGAGCTACATGCAGTCCATGGATTCACAAGAGTCTGAAGCAATGGAGTGACTGAACACAAGTGCCTGGAATGGAGGGTTAGAAGAGCTCTGAGAATCTGTGGGAGGTGCATTATCTGGTGTCTACAAACTTTTGAAGGAGTAGTCAAATTGAAATAAAGACAAATATTTAATAAAAAAATAACCAGAGATTAAACAAATGCTAGTGAAAGAAATGTAAAAGGCACTATTTTTAATTAGGTATGTAAACCAGCCTTGAGAGCAAAAATTAAACAAAATAGAGAAAAAAGATATAGGAAAGATATTAACTGTCATATTTCCTAAATCCAAAGAAACTCACCAGCAATTTAAAAATAACATTTGGGTCACAAAATCCATTGGATGAAATAAAGCATTAGTTTAATATTAATTTTCACGTGGCTTAGACAAATCAGCTATATTTAGAATGTCTAGCTTTGTGATAGATTGTTTTTTTAAAATTTATACTCAAATTTATGAGTATAGGAAGATATAGGGATCTTGAGTGTCTCAGTTTTGCCTATGGTCTGACATCACTGTTGAGCCATATAAAATATATTTCTTGAGTTATGGGACTAGAGACAACCTTATCGGAAATGATAGAGAAAAGTCCTGGTATGGTAGGGTCTAAGAGGTGTAGGTCACCAATTGTGCATGCATGTGTGCTGAGTCGCTCAGTTGTGTCCTATTCTTTGTGACTTCATTGACTACATAGCCAACCCGACTCTGTCCACATAATATTCCACTCAAGGATACTGGAGTGGGTTGCCATTTCCTCCACCAGAGGATCTTCCCAACCCAGGGATTGAGCCTACATCTCTTGCATCTCCTACATTGGCAGGTGGATTCTTTACCACTATCCCTTTAGAAGTCATTGGTCACCAATTAGAGAAATACAATTCTTTTCTATTAGCATTTTCTCATGAAATATCATCACACTGAAGTACTACCTTAAATGTTTGATCTTTCTCTTTTACAGGTAATGTAGGGACAGAACAAATGTCTTTATTTATGGACATTTCTATGTTAGAATCTTTAGTAGAGTTAGTTACATTTTTCTCAACTTCCTTTCTCATCTCACCTGCTGCTGCCTTCTAGTATAGCTCTCTGATATGTACATTTTCATTGGGCAATTTCCCATAGGTTTAAGATCACTAGTTTGTCACAAATTGGAACATGATTATGAGTAAATGGAATATCTTAGTACTAAGACATTGAACATAGATTCTCTTTTAGACAAATGGAAAATTCCAGGAGTCTGGATCAAGATTCCAGTCACAGACGTGTAGATTGATCCTTATTTGCATGTTACAGGGAAAGTCAAGGATCTCTGTCTTCTGCTTTGTCATGTCTTTGATAAAGACATAGACTGTATTATCCTTATTATTTGTTCAGTGTTATTATTCCACAAGCAATGAGGTGGGATAATTAGGGCTCCCTGGGTTGAGAAGAACACTATCTGAAAAAAATTAACTAAGGTTTATTTTGACAATAGATTTACTGAGTCAGAAACAAAAGTAAATGTTAAAGTATCATGTGGAATTAACAATAAAGGCACAGATGTGAACTATTAGAGGGGTCATTCTTAGGGTCACATTGTGAACATGTGATGCAAAGTGTAATTTAAAATTTTCTCACTTCTGCTGCTAGTTTTAGGACTGAAATAATCAGTTATGGTACTAGGCTAGGTTAATCTTTTATGAATTTATAATGTTCAAGAGGACCTAAAAGTGTTATAGAAGGGTTTCACTTAAAATAACTTCCAAATCTTTTGATTTCATATCATCTCTAAATGTTGAAATTATAATTCAAACTAAAAATTTCAATAAGGGTACTGTGCTACTTAAAGAAAAGTTTAAATGGTTATCTTTTTAAATTTTAGACATTTAGCAATCGTGAGTAAGAAACACAGAGAGAGGTTCTAAAAGAGACACTTTGCTTCCTCTTCCAGCTTTGGAAAGGAATAGTTAACCAAGTGTCTTACATCCTTATTTCCCTTAATATTTTTCTTTCTAGGACTGACTCAGATTCTGACAAACAGAAGCCATGTTTCTATCAGAGAGAAGTAAAAGTGGGGCCGTGTTCACTCTCCTGGGCTTCTCCGATTACCCAGAGTTGCAAGTCCCCCTCTTCCTGACATTCTTCACCATCTACAGTGTCACTGTGGCGGGGAATCTTGGGATGATTCCAACCATCAAAATTAACCCCAAAGTGCACACCCCCATGTACTTTTTCCTCAGCCACCTCCCCTTTGTGGACTTTTCTTATTCCTCCATCGTTGCTCCCAACACCATGGTGAACCTCACGGTAGAAGACAGAACCATTTCAGTTGTAGGTTGTGTAATACAATTCTTTTTCTTTTGTACCATTGTGGTGACTGAGTCCTTTTTATTAGCTGTGATGGCCTAAGACTGCTTCGTGGCCATCTACAACCCTCTGCTCTACGTGGTGGCCATGTCCCTGAGACTCTGTGCCAAGTTAGTGGTTGGATCTTATGCTTGGGGAGTAGCTTGCTCCTTGATACTCACCTATACTGTTATCAAATTATCATTTTGAGGTTTCAACACAATCAATCACTTCTTCTGTGAGTTCTCTTACCTGCTTTCCCTCTCTTGCTCTGATACTTATCTCAACCAGTTGCTGCTTTTTATTTTCTCCACCTTTAATGAGGTCAGCACACTCTTCATCATTCTCCTGTCTTATGTGTTTCTTGTCACCATCCTCAAGATGCCTTCAGCCTGTGGTCACCACAAAGCCTTCTCCACCTGCGCCTCCCACGTGACCACCATCAGCATCTTCCCGGGCACCATTCTCTTCCTCTACTCTGTGCCCAGCTCCACACTCTCCAGGCACACAATCAAAGTGGCGTCTGTGTTTACACGGTGGTCATCCCCATGTTGAATCCCCTGATCTACAGTCTGAGAAATAAGGACGTCAAGGACACAGTCTCCAACATCATGGACTCTAAAATATTTTCATAATAAACATTATTCTGGAAGATTTTGCCCTTGATATGTAAATAAACTGTGTCTGCAAAGGTTGGTTGATAAAAAGAAATTTATTATTAATGAAGTGTTAATACGTAAAATAGAAAATACATGTGTTTTGCTTAACCATACTAAACTTGACTTTCTCTCTTACTTACTGGGAAAAAAGTTAGCAATCTTTCAAGTCTTTTTCATTTAAAATTTTAGACAAAATAATCTGATTACAAAGGTTAAAGGACATAAATATCATGTGGCATACTTGTGTAATCTTAATAATTGTTAATTTCATCCTCCTTTTTTAATACCTATGGTAGACTAGGCTCTCAATAATAACATGCCTTCCTCTTACAAAAAGTACAAATAGCAGTTAAGACATAGTGTTCATCCTTCAAGGGATGAAAATTCAATGATGATAGTAGGGCACTTTACAAAGTAGAAATTGTATAAGATATAAAACAATAAGTATAACAGAAGGTTTCAGAGGAAAAATTTCAAGTCCTTAAGAGAGATACTTTTATAAAATAGGTATTATGTACCCTGGTTTGGAAAACAGAAGAGACAGAGTTTTAGGAGACATATTCCAACATTGGAGTTTTATCCAGGAGACTAAAGCCTGAGAAACAAGGAGGTCAGAGTGCAATACTGAGTCAATGATACAACAATAATTTTTTTTAATAGAATAAATACTGTGTTTGCATATTTGGATATTTTTGGATATTGTATATGCAGGTCACTGCAGATGGTGACTGCAGCCATGAAATTAAAAGACGCTTACTCCTTGGAAGGAAAGTTATGACCAACCTAGATAGCGTGTTCAAAAGCAGAGACATTACTTTGCCAACAAAGGTTCGTCTAGTCAAGACTATGGTTTTTCCTGTGGTCATGTATGGATGTGAGAGTTGGACTGTGAAGAAGGCTGAGCACCGAAGAATTGATGCTTTTGAACTGTGGTGTTGGAGAAGACTCTTGAGAGTCCCTTGGACTGCAAGGAGATCCAATCAGTCCATTCTGAAGGAGATCAGCCCTGGGATTTCTTTGGAAGGAATGATGCTAAAGCTGAAACTCCAGTACTTTGGCCACCTCATGCGAAGAGTTGACTCATGGGAAAAGACTCATGCTGGGAGGGATTGGGGGCAGGAGGAGAAGGGGACGACAGAGGATGAGATGGCTGGATGGCATCACTGACTTGATGGACGTGAGTCTGAGTGAACTCCGGGAGTTGGTGATGGACAGGGAGGCCTGGTGTGCTGCGGTTCATGGGGTTGCAGAGTCGGACACGACTGAGCGACTGATCTGATCTGATCTGATCTGGCATGAATGAAAGTTGATAAGACATGGTCTATATTCCCAATGTGTTTTCAAAAGAGCTCCAGTGTGGCAACATAACCAGCTATGATTGTTGTTGAGTCACTCAGTTGTGTCCAATTGTTTTGCAACCCCATGGACTCTAGTCTACCAGGATCCTTTATCCATGGGATTTGCCAGACTGGAGTGGGTTGCCATTTCCTTCTCCAGTGATAGAGTCCACCAGAGACTTAAAAATGGTAGACTAGATCTCAGAAAATTTTACATACAAAAAGGAAGCATGGTGAGTACCTGCCTAACATGCATTTCAAGCTATTATTCTGCCTATGAAGACGTCAAAAACATTATCAGGTTTTTTTTTTCTTTCCTGAATAAAATGTCTGTATCCTTCTCAACTAAAGAAAGTGAAAGTTGCTCAGTCGTGTCCAATTCCTTGTGACCCCATGGACTAGTCCATAGAATTCTCCAGGCCAGAATACTGGAGTGGGTAGCCTTTCCTGTCTCCAGGGAATCTTCCCAACCCAGGGATCGAACCCAGGTATCCCACATTGCATGCAAATTTTTTACCAGTTGAGCCACAAGGGAAACCCTCTCAACTAAACTCCTAGCTTTAAAAAAACAGTACTTGGAGTGGCCCTAAGAGTTGAAAACCAGTAGCCTGTTTGACCACATTCAACATACGAGAAGAAGGCAGTTACTAGCATCCAGACCTATTCAATCTGGCAAATTAGAAATACCAGACCTTGGGACTTTTCTGGTGGTCCAGGGGCTAAAAGTCTACACTCCCAATTCAGGGATCCTGGCTTTGATCTCTGGTCAGGGAACTAGATTCCTTGTGCTGCAACTGAAAGACTCTATGTGCTGCAACTAAGGTCTGGTGTAGTCAAGTGAATAAATATTGAAAAACAGAAATACCAAGTCTTCCAATGTTCTGGTCTGGAGAATTCCATGGGGTCGCAAAGAGTTGGACATGACTGAGCAACTTTTACTTCACCTAACATTAATAGCTCACTTTTGCTTGAATAGATTGTACACTATTCTCTCTATTCAATATGTCTAGATAAATTCTGCAATGTCTACCTGTCAAAAGATCTAAACACTCATAATATTTGAGAGCATTGAATGTAAATGGGAATAGAATCTGTCAGAATTTGTGCTGGAATAGGAATGACACAAATATTTCAGCCAATTTCTCACAATGATCTTTCCTCAAATTTTTGAAAGTAATACATTAAAGTTAGATTGCCTTCTAATTTTGCTGAAGACTAAAATTTTGGAAGTTATATCTTTTAAGGTGATTTGCTATCCAATATGGTAGTTTTCAACATGATCCCAGTTCTTCAGTTATCCAGGTATCCACGCCGCTTTCTACTCTTCTGATTAACAGTGGAATCAATCTCTCCACATTCTGAATGTAGACTACTTTGGGACTAGCTTTGACTGATATAAAAGGTAGCTGAAGAGATATTGTGCCATCTTCAAGCATCTGATGGCCCTGTGGCTTTCTCAAAATCTCTTGGAATTTGCATAATCTCTTAGAAAAACTGCCATGTGAATAAGCACAAGCCAGCCTATTGGATAATGAGCAATATGCCTTACACCCCTATTCCATGAAATAGCATTTAGCAACCTCCCAACTGGAGTACGAGGCCTTCTTAGATCACCGAGACTGCAAAGCTGATAATATACACGTAAGTACACCAGCCAAGATCACATGAGGGTACTGACCTTACTGACTCATGTAATAGTGATCCATGCAATAAGCAGCTGTTTTTTGTTTTTGTTTTTGTTTTTGTTTTTAAACTAGTGTTTTGGAGCAGCTTGTTATGCTGTCTTTAAAACCACTGACATTCTTAATTTCTGATGTTACCACAAAGACATTTTCAAGTCTTATCATATAGCAACTAAGCATATCAGCTTTTCTTAAATGCAACTTGATTAAAATGTGTAATTAAAAAGTTTAGGCAATTTAACTTGTTGATGTCCTTGAATCTTTTGATACAATACTTTAATAAAATTATAGTATCTTATTTGTATAAATATAGTTCATCAAAAACTTACAACTTCATAATTTTATTATATATTTTATTAAAATAATCATTAAATAGAATTCAATTATAAGTTTATATTTAAATTACTTTTAAAAAATACCTGCCTTGCCTTTAAGACTTAGATAAATAGATAAGCAGAGAGTTCATTTTGCCCAGATGATATAAAACATCACTGCCCATGTTGTTCTTTATAGATGTCTTTTTATTCTTCCTGTAATGGAACTCTCTCCCTCAGGGAGATGAATTTTAAAACTGGCAATACTTTCAGGGTATACAAAGAACAACAACAACAAAAATAGATACTAAATAGATATATTATGATCATCAATCCACTAATATCTAATTTCAAAACATCATGTATAGTCTAAAATGCCTGTGTAAAGTCCTTATTTTTTGAGGGAAAAAAAAAGATATATAAACCAGAGAGAAACAAGAAGTCATGTCAAGGGCTGGAAAAATCTTGATTAAAGCTTATGTCAGAAGCTTTCTCTATCTCCTTTATACTTTAATAAAATTTCATTACACACACACACACAAAGAGATAATGTCAGGCTTTCTGGAAAGCAGTACTTCACAGCACTCATGTTTTAAGTTTTGGGAGTTTGTTTTTGCTTTTCTAATTGGGATAATTCGCCAGGTAATACATGAATGAATAAGAGGAATCCTTGTTTCTGAAAAATGAAATTGCATGGACTTCTTGAATTCTTGGTATATTCCAGGGCACACACAACAGACTCTCCTTTAAGCACTGTTGGATGAAGGAGAGGTTATGCAGTCAGATAAGAAGTGACTTGGGAGAGATCCTTCAGGCAGACCCATTAAACGGTCTCTGCATTGAGCCGGGAGCATGGTTTCCAGCACCATCATTGGCTCTGCTCTTCCTAACACAGGGCCAGATGGCAAAAACCAAAGAGCAGCATATAAGCTCATTCTATCAATGATTTCACTTATGACTTTGTGCAAGTTACAGCTGCCAGTGTCTAAGTCATCTTAGATGCTGCATAGCAGTAATCATCTCACTTATTTTCATAGCTATAATCATCTCACTTATTTTTATAAAGATGAAAGGTGTGGGTGGTTGCATTCAGAAGAGTACACAGCACATACAAAGTGATTAGCAAATGTGAGCAATTGCTATTATTCTCAGCAAAGGTGGATCATTATTTCCATCCCTTTCTGGTATTTGGCAGAATGCTATTGTGACTTCAAACCCTATGTCCTCCAGTAAGGAGCTCTAAGTGTAAGACTGGCACAGATTAGAAGACTTATCCACATATTTCATAATGGCAACATAATCCCTGGTTCAGAGGGCAATGTTTGAATGCAGCAAAAAATGCTCTGCAGTTCATCATGACATCTGAAAGGAATTGTGTTGAACTGTGTACCAACTTGGGGCTTTCCAGGTGGCTCAGTGGGTAAAGAATCCACCTGCAATTCAGGTGACGCAGGTTCAATCCCTGGGTCAGGAAGATCCCCTGGAGGAGAGCATGGCAACCCGCTCCTGTATTATTGCCTGGAGAATCCCATGGACATAGGAGCCTGGTGGGCTATGGTCCATAGAGTCACAAAGAGTCAGACATGACTGAAGAGACTTGGTACATGAACCAGCTTTAAATAGCTTTTCCCATCTGACGACATCTCATACAACTCCTTAATTATTTGAGTCCCAAGATGATGTTGCTTGCTCTCAAGATGAAGTTGTTTGTTTGATGTCTTGTTGGTGTCCCACAGAGATCAATGATTGGTTTGGAAGCTTAAGAAATATGAGCTCCAGGGATACACACACATAAAAATGTAAAGCATGTAACATTTTCCCTCATAGCATCTTCACAAACAGGAAGCAAGGCCTATCTCACGGGTTGGTTGGACTACACTCTGTTTTGGGGGAAATGGACTGAACTGTATTTCCTGAGGTGTGGAAGCTTGTTTATTTGTTTGTCTTCTCATAAGGGTAGTATTACTAGCCATGTATGAGAGGTGGAACAATTGTAAAAGAGGGTAGTGACATTAGACATTTTTAAAAGTCTGTAGTTAGCCTGTATTTATAGAGTATTTTAAGAAATGTCCAAATTTTGAGCACTCCATTTTGAAAGTATTTTCACGTTTTGTTCTGAGAAACAATCTCGACAGGACATGGAAACAACTCTATCTGCAGAGCCGAATTTGAAACAGCTGTCAGTTTAAGAGGGAAAGAGTGTGAGCCAACAGGGAGGAATGCTCGATTCCTCTCCCCTCTCCTCCTCCCCCCTCACTTTAACTCCATCCATGGAACCTGGGAAAGACAGCAGGGAGAGTCTCCTGAAGTCACTCTGAGGCTGGGAGTAGGTGCTGAGGGCTCCTCGAAACTGTTCCAGGAGGAACACAGACATGTGAACCACCTCTGAATCAGACAGGAGGGGGATTACTTTGTCCTTGTGCCAAAGGGATTTATAGATGTCTCTCTATAGCAATTTTCTCACATTTGATACCTTTGACATTTTGGCCCAAATTATATTTTGGTCTTTTCATGTGTTGTGGGTGTGTGTGGAGGATGGGGTGGGGAGGGAGATGCTGTTCTGTACCTTCTCAACTATTTAGCAGCATCTTGTGTGCCCAGGGGCTTCCCTGGTGGCTCAGAGGGTAAAGAATCTGCCTGCAATGCAGGAGACCCGGGTTCAATCTCTGGGTCAGGAAACTCCCCTGGAGACAGGAATGGCTACCCACTCCAGTATTCTTGTCTGGAGAATTCCATGGACAGAGGAGCCTGTCAGGCTTACAGTCCCTGGGGGTCTCAGTCAGAAACAGCGGAGTGACTAACCCTTTCACTTTCACTGGTCGGTCCACTAGATGTCAGTAGCAACCCTCCCGATTGTGACAATCAGCAGTATCTTCAGATATTGCTAAATGTCCTGTGGGGTTATAATCGCTCCTGGTTAAGAACCGCTTCTCTCTATAAGTAATCAGTAGCCTGATTTTTCTTTAAAAACTGGAAAAGGTTTTACACAATTATGTACTACTTTGAAATCAGAAAAAGACGAAGTCACTTGTACTGGCCATTGAGGAAAGAAAACCATATCCTCAGAATAATTATGTTTTCAAACCACAATATTTTAATTCGCATGTCCTTTACCTCTTCAAGGGCTTCCCTTGTGGCTCAGCTGGTAAAGAATCAGCCTGAAATGTGGGAGGCCTGGCTTCAATCCCTGGGTTGGGAAGATCCCTGGAGAAGGGAAAGGCTACCCACTCCAGTGTTCTGGCCTGGAGAATTCCATGGACTCTATAGTCCATGGGGTCGCAAGAGTCGGATGCGACTGAGTTACTTTCACTTCATTCACTTACCTCTTTGAGTGGCTCGAGGGTAAAGAATCTGCCTGGAGGATACACCTGAGACGTTCTGTACCTGGGTTGGGGAGATACCCTGAAGGAGGAAATGGCAACCCACTCGGTATTCTTGTCTGAGAAATCTCATGGATGTAGTGGCTTAGCAGGCTACAGTCCCTAGAGTTGTAAATAGCTGGACACAACTGAACACACACGCACACATTAACCTTTCTGAAGTTATTTGAAGAATGTGGAAAATACCAGATGTGTTGGGATTTAGTCCAGATTTTTTACCCCCTGAAAATAACCAACTGGTGCCTCCAAATCATTTTATTGTTACTAAGGGTGAGTAGAGAAAATACCCTTCATTGGCATTTTCAATATGTCAAAAGCTTTGAATATATATCTCCTTTATTAAAAAAAAAAAACATAACCCTTAAAACTTTTATGTTTTGTGAGAATTCAAGCAAGATTCTTTTCTAAAGTTTCTTTTTAAAGTTATCAGAATAAAATACTTATATTTAATGGATGTTGTGAAGATCAGATATACAATGCAGCTTATGTATGCATGTATAATATTCTGTGTGTGCAACCTGATTTACTACGTTTTTACTTGCCATCTTATCATAATCATTTTTAGATCATTAAAACTTCATTTATGGCAAAGCCACTACAATATTGTAAAGTAATTAACCTCCAATTAAATAAATTTAGATTTTAAAAAAAAGCAAACTTCTTCAAAGAGCTGTGATTTTCTATATGTATGCAGTGTATCTTTGAACTTTTTTCCTGTTGCTCGACACTTTATTTCTAAATTTTGCTTTCATAAATAATGGTGCAATGCAGCAGCAAGCATTTCTGTTAATTACATGTTCACATCATTGTTTAGCTCTTCAAATAGAGCTAAAACAGAGGATATATTTGTCAAATAGGTGTTCATAAGGCTTGAGAGTCACAGTTACAGAATGTCAGATTTTGAATATCAGTTCCCTGAAGAATGACAGACAGTGTGTGCCATAATTAACAAAATTGCTATGCAAATTTTATAGGAAAATATACTAATATAGATTATAAAATCTGCTTTCCCAGCTAAACCATATTTAAATAAATGAAAACTTGTGAATTAGCAATCTTAAATAAGCATACTTCATATATTTCATTATAAAAAATTTTCTAAAAAATTATCCACTGAATCCTAATACTTTGAGAAATGATTAAATAGTAAGTCAGTAAAAAGGTATTGGAATATTTTTAATAACCATTTTATTGACCTATAGTTAATTTTCAATGCTGTGTTCCTTTCAGGTCTACAGTAAATGATTCAGATATATCTATATCTATGTAACTGTATCTATTCTGTATAAATATAGATATATCATATTCTTTTTCAGAGTCTTCTCCATTATAAATTATTATAAGATATGGAATATTGTCCCCTTTGCAGTATAATAGGTCATTGTTATTTATTTTATATATAGTGACTGAAATTTGCTCAGTAGTGTCCGACTCTTTGCTACCCCTTGGACTATACAGTCCATGGAATTCTCAGGCCAGAACACTGGAGTGGGTAGCCATTCCCTTCTCCAGAGGATCTTCGCAACCTAGGGATCAAACCCAGGTCTCCCACATTGCAGGCAGGTTCTTTGCCAAATAAGCCAACAGGGAAACCCTTATATGTAGTGCTGTGTATATATTAATTTAATTTTAAAAAATGGATAATTAAATAATATTTGATATCTTTCTGATGATTCAGTTCTAAGCTCTGAATTATATATAACTAGTTTAAGGAATCATACAGGCTCATATGGATGCAAGTCTTTCCTGTGATCTGTGAAGTAAACTAGGGACTCGATGTATTTGAGTGATGCAATTTCTGAGCTTTTCCTAAACTTCCCCAAAGCAATGCCTTATTTATTTGTTATAAAATGTACCCTATATATCATCATGTCTCTTTTAGGAGAATGCTTCTGCTGCTGCTAAGTCACTTCAGTCATATCAGACTCAGTGCCACCCCATAGACAGCAGCCCACCAGGCTCCCCGGTCCCTGGGATTCTCCAGCAAGAACACTGGACTGGGTTGCCATTTCCTTCTCCAATGCATGAAAGTGAAAAGTGAAAGTGAAGCTGCTCAGTCATGTCCAACTCTTAGAGACTCCATGGACTGCAGCTTACCAGGCTCCTCCATCCATGGGATTTTCCAGGCAAAAATACTGGAGTGGGTTGCCATTGCCTTCTCCCCTTTTAGGAGACAGTCAAAACTAAATTGGGGATGATCTCATGGAGAATAACTATTAATATTTTTCTGCAACCATGGTAAAGGGAGGACATGGACAAGGAAAACTGCACTGCTGTGACAGACTTCCTCCTTGGATTCTCAGATGCCCCTGAGCTCAGAGTCTTCCTCTTCCTGCTGTTTCTTTCCATCTATAGAGTCGCAGTTTGGGGAAACCTGGGCATGATTGCTCTCATTCAGGTCAGCTTTGGACTCCACACCCCCATGTACTTTTTCCTCAGCCACTTGTCCTTTGTGGATTTCTCTTACTCCACTATCGTCATGCCGAAGATGCTAGCTAACATCTTAAATGAAGACAGCCATTTCCTTCCTGGAATGCACTGTGCAATTCTACCTGTTTTGCACATTTGGGATAACTGAGGTCATTCTGCCGGCAGTGATGGCCTATGACTGCTTTGTGGCCATCTGTGACCCACTGCTCTACATGGTCACCATGTCCCGAAATCTCTGCATGGAGTTGGTGTCTTGTTGCTATCTCAATACTACTGTATGTTCTGTTACTCACTTGTGTTTAGCTCTTCAGATCCCATCCTACAGATCAAATGTGATCAACCACTTCTTTTGTGATCTTCCCGCTGTCTTGTGTCTTGCTTTCTCTGATGTCACCGGGAATCGATTGGTGCTATACATTGTGGCCACTTTCAATGAGGTTATCACCACTGTGGTCATCCTCACGTCCTACTTGTTTATTCTCATCATCATCCTGAGGATGCGCTCTGCAGACAAAAGATGCAAAGCTTTTCCACGTGTGCTTCCCACCTCACTGCCATCATCGTCTTTCACAGAACAGTCCTTTTCATTTATTGCCAGCCCCACTCTGGCAACAGCATGGGCACTGACAAAGTGGCCACAGTGTTCTGCACTGTAGTGATCCCCATGCTGAACCCCCTGGTCTATAGTCTGAGGAACAAGGATGTGAAAGAAGTGCTCAGAAAAGTGGTAAGCTCCAAAATATTATCCTAGAGAATATTTTCCTAGCAGGACTCAGGGTTAGAGATTGGAGGCTGATGAAAGGGTAATGATGCGTTTCAGTGTTGGAGTGAAAAGAGCAGTCAAGATGTGAATAGCTATGAGTGAGTCTTTTTAATTCTCTTTGTGCCTTTTCAATTTACAAGTTTAGGATTGATTGAGAATATTTCAAAATGTGCAGCCTACTTCTTTGCTTTGATGCTATATAAAATGTTTTAAATTGGACAGTATACTGGACTGTTAAGGCACACAAATTTAATTTTCTCTTAGACTTTCATGAGTTTAATGGACTAAGTATCACATTGTATTTTAACATCCATTATGGGGACTACGATTCATTTCATAATTGAACACCTATTATTTTACAATAAGGAACACACCTTTGTCAGTTTTTACAGAGAATAAGATTCCATATGTGTATATAAATATAAATATATATATTCTCTTTATTGTTTTGTTCTTACTTCCTTTATTATTTTTTGTTTTTGTCATTGCAGTGTCCAGTGGTTTAGGGGTTTCATATATTATCACATATGAATAATAGAAATATTGATAATAATTACATTACAGAAATTTTAGGGGAATTAAATTACATGTCAAGTGAAAATAGCCTAGGAATATACCTAACACATAATTGGTCATCTCTTTATGTATGTGTATATGTGTGTCTCTTTCATGCATTGGAGAAGGAAATGGCAACCCACTCCAGTATTCTTGCCTGGATAATCCTAGGGACAGAGGAGCCTAGTGGGTTGCCGTCTATGGGGTCACAGAGTCGGACACGACTGAAGCGACTTAGCAGCAGCATATGTGTGTGTGTGTGTGTGTGTGTGTGCGCGCATAGATGTATATTGTCTATTGCACTTGACAGTATTGTGCTTTGCAGATACTGCATTTTTACAGATTGAAGATTTGTGGCAACCCTGCATCAAGCAAGTCTATTAGCACTGTTTTTCCAGCAACATTTGCTCACTCCTATCTCTGTCACATGTCATATTTTGGTAATTCTGGCAATATTTTAAACTTTTTCATTACTGTGTAAGTTATGGTGATCTGCCATCTCTGATGTTACTATTGAAAAAGATTATAACCCACTGAAGGTTTACATGGTGTTAGCATTTTAAAGTATTTTTCAACTAGAATATGTGTATTTTTTAGTTTTTATTGATTTGCAAAAAGTTTTTAAATTATTTTATTTTATTTGGCTGTGCTGGGTCTTCTATGTGGCATGTGGACTTCTCTAGTTGCAGTGTTTGGGTTTAGTTCCCTGTGGCATGGGGTATCTTAGTTGCCCCCAAGGGATCAAGCACAGGTCCCCTGAAAAGGACAGTGGATTCTTAACCACTGGGCCACTAGGGAAGTCCCAATATATGTACATTTCTTAGACATAATATTTCAGTGTACATACTTAGACATATGCACACTGAAAATGTGTTTGACCTGCTTTATTACTGATATTTGCCTTGTTGGAAAGAGAAAGTGAAATCGCTCAGTCGTGTCCAACTCTTTGTGGCCCCATGGACTGTAGCCTGCCAGGCTCCTCCGTCTATGGGGTTTTCCAGGCAAGAATACTGGAGTGGGTAGCTGTTTCCTTCTGCAGCGCATCTTCCTGACCCAGGGATCGAACCAGGGTCTCCTGCACTGCAGGCAGGCTCCTTACTGTCTGAGCCGTCAGGGAAGCCTAATTTGCCTTATCACAATAAAGTGAATATACCAAACCTATAATATCTCCCAGCTATGTCTGTATGCTTATAAATGTATATGCCTACATATTATGTAGATATATTAATATATTATATATGTGTATGTATTGGTTGGTTGTTGTTTAGTCACTAAGTTAGGTTCGGATCTTTTGGGACCCCATGGACTATAGACCATCAGGTACCTCTATGTATGCAATTATTTAATAACCATTGTTATGAAGAGCAGCATTGCTGACTTTTGCCTCTTTTCTCACTTTCAATTACTTTCTTCTGGCTTACTTTAAAAATATGCATTAAATGCTTACTGTGACTCATAGGTGGACTTCTAACCTCTGTGTACATTTCTTTTCTGTGTCTTGATGAAATGACCTTTGTTCATCCTTCCTTTATGTGTTTAAACTTCATTTCTTCCTTCAACCTTGGCTCATATGTGTCACTGATACTTTATTTGTGCTTCCATTATGATTTATGTAAATTTCTACATTAAATTCACTTGCTCAATGAAGCATCTCTCTGTGTGTCTATACTAACGTTAGAAAGCACTACACTGGAGTTTATGAAAACCGGGATAGGCAATTTGACTCTGATTTTTTAATTTGACAAGTAACACAAACTTCTCAATTTCTCAGTTTCCTCAAGTTTGAACAATGGTTATTACTGTTAACCTCTCAACATTATACCGAGATTACATTTTGACAACATGTAGGTACTCACTGGCACTAGGAAGATCCTTTATGTGTGTTTCAGTGAAATCTTTGGGGCCTGGAACTATTTATTCTTTTCTCTCTCACTATCACGTATTATATTTATTTTTTTATTAGATAGATGAATAAAAACTGGTATATAAACTGTATGTATATTGAGCTTTTGGGGGGTGTTAGTTCTAAAAGGTCTTGTAGGTCTTCACAGAACCATTCAACTTCAGCTTCTTCAGCATTACTGGTTGGGGCATAGACTTGGATTACTGTGATATTGAATGGTTTGCCTTGGAAATGAACAGAGATCATTCTGTCGTTTTTGAGATTGCATCCAAGTACTGTATTGTCACCCTGCTTATTTAACTTATATGCAGAGTACATCATGAGAAACACTGGGCTGGGAGAAGCACAAGCTGGAATCAAGATTGCTGGAAGAAATATCAATAACCTCAGATATGCTGATGATACTACCCTTATGGCAGAAAGTGAAGAGGAACTAAAAGCCTCTTGATGAAAGTGAAAGTGGAAAGTGAAACAGTTGGCTTAAAGCTCAACATTCAGAAAGTGAAGATCATGGCATCTGGCCCCATCACTTCATGGCAAATAGATGTGTCAGTCACTCTTCTAATATATTATTTGCAAGACAGATGTTCAGATCCATCCATCAGGAAGAATGTCTCTGACCAAGAGAAATATAACCATTGGGGCCACATTCGCCCTCTTGGGTTCTCAGACTACCCAGAACTGCAAGCCCCCTCTTCCTGGTATTTCTGGTCTACAACTTCAGCATAGCAGGGAACCTTGGTGATGATGGTCATCATCAAAGTTAA